>NC_064641.1:301917985-302227585 GCF_023864345.2 Schistocerca serialis cubense
CAATAAAGTTTCCCCTTCCTGGGACAATGAATTCACGGTGTTCTTATTTCAATTTCCAGGAGTATATATATATATATATATATATATATATATATATATATATATATAGAGAGAGAGAGAGAGAGAGAGAGAGAGAGAGTAGCTCGCCCCACGCCCCTGCCCATTGCTTCACGTTGTTGACACGATCTCACATTCAGTGGTGCCGCTGCAGCGTCAAATTATAGCTATTTTGAATCTCCGGTGCCGATTTGTTCCACTGTTAGACCCGTTCTTTCACCGTTCCTGCAATAGGAATGTGATGTGTTGTCCCAGTAGGATAATGCTCCCACACACGCTGCCAGTGAAACTCAACGTGCTCTGTGAGACGTACAGAAACTTCCCTGGCCAGCACGATCTTCGGACTTGTCTCCAGTCGGTTACTTGTGGGATGTGATGAGACGAGAAGTGACTCGTGTGACTTGCCTAGCAACACTTCCAATAGAACGTTGTGGAAAGGTCGAGCAGGAGTGGCACGACGTATCCCAGGACAGTGTTCACCATCTGTGCGACAGATTGGATGCAAGAGACAGCGCTTGCACTGCCGCACGTGGAGGCTACAACGCACCCTAATATGGGTGTTTCAGCGTGGGTCGATACCTGGCACCTCAGAACCGCATGTGCTACTGACCTGTAAGTGTAAACACTTCTTTTGCTCCACATTAACTGTTGCATCAGTAAATATTGAGTGAATCGGAAATCTCTAAATAGGTGCGCTATTTTTTCCGGCAATATTTTTAATTTATTATTTCTATGCTTCTATGTGTACAATATTGTGTTTAGTCTCTACAGAAGCGAGAGAAAATTTTCGTTTATTTAGGCCATATACATAATCTGTAATTTTATTATTATGCAGATTTTTGTAAATAATGCTTTTGGTGGAGGAACGAGAGTTTCTCCTTGAAGCGAGCAGTGAGGCTCTCGGACAGTCGGATTCGTGGAATGACTCTCGGGAGCAACGTGGGATTTCTAGGAGAGGGAGAGAGTTGAAACATTTTGTGTCCAGATGCGATGGAGAGATGGAGAGTGGAAGACTTTGTGATGAGATGTGATAGGAAATACTTCGAATTGAGGCGGGATACAGGGATTTGTTGATGTCGAGACAGTCTAGATGTTGCGGAGCAGTTAGTGCGGTAAAGTCATAGTTTTTGGTCAGCTAGAAGTCGCGATTACTTTAAAGTTTTCTCATACCTAGCTGAATTCCGAAGCTAGTGGGACTTTGATCAGTGAGTTAATATGAAATTTAACTGGATGATACCGTCATAAGGCGTGCTTCAAGCAACCTTGAAGTGATTTACTCGTTGTTCTGGGATAATTTGTGCCTAATTACAAGTATGAGACTTATCTGGCAATCTAGTGATGATTATTGATTTCTTGGGAGTCTAATACCATTTGACGAAACAGATTTACCCAAATCTTAACTATAACTGAATATTTATCAATTTGTATCTTTTAAACTGAATAACTGTAGGATCACAATTCCTAGATTCATATGACCGATGGAATAAATTATCGCTTTATTCAACATAGATTCGTGGTGTTGCCTATGTCAAATTATTATCAGCAGATAATAACATTTATTGGAATTTATTATTATTACGTTTAACTTGCCAGTGCTTTAGCTATTTGACCGGAGTTACTTCAGCTGTCTTAGCTAACGGGCGTGAAAGCACAGCTCGACATTACGACAACGTCGAGCCATATTTTCTGAAAAGAGGAGTGCATAGCCCAAATACCAACTGACCACCAATCCCTTAAATTTGGTACGTTGCAAATATAGTTCCTTCTCGACAGGGAATCTGACCAGAAAATCTACCCATATTCCTTATACGCTGGTAAGTCGCACCGTATGAGGCATCATTTCACTGCACAAATCCATGAGACGAAGGACAGATGGACAGAGGATACCAGTTGTGGATAATATCATTAAGTATGCAGTCATGAAGTTTATTACAATTTAGAATTTTTCATGGTACAATTTTTCTATGTTTGATGATTCTTACTATGGTTCAAAGAAGAGCCTCACTTATATAATTCACATAACATTTACGGTTAAATCTCGGAGAATTCTCATAACATAAGTTACGTTCAATAATATTCAGCAGGTTTTTGATAACTATCAGATGCAGTGATGGCCATTGTCCTGGTTAATGCGTATCTTCACAGACTTTAACGGTGAAATTCCAAAATGAATTAGCCGTAGCTGTACACATGGCCTCAACTGCTCCTCTTGAGACATTACCAGTGCTCTCTGTCTGGAGGTTCAGGGCGCCTCAGCTCCCGCTTTCCTTAAATGTTTCCTTCGGCGAACAAGATAGTAACGCCTGACAAGATTCCCAGGCCGCAACACACCTTACCGTGCTGTTGTGCGGGCAGCTGCCTCATTGCTCAGGAGGGGGGAGCTGGACTCGGCTCGAAGGCGTCGCCGACAGCCGCCGCCCACCGCGCGTCGGCATATTGTAAATACGACGGAAAGAAGAGGAGAAGATAGCGGCCGCAGACTACACGCGCAGGGTTGGGGGTGGGGGCTGGGTGGGAAGGCACGCGAACGCACACAGACAATAACAAGTCTTAGAAGTAAAACAGCGCCATTGTTCCGAGGCAAAAGTTGCCACTGAGATAAAGAGAGCGGCACAATAGAAAAGAGACGCGGGGGCGGCGGAGGTGTTGTGTACAGAAAAGCCCGCGCAAAAACAAAAACAGCCCGCCGCCGCCGCTTCTCACCTATCTTGACGCGTCCCCGCGGAGCACGGCGCGGCGTCGCCCGCACCGAGAATGTTCTTTGTCTCTCAAAGTGCTACAAGATACTGAAATATATATCGCCGTATATTGCACACGACTCGAGCTCATTTTCACGGGAGGGAGACAGAGAGGGGTTTGGAGGATGTGGGGTGAGCAGGAGGAGGAAACCAACTAGGGAGCGGGCGTGTGCCTCGCAGAGAGAATGTTGCGCCCGGAGGAAGCGCGGCTCATCCCGGAATAATAAGCGAAGAAATGAATGGAAATATATGACGTCGCTGTTAAGTAAACCGTGTACTCTGCTGGGAGCGCGTTCGCTTCTCGCGCTGTGCTGCGCGTCTTCCCTTTGCCGCCCCCGCCTCATTCCTTATATTTTATAAGGTGTTGAGTTACTAAGAGCCGGGCGGCGAGTGGGTGTCTGGAAAGCACTTTAAATGAGAGAAAGGATGGAAATAAGCTAGGAATTGTATCAAGGGCGGAGTGGGGCTTTATAATGCGCGCGCGAGAGAGAGCACGCGACGGGCCCGCCAGGCGGCGCTGCAGCGGGAGGCGTGATGGGTGGGAGGCGGCTCGATCCCACTCTCCCGTCTGATGACTCAAAATTGCCGTGAATGGCGGCAGGCGCGACACTGCTGCCGTAGTTGCGCCGATGCTTGCTACCGTATTCGTCGACTACGTAACAATATAGCGACAAATTTATGACGTACTGCCACTCTCGTCGTAACCTGTCTGAGTAGCGTTCGGCCAGGAAGTGGGCCGTTCGGGTCGTAGAGTGACGTGATATTTCAAACCGTCGTTCTTTTTGCAGGTCGACGGTTCAGATCCACACCCCCGCAATCCAGATTCAGGTTTTCCGTGATTTCTCTAAATAACGGGAATTGTTGGGGCAGTTATTACAGGTAATTTTATAATCACCAGAATTAGTGAAACGATCTTTTTGTGTTCTGATATTATGCGTTAATTTTATGAAATTACATGTCATGACTGTCCCAACTATTACACAGGACAGACAGGGAGACCTTCCAAAGTAAACATTAACAATTTCACTTTTTCTGGGTATCTGCTGCTTCTCAGACACACACGACGGAGACGAGTGGTCTTACAACTTTTGCATATAGAATGTAAAGAACACAAGCTTCATCAGTTAGAAGAATTATAATTTTTCGAACCTTCTCCTCATGAAGATAGATCTATTTTAAAGGTGCAGTTCAAAAACAGAAATTTTCTGTATAGTTTCAGATGGCTACTTCTTTTAACGTAACAGAGGAGTGGCTCGATCGTCAAGATGACTTCTGGAAAAGTCATCGTCCTCGTCCGTTAATGCTGGTGGTACTACTCTCTTCTTTGTTATGATGTTAATGTGTTCCTAAGACGTGTTGTATTATACACGTTTTTACTGTCTTCCACCACCTCTCTCAACCCCCCTTTCTCCCAATCCCTCACCCATCCCTTTCCCCCTCCCCCTTTCACCCGCCGGTCTTACTGTATTGTTTATAGTTTACAGTATCTTACATTTTTCTAATTTGGTTTTATCTCGACTCACAATTTGTTATTTGTTGCTATTTCGTTAGTTTTACATAGTGAATATAGCTAGCTGATTTTTAATGTCACCAAGTTTACCGTTTTAAGCAAGTTTAGCATAATAATGTTGATTCACTACTAAGCACCCTACTTGCAGATACTACTAGTGGCCACTTTCGCCGGAAGTTTTCCTTAGCCCAAGCGTTACGTACATGATGCTAGTGAATGTGAGAGGTTCCATGCCCTCTTTTGCATGTCTCCTCTCATTTTCGTCAATTTTATTAATGTTCTATGTCATTACACCGTAGTAACAGACCGAATAAGGTTATTATAACGAGATTATTTGTACTGAGAGCTCAAAAAAATACTTTTCACTTGATTCCTATACATGTTGCGTTACTTTCCTGGGTGGCCTGTGCGAGGCAAGCATCGGAGGACGCGGCACACGGCATTTCCGGTTGGGGGCTGCACTTCCCTGAATTCTGAGGGGTTCGTACAATAGGCTTAAGCGCCTGGCGGAACGACTGACGTCGGTCGAGTTTCGTCTGTTGTATGCAGGGCGAAACGACCTGCGAGACGTGTAAGTGTCGCTGCAGTTTATGTGTTTACCGTTCTGGCGCGTCCGGAACGAATATTCCTGGAACCGACTGACTGCATTGTCCTCATGATTCTAAGAATACTTGTGTACCGTGCCCTGCTGGGTGCGACTGTCTGGCGCTGGATGGCTGGTGGTCTAGGCAGGCTGTTTTCGTAGCCGGTCAAATGGCAGCTGAACAGCAGAGGCATGGTTGGTCAACTGTCCGCCCTCGGTAGCTAAGCGGTCAGCGCGACAGAATGTCAATCCTAAGGGCCCGGGTTTGATTCCCGGCTGGGTCGGAGATTTTCTCCGCTCAGGGACTGGGTGTTGTGTTGTCCTAATCATCATAATTTCATCCCCATCGAAGCACAAGTCGCCGAAGTGGCGTCAAATCGAAAAACGGCGAACGGTCTACCCGACGGGAGGCCCTAGTCACACGACATTTACATTTTTATTGGTCAACTTAAACTGAGGCTGGTTGACGTCATAAAGCCCTGCTCGAAATTGGAGGGAACGGTCGTTATTGGCGTGAATGATGTTCTGAGAGAGTGTGGGGAAATTTTGCAATCAGAACTGAATGCAGATTCGCGGTTTTCAAGGAGAGTAGGGAGTAGAGCAATGTTGACTTCGCTCTTGCGTTGCGCGGGCAGGTGGATCCGGGATCTGATCTTCGTCGGAGTCGGATGGTCTTGCGACTTGGTCGCTCTTTTTCGGAAGAACTTAGAGTTCTCGGACAGCCTTAGAGGCCAGGGGTTGACACAGAGTTGCTGCACGGCAGAAGTCGGCGCCTACATCATCAGGACGCTGCCTATCGACGACGTGCTCCAGATTTCAGTACTGGTACAGTATTTTGCGGCTCTGGCATTATAGAACCTTATCAATTTTATACTGAATCCCTCAGCAGCACGCGTGCTCGCTTTGCTACAAGTTCACCTTGCTTGTTTCTCCATGTGACTCCATTTGAGCTCTCACTACTAATTGCGGTACTGCTATTTAGTCAGAAGATAAATATTTGATTCATTAGGACCTCCAGTCATTATCGTCAATCTATTGCATCAAAGAGAGTAGGAGCCCCTTGTTCTCAAGCCAACTCTTATTCTCATAATATTTCAGTATACCCTATCCTTTAACCTACTGTGTGAGTCGACAATCATGGACATTTATGTTCCGACGTATAATAAATCTCATTGTAATATTTAATCCGCATATCATTTCGTAGATATATGCAGAATCCCATTTCCTGTTGTTTATTATGATAAAGTTCTCTTTTTTTTGAGTAGATTACGATTTTTATTAAATTATTGTGAGTGTGCACTCCTTATTTTACCGCCGGCCGAAGTGGCCGTGCGGTTAAAGGCGCTGCAGTCTGGAACCGCAGGACCGCTACGGTCGCAGGTTCGAATCCTGCCTCGGGCATGGATGTTTGTGATGTCCTTAGGTTAGTTAGGTTTAACTAGTTCTAAGTTCTAGGGGACTAATGACCTCAGCAGTTGAGTCCCATAGTGCTCAGAGCCATTTGAACCATTTGAACCTTATTTTACCAACTAGCAGGGTCCACCATCATTTCCTTCCGTTACCGTTGTGCGCATAATTAATTAGGTGGTAGATAAGGAGGGGGTCGAGTGCATGTCTCGTTCTCACGCAAAATTCGTCTGAATTAAAGTGGTACAAACTCGTCTCCACCTCGGCACCTCGCAAATTAACCGTACGGAATGGAGTAACATCTCTAAATCAAGTCTTCCAACAGAGTGTTTTGAAGAAGGGAAAAACATGTGCAAAGTTTTTCCCGCACACCTTGACTCTCGAATAAAAACAACGTCGTCTGGAGGCCTGCTGCGAGTTGACTGAAATTCAGAACTGTGACAACTCTTTTCTGAAAAAAATCGTCACATGTGACGAGACTTGGTGTTATCGATACGAAGGACAAACGATAATAAGTCTCGAAACACAAAGGAATTAAAGACATTAGCTGTCAATTGGAATGATTTAAATTAATTGAGCAAGTTGAAATTTTGTGCCTGACTGAGATTCGAACCTGGTTTCCTGTTTACTAGACACATGTGCTCACCACTACACTAACCGGACGCAGGTGCACGGACTACCCTAGCACGCCTCCCGTAAGACCCAAACTGCCAGCTTATCCACACACTATTGAGGGAGTGCCTCTTGCCCATTACCCTCATTACTCGCGATTTATCGCCGATTCCCGCAAGAGCTCGAGCTGAATGTGCATCTGCACTGAAGGGGTCTTGGCAGTCCTCGCCTTATTATACTGTGGTGTCTGTTCTTTCGGACATATTCGAATAAACAGACGCCTATTAAGAGGGATTCTTCATCAAATTAATTAACATTAAAAGGGGCCATAAAAATTCGAGCATCATGTTATACCTTGATTGCGTTCGTGAAAGTCGTATCAGTCATGTGAAAATCCAACGAAGTTCTCTCTCGCGAGATCCCATGTGGGTGAAATATGAAAAGGTTCTCTGAGTAAACCAATAGCACTTGAAATCCGAGTCGTGTGTACGATTTTATCAAAACAAAGCTTCAGTCAGGTACACCTGGAGCAGATTTATTCATCACGAAACATATTAGCAACAGTTGTGGAAGCCCCGCCGGTGGTGCTCCAGACTTCATCACTACGTTCGCGTGTCGCGTGGGAAGCTGTCTTTGTGGAAGCAACCCATTTCCTGATGCAAGGTGCGTGATGTGGCTATACAATCCCGCAAAGTCGAGCGGGCAGTGTATCTGTCTTCTCTGGCGCTAGTCGCGTGGGGCCGCTGATATAGGGGATGGCACTGAATCATGAAACCAATGAGAACAGCGATATCGCAGAATGTTAAACCACAGTCTTGATAGGCCATAACCTTGCCACTGTCGAATTTAGAGATGTCCTTGAAGGCGTTTCTTCCTCTTGCGACACATATAATACAATCTTCTCACAAATAATTGAGATTCAAATGCCACTTATGAATGAGAAATCCATTTCATAATATTTCCCGATATGCAGAATGTAGACGCAGTACTCTTGCCTTCTTTGTGTGGTTACGCTGAAATGCAAGTCACTTTGAATTTTCATGAATATTGTTGGTATGCATCACTGCTGCTTGCTACGTCTGAATACTGTATGGTTTTTAGATACATAGTGACGAAACAGCATACAGCAGACTTATAATCCAACGGGAGATCGACACAGCTCCGCCCAGTCAATAAACTGATTTATTATCAAACAGGATGAGCGAGCGCAATGCACAACGACAACACCATCACAGTGAGAACAAGAAGCTTAGGTATGCACGATGTTACATCTATTATTAATGGGTCGCCTAACCATGGAAAAGTTGTTCGACAATTTAAAGGATCTTGAAATGAAAGTTGAGACTGAGGTTAACAAATATTTATATGCTCTGATGACTGACAACAGACATAATAAAATTGACCAGAGGAAAAAGTTTTCTAAAACTCAAATCAAATTACAAAATGGCACTAACACCGTACCAAAAACAGTACAAGGCTGCATGGAGAAAGCGCAACAAAATCTGCTCATCTGGTCAGCTCGCAAAATCATCGTTAACGACACAATAAGAAGCCACAAATTAAAAGTTAAGCAACACCAGCTGCATGGTAAAGTAAGCAAGTAACAAGCTGCTCAGAATATGGACCGTGCCACCGAACTGCAACACTCACATTTGCCCAACAACAACTAGTGTGTGCCGATCAGCACCAGATGGCAGCCCGCTGTCGAAATGTGCAGCATGGCGGCCCAGAGCAGAACAGCCCATGATTTAGTTCATGGCCCTCAATCGCCTAACTTTCAAAAATACGAGGGGCATTCGATAAGTCACGCAATACATTTTTTCTGAAAGCAAGTTGGTTTTATTGAGGGCTGCATACACCACATTATTCCCCACTCTTTTTGGTACAAAATTCTGTTTTTCAACACAATCTCCTTTCAATGCGATGGCCTTACGCCACGTTACTGTGAGGGCCTGTATGCCCGCCTGTTACCAGTCTGCTGGTCGACGTCGGAGCCGACGTCTTGCTACATCAACACCCTTCCCGCAACATTTCTGCTCGCGTTGGTCGAGATCCAATGACTGTTAACAGAATATGGAATCGGTGGGTTCAGGAGGGTAATACGGAACGCCGTGTTGGATCTCAACGGCTTCGTATCACTAGCAGTCGAGATGACAGGAACATTATCCGCATGGCTGTAACGGATTGTGCAGCCACGTCTCGATCCCTGAGTCAACAGATGGGGACGTTTGCAAGACAAAAACCATCTGCACGAACAGATCGACGACGTTTGCAGCAGCATGGGCTAGCAGCTCGGAGACCGTGGCTGCGGTTACCCTTGACGCTGCATCATAGACAGGAGCGCCTGCGATGGTGTACTCAACGATGAACCTGGGTGCACGAATAGCAAAACGTCTTTTTTTCGAATGAATCGAGTTTCTGTTTACAGCATCAAGATGGTCGCATCCGTGTTTGGCGACATCGCGCTGAATGCACATTGGAAGCCTGTATTCGTCATCGCCATACTGGCGTATCACCCGGCGTGATGGTATGGGATGCCATTGGTTACACGTCTCGGTCACCTCTTGTTCGCATTGACGGCAGTTTGAACAGTGGACGTTACGTTTCAGATGTGTTACGACCAGTGGCTCTACCCTTCATTCGATCCCTGCGAAACCCTACATTTCAGCAGGATAATGCCCGACCGCAATTTGCAGGTCCTGTACGGGCCTTTCTGGGTACAGAAAATGTTCGACTGCTGCCCTGGCCAGCACATTCTCCAGATCTCTCACCAATTGAAAACGTCTGGTCAGTGGTGGCCGAGCAACTGGCTCGTCACAATATGCCAGTCACTACTCTTGATGAAGTATGGTGTCGTGTTGAAGCTGCATGGGCAGCTGTACCCGTACACGCCTTCCAAGCTCTGTTTGACTCAATGCCCAGGCGTATCAAGGCCGTTATTACTGCCAGAGGTGGTTATTCTGGGATCTCAGGATCTATGCACCCAAATTGCGTGACCATGTAATCACATGTCAGTTCTAGTATATTTGTCCAATAAATACCCGTTTATCATTTGCATTTCTTCTTGGTGTAGCGATTTTAAAGGAAAGTAGTGTACTTTCACAGTGCTAAAACGCAAAGTCTTTCATGTACAGAATCCTCAATAAAATAATCACCACATAGAGGCAGAAAATGAAGAAATATCGCTCAGCAGTATGTGACAGTATGTCATAACTTGAAGAAACTTCAAACGAATATGACTTCCGTTGCATGCTGCCTTCACATTTTTGCAACTTTAATGGCCGGGAGTGTAATGATGTTTGGTGAACGGAATTTGTATGCCACAGACAGTGTTGTACGCCGTTTTTCGGCTCGAGTCGGCCGCGCCAGCAGCCATCAGTGTAATGCGCTGCCGGCGTCGCGTCGCCGTGGAGGTGTGTGGCAGTACATTGTCCACCGCGGCCAGCACCTTGTGTCGCCCGGCCTCGCCGCCGCACAGCCATTGAGGCGCCGCCCGCCGGCTGCCCCGCGTGGCGCCCCCACATTGTGGGACGCCGGCGCCGCCACAAAGGCGGGCGGGGGCGCCGCGACGCTCATTACATATGCTCGCCTCCTCGGTGGACGCCCGTCTTGGGATTCGGGCACAGCCAGAAAACGCCCGCCACCGCGCAGATCTTCGGCGCCAGCTCTGCCCTTCATTGTGAGCCACGGTGTCTAGACACGCCGGCTCTTCTTTACGTGGCGCTCGTGGCGAGTGAGATACCCCGCGTCAAAAGCGGGAGGTGGCGACGGAGCTAGCACATTAGTCGGTTTTGATTCAACCAAATTAACATTGCTGTGGAGAATATGCCACACGTCCTATTATTTGGACCACAGAAGAAGGCACTATGAGAAATGCAACTGATAATAATCTATACATATTACACTACTGGCCATTAAAATTGCTACACCAAGAAGAAATGCAGATGATAAACGGGTATTCATTGGACAATTATACTAGAACTGACTTATGATTACATTTTCAAGCAATTTGGGTACATAGAGCCTGAGAAATCAGTACCCAGAACAACCACCTCTGGCCGTAATAACGGCCTTGATACGCCTGGTCATTGAGTCAAACAGAGCTTGGATGGCGTGTACAGGTACAGCTGCCCATGCAGCTTCAACACGATACCACAGTTCATCAAGAGTAGTGGTTGGACTATCGTGACGAGCCAGTTGCTCGGCCACTATTGACCAGACGTTTTCAATTGGTGAGAGATCTGGAGAATGTGCTGGCCAGGGCAGCAGTCGAACATTTTCTGTATCCAGAAAGGCCCGTACAGGACCTGCAACATGCGGTCGTGCATTATCCTGCTGAAATGTAGGGTTTCGCAGGGATCGAATGAAGGGTAGAGCCACGGGTCGTAACATATCTGAAATGTAACATGCACTGTTCAAAGTGCCGTCAATGCGAACAATAGGTGGCCGAGACGTGTAACCAATGGAACCCTATACCATCACGCCGGGTGATACGCCAGTATGGCGATGACGAATACACGCTTCCAATGTGTCGCCAAACACGGATGCGACCATCATGGTGCTGTAAACAGAACCTGGAGTCATCCGAAAAAATGACGTTTTGCCATTCGTGCACCCAAGTTCGTCGTTGAGTACACCATCGCAGGCCCTCCTGTCTGTGATGCAGCGTCAGGAGCAACCGCAGCCATGGTCTCCGAACTGATAGTCCATGCTGCTGCAAACGTCGTCGAACTGTTCGTGCAGATGGTTGTTATGTTGCAAACGTCCCCATCTGTTGACTCAGGATCGAGACGTGGCTGCACGATCCGTTACAGCCATGCGGATAATATTCCTGTCATCTCGACTGCTAGAGATACGAGGCCGTTGGAATCCAGCACGGATTTCCGTATTATCCTCTTGAACCCACCGATTCCATATTCTGCTAACAGTCATTGGATCTCGACCAACGCGGGCAGAAATGTCGCGATACGATAAACCGCAGTCGCGATAGGCTACAATCCGACCTTTATCAAAGTCGGAAACGTGATGGCACGCATTTCTCCTCCTTACACGAGGCATCACAACAACGTTTCACCAGGCAACGCCGATCAACAGCTGTTTGTGTATGAGAAATCGGTTGGAAACTTTCCTCACGTCAGCACGATGTAGGTGTCGCCACCGGCGCCAACCTTGTTTGAAAGCTCTGAAAAGCTAATCATTTGCATATAACAGCATCTTTTTCCTGTCGGTTAAATTTCGCGTCTGTAGCACGTCATCTTCGTGGTGTAGCATTTGTAATGACCCGTAGTGTATAAAAATGGATGTATATATATATATGTGTATGTCTGTATGTATGTTCCGCGTCTCCTGCTAAACCACTCGCTCGATTCCAACCAAACCTGGTACAAATATCTCTTACTGTCAGGAACAATCGCTGTGGGTAGAAGGACCATTTAAATATCATAGTTCACGAGATATGTCAGAAGAAATGAGATACCTACAAAATAGCCGCATCATTCGTGGCGGTTAAACGTATTACTTCTGCGCTACAAACTTTATTCGCAATAAATTTCGCAGACGGTATCCACATACACCGCTAAACGCATCTGCAAAAATTATATCATGGTACCAAACAGAGTTCAGATATGACGCCATAAATACTAAGATTATTTCACCGACGGTACCCAAATACGCCGTTCAGGGTACCTACACAAATTGTACGGCGTATAGTTCGAGAGATATGAAGTTATAAGATGCATTTAAAAAAGTCCGCATAATGCATATAGTTTCAATACATTCATTTTTTGCTGCTAAGACCCTCCTAGAAGCAACTACGGGCGATCTTTAACACCTGGCAGCTCTTATGACAACTTTCAACTGCGAATCGCAAATGGCTGTAGGCGAAAATTGTAACATTTATAGAGCTACGAAGAGGCGTTGTCATAGAAACGTTTACACAGTCGTGTTGTAGAGGCACGAAGCAACTGCACCTAGTATACAGAAAAAAACGTTAAAGAGAATTGATATTTTTCACACTATTTTCTTAATCTGAATAATGTACTTATACATTTCTACGCTATGCATATTTCTTTGTACAACTGTTTTATAATTTCAAGGGTGTTTCTACGAATACATGGACATGAAATCTTTTCAATATTACACTACAAACGTAGTACATTTATGATTTTCGTTTCTAATAGAAAATTGGCAAATGAATTCCCGGGCAATTCGGGGTTTACAAACTAGTTCAAGATAAATAAAACACTTTTCCGCGCCCTCACTTGCTTATGGTGCCACTTTCACTGAACTATGCCACATGTAGTTGGAGGTAACTGCCTACTTGGCGAGTCCTTTCCCCCTCCGAAATGATTTTATTTCCGTATCTGGCAACATTTTCTAGACTTTTTTTCCGAATTATCTTTCCATGTCAGGGGTACTCTGAGTTTTTAACCTTAATGTAGATTGGGATAAATCCAAAAAAATGGTTCAAATGGCTCTGAGCATTATGGGACTTAACAGCTATGGTCATCAGACCCCTAGAACTCAGAACTACTTAAACCTAACTAACCTAAGGACATCACACAGCACCCAGTCATCAAGAGGCATAGAAAATCCCTGACCCCGCCGGGAGTCGAACCCGGGAAATAAATCCATGTCTGTTGCATCCTCTGTAAGAAATAATACTGCCATTGGTTTTGAACGGTTTTGTACAATGAACAAGTGAGGGACGCAGAAAACTGTTTTATTTACATGTTACACCAATATTTAGCTACGGCTCCTCCTTGTAGGAAAAGACAGATCATTTCATCAGCTATTTTTACCACGTACTTCTCCGTCAAGTACACATTAAAATTTGAGGAAGTGAGGGCTGGATGGATATTCTTTCAGTTATTGGATGGACAGACTACCGGTTATTTTTTTCCACGATAGTGACAACACAGTTATCAAGACTCTCAGTCACCTCGTTGCGTTTATTAACCGCATATTGATAGTGACAGCCGCTTTTCTTTTAATTGAATGTTGAGGAAGACTTTCGCGCTCATACCATTACGGCCGACGCCAGGTATTAAGTAGCGATCTTCCAAGGAAAGGAGTGTATCTTTATCCGAGAAATTATCACATTGCACAGTTATATCGTAAATACCATTGGGGACGAGAAGCTCTGTCGAAGTCAATCCATAGCAATAAATCTTTACTCCAAAATTTCTTTTTCAATTATGCATATCTTTCAAGTCACCTGTAATGTCATGACAGTTCTCTTCACGACTATGTGCTTCAAAATAGAAAAAGATTGCTTAGGTGAATTCAGTCAATTATTTGAAGAAGTTATGTATCACTCGATCAAATGAGCAATTTATTGAGATCCCTGCCAATTTTTCTATGCATAATGAAAGCACCTAGTTGACTCCGGGTAAACGACAGTAACAACAAAACACAACAGATGTCAGGCTCGGTACCATCTCGTGCTGTTTAGCAGCACACTAACGGCGCTAACAATATTTCCTTCTTGAACATAATAACTAAGCGTTATGTTGATTCTTGTGTATTACAATACCCTCAGTACCTCATTGACGATGTCTGCATCTACATCTCTATTCCGCAAGCCACCTTAAGGTTCGTGGTGGAAGTTACTTTGTGTACTACTGTCATTTTCACCCTTTCCTGTTTCAGTTGCGATTAATTCGCAGGAAGAGCAATTGCTGGTGAAGCTCTGTGAGGGCTCGAATCGCTTTGATTTTATCTTCATGGTCTTTTCGCAAGATATACGTAGGAGGAAGAAATGTATTGGTTGACTGTTCTAGGAACGTACGCCCTCTGAACTTTAACAGTTAATGACATCGTGACGCAGAACGCCATAATATGTCAGAGTAACACATTTTCCAAAATTCTACAGCAGAAATGCCATAATATGCGAGAATAACACATGTTCCAAAACTCTAAAGCAGACTGACGTCAATGGTATGGATCTGTATCGCGTTTTGTGCATCTGTTAGATGACCCTTCCTCAAACTAGGAATGACCTATGCTTTTATCCAGTCATGAGGAAACCTGCTCGTAATGCGTCACGTTCAGTGGCTTTTCCTCTGTTCAGCGATTTCAGTTACGGTAGTTTCGAATAATAACCATTACGAGTATCTGAATTACTTTTATTGGACAGCAATTCACAGAAGCTGTGCAGATTAACGCGTAAAAGAACTTGTAAGTTCTAAACCGTGGTTTTCTGATTATAAGTGACGCACCCCCCCCCACCCCCCCCATGCCCCCCTGCCCCCCTGCCCTGACCGCAGCTTCGTTTCTGCTTTAAACCAAAAGCGACAAGATCTGTAATCAACAATTAAAAAGAAGAGAATCACATATGAAAATCTAGTTAAGGTGTGAACAAGACATTAATTATCCAGTACAACGTCAGTGGATAGAATCGTCGAAGACCCGTACAATCAGGTAAGGTCACAGTCGTTCTTTACACTTGCTCGTAATATCTTTTAGCAGGCATATCAGAAGCGAACTTTATCGCGAGACCTTCCAAAGCCGACTGAAACGTTTCTGGTGATATCTGGGGATTGTCCAGGCGTATTATATGACAAGGTGTACGTCATCCGCACAAAGAAAACCGAGAGCACTTAACGCCACGTTGTAATCTGAAGAAGATAACAGCTGAAGAACTCTCGCGCTAGCGGGTTTCCAGTGTTTCGTTTCCTCTTTACTGCCGCCAGAACAGGCAAATCCCTTGTTTTTGTACAAGGCTTTCGAGAAAATTTCCTTGTGTGTAAAGCATATCCACGACTTCCAGGATTTTGTGAAGGTTTTGTGCAACTGAAGACGAGGGTAATGACCGTCTCTGTTGTTTTGTGGTAGGATTAACTTCACGGAATTAGACAGAAACATGTTACAATTAACCTTTTCTTTCAGATATCTGTTTGAGTAATTTGTTTGGGAAATTTATATTTGGTATGATTGTAAAATCTAGTTCCACATAACTTTCGTCAGTCGAATGTGGATCGCAGGAATCACCTGCGTTGTCAATAGGAACTGTTGTAAATCAGCACTCACATAGCTCCACTGACAAATTTGATACGCATCACAATATTGGATGATGATTCTATTAGTGTCAAGTTTTACTGTACTGTTGCAGCTCGTATTTCAAACAATATGGAGAAAACGAAAGCTGTCATGAGCAATGTTACGCAATCGTGAATGTGACGCGCGAGATATGAAATTAAGAACCCAAACATTTGTGTTGTAATAGAAAAAGAAAATACTCTGTTCCCTATACAGATGTAAAGCTAATATGTACCATTAGCTCGCAACTGCGTATTTGTCAAACACTTGTTCATCCACACAGTATACCAGAGCGTCCTTGCCACAGCCTCCTCTAACGCAGAACAGAGCTTATTTTATTTTATTTTTTTTTAAACTTACTTCCCACACATACGTTTTCTGCTCATCACTTAAATGGATCCAAACGCTTCATTTCAATAAGCATAAGTTCACGTAGATGTGTCTCTACTGTATGGATCCTCGAGTTGTCTAGCAGTCGACTACACGAGATTTGTGAATTAGCAAACCATAAGGCCCAGATGGCACATTTGGACTTCTGCTTTGACTGAATAATTCCAAAATATTACTCTGTATCTTGTTGTGAAAAATTAAAACTTTTAATTCTTTTACTATTATTTTATTTCAGATTAGCTGTTGACAGTTGCCTATTCGTTCGACCGTTTCATTTCTTCCAATTATATTTTGCTTTTAATATTTAGCGACAGTTATCTCTGCAATAATTCACGCATATCTACTATCTACTGTGATCAGTTTCTATTACTCGATATAACCACTGAGAGCAATTTCTTTGCTTCTTCGCTAAAGGGGTTTCATATCCTCGGCAGTAGTTTGTTTTTCGACCATTTGGAAGCTATTGCGGGTTGCAAGCTATGAGGTTTGTTTGGAAGAGTATTCTTCATTCTTTTTTTTTTGCATTCTGATGTGGAGGAGTCCTTTTCCGTTTTCCGACTTGGAAAGAAGACTGCCTTTGGTGGCGATCTGTCCTGGTGCGACAATTCTACAATGAATGAGGAATTGAATGAGGGCATTTCAATTTTTTTCCATGGTGACAGTTGCAAGGAGACCACACAGCAGTCGACTTTTTGTAAAGTTTTGTATTTATGGTCTGAAGTTTAGAACTCACATATTAAATTCTCATAGCAATTCGATACAATTCTCAAAAATTCTCCAGAAAAACGACTTTCAAATTTTTCGAGCGTCTTTAATACGCTAAAGTAAGGTCGATTTTTCGGCAGGCAGTGAGGCTCTGTAGTAAATTGTTTGCCATACAGGCGGGTGGGGGTGGGGGGAGGGGGGGCTGGATTCGATTCTTGGCTGATGCAGATTTTTTTAAGAGGCTTGTATTTTCTACGCGCATTTCCGTGAGGCGTAAAATGCATGGTGGTTATAATTCAACTTTCGCTACTTGAGTCAGTGTAAACGAAAAACTATTTGCCGCATGGCTACCTAGCCGTGTAGGAATAATGTTAAGGCTGTGCGCTGCAAGATTTGCTTTGTTAGTGTCATCTCTCGCCGTTAGACGGTAGCACTGGTAAGGCGATATAGGATGAAACACAAGCATTAGTGTGCACTACACTTTCAGACAGCCAACATGGGTCTGGACAAGGTGAGCAGGGCTTCACTCGTAAAGTTGTTTTATCAAAACAACAGTAGCGGTGCTGCTGCTCTTTGTGAATATGGACGAATTAAAAAAATACCGAAAGGTCCTCTTCCCGCACCGGAGTTGAAGGACTTGATTCGGAAATTCGAATTACTGCCGATTTGGGAACTGTTCCCGAGAGGGACGGACAACCAACTGTCTCACAAATTGTTCCTGTTGCCACTACGGAGAATGCCGGATGCAATAGAGGTCTTCAAGCAGTGCACGAGCTGTGTCACGGCAGATGAGCATTCCATGGTCCACCTTCGAGAAGTGCTGCAAAAAATTGTGATATGGTATCACAAGTGCGGTTGCAGGTTGTCGCGGGTGCAGATTGTCGTCACACTGAGCAAGGATTTTTAATCTGGCTCGTAAATATGGTACGCAATCAACAAAAGTTACTTTCTCATGTGGAGATTAAAATATGTTTGTTTCAATGGCGTAGTCCGCCCCCGGTAGCTGAGTGGTCAGCGCGACAGACTGTGAATCCTGAGGGCCCGGGTTCGATTCCCGGCTGGGTCGGAGATTTTCTCCGCTCAGGGACTGGGTGTTGTGTTGTCGTAATCATCATCAGTTCATCCCCATCGACGCGCAAGTTGCCGAAGTGGCGTCAAATCGAAAGACTTGCACCAGGCGAACGTCTACCCGACGGGAGGCCTTCGTCACACGCCATTATTTTCAATGGAGTATTCGTTATTTCTCTTCAGCATCTCCTTACAAATGTTTCCACAAATTTTCCTTGGGGGTTAAGCAGCCAAAGTTTTATCATAACCATCTTGTACATGAAGCTGGAAAAAATAAGTATCACTCGAGACTGGTAACTGCTGGATTGTTTGTTCGAATGTAATTTCGTTCAATTCGAATTCCTACATCATTTAAATATAAAATGAATCAAATATATGCTAATTACCACAGTCTGTCATTTTTTTATCTAGTATGCAAGTCATCTTATTTCTAATTACATATCGCACACAAAAATTCAGTTTCATTTCAAATATAAATTCTTAATTACTGATCTTTTATAAAAGATTGTTAACAAAGATTGCTTAAGTTTTAAATAATTACAACTTTTTTCTACCTTCATGCATTTTACGATACATGGATACGCTCGTAGAACACGCGTCTTCGTTTAAAAATTTGCATTGGCCAGGAATCGAATTCATACCCCCAATGTGGCAGGCCAGCATTCTACCACAGAGCCACGCCGCCTATCGAAATTTGGCTTTTATTTTTTGGCTATTAAAGACGCTCGGAAAACTTCCGAATCGATGTTCTCGAGGAATTTTGAGAGTTGCATCAAACCGCTGTTGAGGATTGATATTTTACCTCTGATCTTCAAGCACAATAAATATAAAAAATACAAAAATCCGATTGCCGTGTGGTATCCTTGTTAGTTAGCGTGGTTATGTTATATTGGCATCGCGTGGTCGCGATTACTGGGCGATTAGGTTTGGCGCTATGTTCTCTAGCGTGATAAAATGGGAACTTGTAAGCTGCTCATATTTGATTGAATGGAAGCTGATCACAGGGCATTGTATTTTCTTTTCACGTCGTCGCGCTGTAAATTAAAAGTCGTCATCCTCTCCTGCATTATGAAATAGTCCTGCTTTGTCTAAAATCTTGAACTAGGAACGTGATGGTTCAAATGGCTCTGAGCACTATGGGACTCAACTGCTGAGGTCATTAGTCCCCTAGAACTTAGAACTAGTTAAACCTAACTAACCTAAGGACATCACACACATCCATGCCCGAGGCAGGATTCGAACCTGCAACCGTAGCGGTCTCGCGGTTCCAGACTGCAGCGCCTATAACCGCACGGCCACTTCGGCCGGCAGGAACGTGATGTTCCGTTTACAAAAAGTGTGTTTGACTCTCGTACCTATTACTTTGAATAGCCAAGTTGGAGTGTAACTTACTTATCTGGAGGTTTCTGCATGCTAAGAGGATAATGTGTTGCGCCATTGGTGTGGTGATTGGACTTGGCAATGTTCTTGATTAAACAGGCGCTAGGGAATTTTGGAACGAAGCTGTATATTGGTCGTACAGTATCAGTCGTCCGTAATTTGCCAAGATCTTTCTCATTGGAGTCATTTATGCAAGCATGTCACAGTTACATCATTACTTAGAGATATGAAGAGGCGAGTGAGAGTGACCATTAAATTAGGAAAAAGTGTTGGTTCGCGATTTGCCAGTACCTGAAGAGGCTTAAATGTCGTTTGAATTGTATAACAACCAAAGTGGTGGCGACACGTAGGAATTTTGTTTGTATTTTCTCGTAAATTTTAAATCGCTTTATTGGAGAAAAGAGAATTGCTGGCACTCGTTCACTGCCGGCGACTTTTGATGTACTGGAAAAGTTAAAATAAAGCCTCGGTACTTCAAAATAAAAAGGAGTGCCCAACTATTATTTAATGGACATTACTGTTATCCACACAACCATGTGAGTCCTTGGAGAAAAAAGCTACTGAAATTAATTTAAAGAGACGAAATTTTTAAATGTTTTTAAAGAAGAAATTTCAGTCCAAAGATATTATTGATTTGTCGTTGGTTTACTAGAAAGAAAGAAAAGAATTCAGAGATGAACTAATTTGGCATTAATCTGACTTAGTGATAGCATTTCATACTTAAATGAAAAGAGCTACAGAAAGAAACATCGGTATTGGTGAGTGATGTCTGACGAATTACTTTACAGTAAATAGCGAGAAAAAAGGGCATTAAAGATAAAATAAATAAAATATTTATTTTATACTGAAGCTGATGTGTTGGTAAATGTGCCAACACCTTGTAAACAGAGGAGGCCGATGCACGCTATCTAACGCAGACGGGCGTGAATTCTGGAACAGGATAAGTAGTGAATTCTAATAAGAAAAGTATGCAGCTCCTCGAATACTTATCTTTATTCCATCCTTGTGGTACATCGCTCTTGATAATACAAATAAGACTATCTTCAGATACGGTTAATGGCGCCTTGCTAGGTCGTAGCCATGGACTTAGTTGAAGGCTATTCTAACTGTCTCTCGGCAAATGAGAGAAGGCTTCGTCAGTGTAGTCGCTAGCAAAGTCGTCGTACAACTGGGGCGAGTGCTATCTCGTATCTCGAGACCTGCCTTGTGGTGGCGCTCGGTCTGCGATCACACAGTGGCGACACGCGGGTCCGACATGTACTAAATGGACCGCGGCCGATTTAAGCTACCATCTAGCAAGTGTGGTGTCTGGCGGTGACACCACAGAAGCAAAACATAACTAAACATTGCGGAGAAAAATTGCATCGTTGACTGAGTAATTATTTCTTTGGTTTGAAATGGTCGGCTGAGGAGAAGCTGTACCATTATGTGCTATAATATACCGTAACTAAAGAAAATTGCTTAAGTGGTAGGTCTACCGTGAATCAATCAACTTTGAGTGTAGGTAATTATTGGTTTTTATATTTAATCAGTGAAATACATAATTACCCACCGTGAGTTTCACAAAAGGTAAAGATATAATGACTAGCGGACTGCGCATTAAGGCGCATTACTTTCTTACTGTTTGATTTTAAAATATCAATATTGGAAGTAAATCTTAATGCATATTATTCTTTACAAATTACGTACCGCTATAGAGTGATAAAACAGCATAGATCTCATTCATAAATAATTTGGTTGAGCACAAATGGTAGATAATACGTAGCTAATATTTTATGTTGATAGTATTACGTTTCAATTAAGTGCCTACTACTGCATGTTGCTTTATAGAACACGAAAGCAAAGATTGGACAATATTACATTATTCGTCGAAACATTTAATTTTATTTAGAAGCCCAACTACGCACTTGCAACTTATTAAAGACACCTGATTGTATTGATCAGTAGGCAGTTCAGTTGCTACATTACCCGCAGTTGCTCGTACGAAATTTAAATTAAATAATAATAGATTTGCGCAGGAACGGAGTGATATCAGATTTATGCACAGGGCATGTGTGTCGACTCCGTATTTACCAGATATTGCTATTTCCGTCATGGTGCAACATGTTAAAAGGAGCCATCGATCTACAAAATGCACCCAACAATGCAAAATCATGCAAGATGTTCGAAAGTCTGAGAAAAATAGGAGTAAGCTATAGGGAAACACGGATAATATACAATGTGCACAAGAACAATGAGGGAACAATAACAGTGGAAGAACTCAGATTAGATTGAGAGTAAATTGAAAACAGATAACGCATAACGTACTAAGCAAAGAAGATATTAGGGTAAAAAAGGATACTCCTCGAAAACGAAGTCTACGAGTATCAAACTTAGGCCCTAATCTGAGAAAGAAATTCCTGAGAATGTACGTTTGGAGCATACTTTGTATGGCAGCGAGACATGGACTCTTGGAAAACAGGTAAAGAAAAAATGGTTCAAATGGTTCTGAGCACTATGGGACTTAACATCTGTGGTCATCAGTCCCCTAGAACTTAGAACTACTTAAACCTAACTAACCTAAGGACATCACACACATCCATGCCCGAGGCAGGATTCGAACCTGCGACCGTAGCAGTCGCGCGGTTCCGGACTGAGCGCCTAGAACCGCTAGACCACCGCGGCCGGCACAGGTAAAGAAAAGAAGTGAAGGGTTCAAGATGTATTGTTAAAGAAGAATGTTGAAAATTAGATGGACTGGTAAGGTAAGGAATGAGGAGGTTCTCCGCAGAATCGGCAAAGAAGAGGATATATGGAGAACAAGGACAAAAAGGAGGGATAGGATAATAGGACATAAGCATTAACTTGCGTGGCATTTGGGAGAGCTGTAGAGAATAGGAACTTCTTCGTCACTATTATTTCGCCAACTGCCGTCCTGATCTGACTGATGCAACCCTGACAGAAACCTTAATTCATAAATTATAAGTAGTATTTAGTACTCCGTAAACACGTGGTCAGCACATCCGATTCACATGCAGAGGACCCAGGTCCAATTATTGGTACTTGGTGGGAGGACTGGTACGGTGTTCTCTTAGCCTCGCGATGCCAGTTGACCGAGTAATATTGACTCCGATGCACGGAAGTTGTCAATGGCTGGGAGAACGGTGTGCCTTTCCATACCGCGTCAGCATGACGCACCATGGCAGAGAATGACACGGCGGCCCTTCTTCTGGGCCTGATCGCCGAGTTTAGTAACATTTAACTCTCAGTTTATCACGAAACTTCAACACTGTTGCAACAAAGTCAAAATTTTAATGGAACAGTTTGGGAACCGCTGTTTTAGGCCATTGGGAGACGTAAGGAAGATGTAGCGCCTGATTAAGACCGTCAGCAGAAGGAAACAGTGACTCACGGCTGAAGCTGGTCCTGTCGATATCGTCCAGATGGAGGGACTCGGCGGCGCTTCCGAACTGCGCATGCGCCTCCGTCACTGCAACACAAGAATGCACAACGTTAACCCCTAGCAACACTTCATGTACCGAGCACAACGTTGAAAGAGCTGCCTTACTGAAGCCGAGGTTACCATGCTACCCTTGTGTACACCTCGACTCTGGAAATCACTGTAACGTGCATGGAGGAGGTTGGTTTTGATTGTACTACGCATTAAGGTTTCCACTAGTTCCAGCAGAGTACAGAATGCAAAAAAATTATGGATTATAGGCATCTATGTAAGCTGTTATTTTGCCTAATTTTTTCACCTCCCCGCAGGAGAAATATGATGGAAGCTTAAGAGAATTATTCGCAAAATAATAACTTTTTCTATGTATTTTCTAAGTATTATTTCGTCTGATATTACGTGACTTCCTTCAGATGTCTGGCAGTTAATGTTCTCCATTTTTCTCTTCGGCTTACAGTGGAACGATATGTACCAAAGATACTTGGCCATAAAACGGATCACTAAACGCATAATTCAGAGAAGATTTTTTTAAAATTGTATGTATATGAAACTGAACTAGTATGTCAATGATATTTTTTCAACACAGAATATGGGATTCACCAACTGTATTTTTATGTTCTCTAGGATTGCCACTGAAGATTCACATTCGTTCGTATAATCTGAAAAAAAAGAAAATACGTACATAAGCGCTGAGACACTGGAATAAGACTTCGTTTAACTAAAGTCTGGTTTCGACAGCATTACGACATTCTGTTCGATGTAAAAAAACAACTGTTAGTACGAATCATTGTCATCGTACACCATGAAGCAATAAATAATAAAAGCGTTTGTACGTGTACCTGCGTAATATGCATAGTCCAATAGTCCAGTAATACGGAATTTCAGAGCTACACAGTAAATATGTTCGTGATTAAAAAATTCCAAGGTCCATAAGATTCTACTTTCAAATGTTTGAGGGTGTCGAGCGGCACTTTCACAAGACATTTATGTACAATGTTTAAGGAAATATTTGTTAATTCAAGTGCAATATGTCTCTCAGGCCTTTATTAGCAGAGCAATTGAAGTAGTTCTTCTGAGTTTATGAACTAGAAATCGCATGGTGTATCGATACATGAACGGCAAAGAATGTCGACACTGCTGAACAACGACTGGGCACTGCTGGCTGACACTGCTGTCCGCCAATTTTCGGACTATTAATATTCTTTGTGTACACGAAAAATATACTCAAAAGTCTTGAAATAACACAGTCTCTGTTGCAAAATCTTTATTATTTACAGGAAATGACGCGTTTGCCCTTTTAGGCCATCATCAGATTGGCGTAAAAATTAATGTGGGAAACCAACATTCGTCTTTAATGCCCACATATGGCACAAAGATAAAATTTTATAAGAAACCATCGCATTATCGTCGTGGGAAGAATAAAAACATTACGGAACGTAACAAGGAGCCAAATGCGTTCCGGCGTACACAGTATGAAGCATTGCATACAGCTGACAAATAGTAAGTAATGCGGTCGAGAGCAGGGTACATCAGCTCTCTATGACGGCCACACAAACATTAATTTATGCGCCAATATCATGATGCCCCAGAAGAGCGAAACGCGTCACTTCCTCTAAATAATACAGATTTTGCAACCAAGACTGTCTTGTTTCAAGAAATTCACAACCGGTTGCTATACCAGGTGGAATGGAACCAATTTTACTCACCGTACGATACTGTGTTACATAAAACACTGAAATTTTAATGTATTGGTAGTCTTAGGCCTTACATTTACAAGGTATCGGGGCTACTTTTTTGGAAACGTTTTATTGCAAGCACTGAAAAGCGTTTTAATGCTATACTTCATTTTAGAAGAGCTATAGAACGCCGATAAAAACTGTATTTCTACATTTAAAAATCTACAGTTCAATGTCAAAAATGAGACTACAAGGTCTACTCCTAAAAAACTTGATATTTTGGCCTAATAGCTTGACGAAATCCTAGTTTACATTTTTTGAACAACTTATGGAACATCACTGCTGTTTACGTAGCTTGGGATGTCACATGTAGCAACTGTGACAACGCACTCGCCACCCGATTTTCAGTGTGTTGTAACACGACGTTGTATAAATAAAAATAACGCTTAAAGGACAGTTTCACTTAAATCACGGGCAGAGGACTAAAGCAGCGCCACATGGCACCAAAGGGAGTCACAAAAATCTCGGATCTTCTACTTCATTTACTCTAGACGAATATTACGACAGCTGAAGAGCGAATTCAGTTTTTTTCTCTACAAAAATACTTATTTGGGGTCATTAGGACATTGCGAATACTATCAGGAAATTTACAGGTACCCGCCTACACTTGGTGATGTTGCAAGCCAATAAATCGAGGGGACAACAATGTTCGCTTTTACGAGCCAATTATGCCTCCTGTTCGTTGTCATTTGTCAACTGTTTACAGAATGGTGGAAAAGCAAGATAACGGGACTCAAATAAAGCAGATATCGATCGACGCTCGGCGCTAAATTAATTAATTAATTACTCGGGTCCCCCGAGCAGTTTTACGGCCCGGCATGACGCGTAGGTTGCTGCGGCCGCCGCCAGGGCGCTCTGTTGGCGCCGGATAGGGGCCGGCCCCTATAAACGGGGTGCCCTCTAACTTGGGGCCGAAGTTGCGCCGTCCGCACCGCCCTTCCGAATGGGAATACGAAAATTTCACTGCCCTCCCGGGGATCGCACACTGGCCATAACATTTTAAATTAGTTTATTGGTGCTCCACGGGCCCGTTCCCAAGTTCCTGGCAGTAATGGCATCAGATCCTCCAAGTTATTTCGGCGAAGTGTTATCGATTTCCGGAACCATTGTTTTTATGTTCTGTGTGTGAGACAGAGGTCAGTAAGTCACACCGTACGCTTCATAGATACAGGGTAAACGGTAAAAACTCGACTGATTCCGTGTGCAATTTTTATTCCAGATTTTTAAATTTTTATGCTAAGGGTACTGTTAGAAAATGAGTCCTCTTTCAACAAGATTTCTTTACATTCAAACAAGATGTAATAATTTTGATAATGAAGTTCAATGAAATGACGGCATTGATGGCCACAAGTCTCCATCTGCGGAACTTCGGCCGCGGAGTTGCAAATCGTTTCAGTCGACACCACACTGGATGACTTGCATGTTGATGATCATAAAATTATGATGAGGACAACGCAACACCCAGTCCTTGAGAGGAGGAAATCTCCGACCCGGCCGAGAATCGAACGTGGGGCTCCTGCAAGGCAGTCAGATACACTGACCACTCCACTCAGCGAAGGGAGCGGACGACTTCGCAACGAAGTATCGAACAATTAAATACTGAGGAGAAAAGAAAATTCATTCAGTTCGCTTGAGTATTTACTGGCTCTTTAGATGAGGAATGTCATTTAGGAAAAAAGAACCACGAGATGAATAACAAGTCGCAATTCATATAGTTCGAATAATATGCGCGAATTGTGAGACGTTGTAACATCAACCCTATGTATACTTAGTGTAACATAACAACGCTTATTATCACATATGCCGAGCGCTGGATAGGCCGCAAGGGGCCCAATGACAGGGCTTGCTTTGCATGGCCTCCACGTTCACCCGACCTAACGCCAAGCGATTTTTTCCTTTGGGGCTTCATCAAGGATCGTGTGTACGTGCCTCCACTACCAGCAGACCTCCCTGAATTAAAAAACCGGATTGAAGCAGCTGTTGCTACAGTCACTGAAGACACACTTATCAACGTTTGAGAAGAACTCGGCTATAGACTTGATGTGTCTCGTGTGACAAATGGTGCTCATATTGAACATTTTTTAAGGTTCTTAGTAAAACTGTTTGAGTTGTTCTTTCATTTGAGATATCATTTATAACTGTAAGTTTAATATAATAAATATTATAAAGCGTTAAAATCCCGATATTTATTTATAAACACACTGTATTCTTGATTTCTTAATTCCTGTACATTTTCTGCTATGTGTTTCAATGAGTATGATTACAAAGTGTTCTGATTTTTTATGTGAACGTGAGATTTATTTTGTGTAATCTGTCCAGTTCGTGCCTCAGCCATCAAAATTGTAATCGATAGGGGAACATGGAAGACCATCTGTGCGTGGGAGACGAGCGCGCAAATTGAAAAATCTGTAATGGCGCGTTGGTATCTCGCTAATTCTGGAACAAAGAAATTCTGTGGCCAGCCTTAGAGAAGAAACAACTGGAGTGACGAGTGAGGCAACAGTGCTTATAAATTGTTCCAAATGAGGCTCGATTTTAATTGGTTCGGTTTCGCAGCAAAGAGGCATACATAAGGTGGCCAGCCTGAAAAGCTTGTAAGGGTGTTGCACGATAGGTTGTGCTGAGAAGAAAAAAATTCAATACGTTGCGCCGTTTCCGAATTAATTAAGATTGAATTTAGCCAATCAGGCCGTTGCACGCGGAATTTCAAGCAGCCCGCCAGATACAATTAATGTCAGTTGTTCTCATAGCGTAGATGATAGGGCAAGAGACTGCTCAGTCTTTGGGTCGGGTAAAATTGTAATCGATAGGGGAACATGGAAGACCATCTGTGCGCGGGAGACGAGCGCGCAAATTGAAAAATCTGTAATGGCGCGTTGGTATCTCGCTAATTCTGGAACAAAGAAATTCTGTGGCCAGCCTTAGAGAAGAAACAACTGGAGTGACGAGTGAGGCAACAGTGCTTATAAATTGTTCCAAATGAGGCTCGATTTTAATTGGTTCGGTTTCGCAGCAAAGAGGCATACATAAGGTGGCCAGCCTGAAAAGCTTGTAAGGGTGTTGCACGATAGGTTGTGCTGAGAAGAAAAAAATTCAATACGTTGCGCCGTTTCCGAATTAATTAAGATTGAATTTAGCCAATCAGGCCGTTGCACGCGGAATTTCAAGCAGCCCGCCACATACAATTAATGCCAGTTGTTCTCATAGCGTAGATGATAGGGCAAGAGACTGCTCAGTCTTTGGGTCGGGTTCGAATCTTACTACCGTCCCGCATCCAATCTTTGTAATACCAAACAAAGAACACCTCTTGAACTTGCGTGAGCAACAGCTTGATACTGAAACTTCCTAGCAGATTAAAACTGTATGCCATACTGAGACTCGGACTCGGAACCTTTGCCTTTCACAAACAAGTCTTCTAACGACCGATCTACCCAAACTCTAGTCTCAACCCTTCTTCACAGCTTTACTTCCGCCAGTACATCGTCTTCTACCTTCTAAACTTCACAGAAGCTCTGCTGCGAAACATGCAGTACTGGAGGAAGTAAAGATGTGATGAATGGTCCTGAGTCGAGTTTGGGTAGCTCAGTCAGTCTGCCTTTGGCAGAGCGACATAGAGGACAGGCTAGCGTTTCGGTGTGGGCAGCATGCGTTCGCTTTGTTTACTATAACGGCCGTTGGTTAATTCCCAGCTTAGCGTCTACGGTACATTGCGAACCGTTACCGTAAATCTATGAGGGTCACTCCAAAAGAAATGCACACTATTTTTGTAAAAATACAGTTTTCATTCTGCATGTGTGAAAGTTTTACAGTGTGTAGATACATCCTTCCCGCTTGTTTTCAAACTTAGTGTAGACTTGACGTTCGTCAGAAGCAACGTGCTGTCATAGAATTCCTATGCTGTGAAAACGAGACAGTGGGAAACATCCACAAGAGGTTGAAAAAGGTGTATGGAGATGCTGTTGTCGAACGCAATACAGTTAGTCGGTGGGCAAGCAGGTTACGTGATGAAAGCGGGCACGGCAATATTGAGGATTGTCCTCGCAGCGGCAGGCCTCGTACTGCACACACTCCAGACAATGTGCAGAGAGTTAACGAACTGGTGACTGCTGATAGACGCATCACAGTGAACGAATTGTCACGCTACGTTGGGAGAGGGGAAGGAAGTGTTTGCAGAATACTGAAAGTGTTGGCGTTAAAAAAGGTTTGTGACAGGTGGGTTTCCAGGATATTGACAGTGGCTCACAAAGAAACAAGAAAAACGGTATGCAGCGAACTTTTGGAACAGTAAGAGAATGGTGGAGATGAATTTCTTGGAAGAATTGTGACAGGTGATGAAACATGGCTCCATCATTTTTCACTGGAGACGAAGAGGTAATCAATGGAGTGGCATCATACAAATTCACCCAAGAAAAAAATTCAAAACCACAGCTTCTGCTGGAAAAGTTATGGCTACGGTGTTTTTAGATTCCGAAGGACTCTTGCTTGTGGACATCATGCAAAGTGGAACCACCATAAATTCTGATGCATATGTGACGACACTGAGTCGTGTTCGACCACATCGGCAAAAGCAGGATGTTTTGCTGTTACATGACAATGCACGGCCACATGTCAGTCAAAAAACCATGGAAGCGATCACAAAACTCGGACGGACAACACTGAAACAACCGCCTTCCAGTCCTGACCTGGCTCCATGTGACTATCATCGCTTTGGGAAACTGAAAGACTCTCTTCGTGGAATAATCATTTGAAGATGATGACTCCCTTGTGCACGCTGCCAAACAGTGGCTCCAACAGGTTGGTCCAGAATTTTTCCGTGCGGGTATAAAGGCGCTGGTTCCAAGATGGCGTAAGGCAGTTGAGAGGGATGGAAATTATGTGGAGAAATGAAAATATTGTTCCTAAAGGATGTATCTACACAATGTAAAACTTTCAAACATGTAGAATAAAAGATGGATTTAAAAAAATAGTGTGCATTTCTTTTGGAGTGGCCCTCGTACACTCCCATTTACTTTCTGCAACGACTACATCCGACGCAGAGCACTCGATGTGGAGCGTTTTCTCCGTGATAAAGTCAAGATCCCGGTGAAGGACATCTTAGGAATAGACTTGTCGATCGTGAACACCACGGTCCATGTTAAAGTCATTAACGATGCGGCGTGAGAACGCATCCTATGCCAGACCAACCAGTGGCTCCGTTTCTGTCATGCTGTCGGGGAGGTGACTGTCGGCCATGCAGGCTTAGGCATGCGTACCATACGCATTTTCGAATATCCATCCGAACTTCCAGCAAAGAAGGTCGTCGCATCCACGGCATACGGCGGAGAAATAGATGCAGTGTCAGACGTATCCTGTCATAAATGGCGACCCACAGGTCACTATTGAACTCCGAAGCCACATCCAGTCCTATCTACAGATCGCCGGATGCTGTGCAATAATTTGTATGATGGCCAGCCTCGAACCCGTTCCGGGTTCGGCAAAGAATGCCTGCCGCGGCTCATTACGCTACTTCCAGCCACCGACGGATCTCGCGCTCCGCAAATTACGGTGCTACCGATGACCTCCGTCGCTGTTCTCGCTTCTCCTGCCACCGCACGGTCGCCACAACTTAACCACAGATCATACCCAACCGGAGGGCGTCGAGGACGCCCCTCCCCCCCCCCCTCACGCCTCGGGCGGCCGCCGACCTCAGCCCGTCAGTGCCGGCCGGGCCTTCTTGCCAGAGCGACGCAACTCCCTGCCGGCGTCGAACACGGAAGATCGCATAAAGAAACAATGTTCTCCGAAACGTCACAAGAGAAGGCGCTGAACCGTCTCCGGCCAAGCGGACACGTTGCAGGCCGAAGATGAAGCCGCCGTCGACCCGAACGACGCCCACGAAACCGCCATCGCCGAAGGAGACCACCGTGCCTGCGTTCGTACCCCAAAACACCGTGAGGACTCCGCACGAAGAGGAGGTCGAGGAGCAGCACCCGTTACGAGACCCTGCGTCGTCGGCGTCACTCCACTGATCATTTTCTGCCCTGACCCATGTGGCGGCAAAATGGATAAGTTTCCACAGGCCACTCCCGTCTTTCCTCTAATGCAGCAGTGGATCAACCTCCACCGGCCTGCCGCCAGGCCTATCGGATAGCAACAATCAACACCAACAACAGTCCGCCCCTGGCAGCTGAGTGGTCAGCGTGACAGAATGTTTTACCTGACGGCCCGGGTTCGATTCCCGGCTGGGTCGGAGATTTTCTCCACTCAGGGACTGGGTGTTGTGTTGACCCTATCATCATCATTTCATCCCCGTCGACACTCAAGTCGGCTAAGTGGCGTCAACTCTAAAGACTTGCACCAGGCGAACGGTCTACCCGACGGGATGCCCTAGCTACACGGCATTTCCATTTCCAACACCAACAACATACATTCAAAGGTGAAAATCCGCTTTAGGCAGATGTTCTGGGCTTCTGATATCGATTTAGTCCTCCTGCAGTTGTCACTGACTATAAAACCCTCGCCTCCATGGCGAATTTGTGTCACCTGTCACACGCCATCTGCAATGACGTCCGCCAGAACCTCCTGTCCCGTCAGGATACACTTCAAAGTGTTGACTTCCTTAATCATTATGTGGCATCAAAATTGATCCACGTCACGCAAGTGCTCCCACTGCGATAGTGATTGGAGCTCTTGGCTTTTATCCTACGGCTGGTTCCATGTTCAAAGTCCGTTATGAGACACTTACCCTGCTCCACCGGTATAGTGCTCACAAACTCGTCAACGCCCTTTTGTGAGCTGCAGCCTTGTATATGAGTACTGTGAGAAAATGGATCGGGCAGGGCACGTCCCTAACACTGTGGTCCTACTGCCTGCGTCTATCTCACCACCGGAGTCTGTCGGCCACATCGCACCTCATTTATCTCAGTTTTTAGCCTTTTTCGTCGACTACTGTTACACAAATACCAGTCTCCCAGATAGCCGTCCGCCCAGAACCAAGGATTTTTACAACCTACTATTGCGCCATGTTCCGTGTAACGCGCTGGACGCCAAATATCTGTCCATCTGGCGCTCGAATACACGGTACGTTACCGACTTTTAATTGCCAACTATGTTCGACGAGTCTTTGTCGGACCTCCACTTTAGGTAGGGAGTACCGGGAGCTGAGGGCGGTTTCCGGGATTGTGCCGCCTATGGTCGATTCTACACCCAACCTCCGCGGATGGGACAGCACACTTAAATACGCCGACTTTTTTACCCGGCCTTTCGGTTTTTTTTCTGTATAGGTGTGCGAATCGTGGAGCGAAGCTTGAAGGGTAAAAATCGTAGATGAATACACTAGCAGAGTCAGAAGGTTGTTAGTTGCAGTAGTTACTCAGAGATGAAGAAGCTAGGACAGGATAGCGTAGCATAGAGAGCTGCATCGAACCAGTCTCCGGACTGAAGACCACAACAACAACAGGTGACGTCTGTTCTACATAATTTCATAATAATAGTAAAAATTGCAAATAAAAATTTAATACGTAAAATAAATAAAAAGCCTTCCACATATGTTCATTCCAATGTCTCCCACTACCCTAAGCTCCATAGGCTCGGTGGCAGTGAGGGGGACACTGTGGCCAGGCCTCGGGATTCGACTCCCGTCAGCTCTACCCCCTGTCCCCACCGGTCCATAAAAGAAAAGGCTGGTAGATCTCTTGCGTCCGAAAGGCAAAAGTCCCTAGTTAGACTCTCGGTCTGGCATACAGTTTTAATCTGCGGGACAGTCTCATATCAGCGAACATTACGCGGCACAGTGAAAATTTCATTCTGAACTTCAGTGTTAATTAATCTGGAATCAGAGCCACGTATAGATTCTTTTTTCTTGACAATTATTTCTCAGCACAACCTACGCTGAACCTACCCTGCATCACTATTAAAAGCTGTTGAGACTGTTCCTGAGCACTCTGTATATGCTCTAATTTATTATTCCGTTGCTAAGAAGAGGATTATAGAGCATTTAGCTTGAAGAGCCACGATTGCATACTTGCGGTCAGCGTCGTCGCCACAGCAGCTCGATTCGCCAAACATTGTAAAGTATTAGAGCTGTATTATCGGCATTCGTGACATTTACGTTTCATTCAGGAAGTCTCGAAGTCAGTGATGTCTGTTCTTTAGTTAACTGCTCCATTTGAGCTGTCGACAGTATTTTTAGTTTTCTTGGCACTTACTATTTCACTTGACGCAGGAACGTTGGTTCGGACCCAGTTATTGGTGTAGTACTCCTATTATAGATTGCTATGCCAGGAAAAGAGATTCATAGTGTGATTGCTTTATTCCATCAGACGCACGTTCACGATCAACTTAAGCCTGGAAAGTAATTCAACTGAACTTAGGAAAACAGCTCTCTTCTATTAAATCTTTTAGTGTTATAACGTGAGTCATTAGAAAATAACAGTTTTTGTAGGACAACAGTAGGTACCTAGCCGGCCGTAGTGGCCTTGCGATCCTAGGCGCTACAGTCTGGAGCCGAGCGACCGCTACGGTCGCAGGTTCGAATCCTGCCTCGGGCATGGATGTGTGTGATGTCCTTAGGTTACTTAGGTTTAAGCAGTTCTACGTTCTAGGCGACTAATGACCTCAGAAGTTAAGTCGCATAGTGCTCTGAGCCATTTGAACCATTTAATAGGTACCTACCATAGATAAAGTTTAAATTATCACCTCGAGAAAACCAAGCTGTGACTATGACACTTGGTGACAGTGTTAATCATTCTCTGTTCACCCTTTAATGTGACATGTTTACCGCAATGATGTTTGACCTGGCGGAGACCTTACTTGTAGAAGTCTGCATTTTGACTGTTGAGGAAAGGTTCCACGTCGGAAATGACCGTGTCGTAATTCTGGAAAGCTGGCCTCGCAGTACTTTCTTCATTCGAGGAAAGAGGAAGAAGTCACTGGTTGCTGCGTCAATACAGGGGGTGCGGCAAAATAGGAAAAACTTTAAGGTTAGTCTCCCTTCGGAGATGTGATATCGTTTCCCGCCTCCGACATTTGAACTGACTTACGCAGTCAATTGTACAGTCGGATCTACAGTTCAACGCGGATTCCAAAGCACTGTCCTAATTGGTTCCTTTCATCTTATTAAAGCATTGGCAGAACTAAATGAAAAGATTAGTAACCGACTGAGACTCGTTATTTTGATTTGTCGCTGAACAAAATTTTCTTTGATTCCATTTACTGAGCTGGGTAAGGAATCGGCCTGCGGCCTATTCAAAGAAGTGCCTCCCTTGGGCAGCGCAGACAATAACGAGAAAACAGTCTCGAACTAATGAAACTGGGAAAACATTACGCACTTTTCGCAGACTTCTGAAATTTTTGCCTCATTATAAGCCGATTTCCGCGAATTTCAAGTGTAGTGAGTACGAAACTGCTGAGTCTGCCAGATCACGTCGCTACCTTCTTTGATAGCCGCACTGCACGGTATCTGTCACCGAAGACGGATAGGTTTATGACAAAGGATTACAGCTCTAAGAAGTGATTCAAGTTCAAAAAGATAACGCTGACAAGGTAAGGAATTTAAAAACTTGTGCCCATAATCCTGCAGCTTAAGCTCAGCCATTGTCCGACAGCATTTCGTATTATCTGAAGGCTCAGCAGTAGGGCGTATCCCTAGTATTTACGTTGCGTTTGCTGTTGTAGCTCAAACAAAATGCGCCAAAGCGCCCTCACTACGAACACAAGCGAGGTACCACTAGTCATATACTACAGTTACAGTCAATCGGTACCTGACTTCGGATCCAGGCGGCCCTTTGTGTACTATATTTCTACACATTTTTACAGATTACTCCATAGATGGGATGTGCAGCAGTTAAGACAGTGGATTCGGGAGGAATGCGTTTTAAATCACCGACCAACTATTTAGATTTAATTTTTTCGTAATTTCACACTTTATACAAGCAGTGGAATGGTTCTAACGATTATAAATCAATTGCTATGCCGGGAAAAGAGATTCATAGTGTGATTGCTTTATTCCATCAGACGCACGTTCACGATCAACTTAAGCCTGGAAAATGATTTAACTGAACTTAGGAAAACAGCCTTCTCCTATTAAATCTTTTGTAAATAAACCAGTACTCGATCTCTACGCTAACGAGACGTTAACCTCCAACGTTCTTTGTTTATCTCTTTTTTATTACTCTCGGAAAATTGCACTGCCCTCCTTCGCTCACGTTTATGAAAATGAAGTAATGGTCGATTGCTAATGACTTCACGCTACCTTTTCATGGAAATAATAATAATAATTGCAATAAAAAGCATAATTTTACAATTATTTCATGGTGTGTATGTTTCCTCTTCGACGCAATACTGAACAACTATAATCTGTGTTTCAAAAATATGGATACCTAAGACGTTGCTGTTTATTACAATAAAACTGACTGTCACTCTATAGTGTGGTTAGACTGAGCACAATGGCGTGAACAGTTATTTTTATCTGAATGCCGTCCCTGATCAACGTATGTATACCACTGAATGTGGATCCGAAAAAATTTTTTTTGCCCTTTTCATCTTCTTTTCAGGCCGTAAACATTGCTTTTGACATCAATAGGAACTCTATTTTTAGACTTGCATCATGCCTTCGATCATTTTCATAGTTCATCGATACGTATTCATGGCCGCCGGTAGCTACATACTCGACTGTTCGCTGCAGGATATGTAATGAAGCACCGTAGAACCGGAGCAAGCTACTGCACTGCTTAAGAAGAAGCAACGCTGTGTGTGTGTGTGTGTGTGTGTGTGTGTGTGTGTGTGTGTGTGTGTCCGAATCCACATTTCAAACGTTGCTAAAACATGGAAGGAGCATATATCCAATCAACACTGACATAGGTTAGGATGATTTCCCCATGATAGCGTGGTGGTTTTCACGTTGTTTCTACCGGTTGTCATTGGTAACTTCCAATACAGAGTTAATCCAAGGTGTTAAAGCGAATTTATTTATGGGAATTTATCCCTAGTGGACTTTTCGGGGAAGCCTTAGTAGCTATCTCCAGCAGGTCTTTATTCATTCTTCCTTTTTTCCCAAGGGTGATGGAAATATACCACAGGACAAACAGCAGGTTAAGTTAGGTCAGTGGGATGTATCATCCGTGGTAAGAACGGCGGAGAATGGGGACGGGCCGATAGGTGGAAAGAAAGACAGTGCCAGAATCGTGTATGCTGTGTGCTCCACATCTTGTATGTATATGATAAAGAACATCTTGTTGTATACCATGAGCTGCACTTGAAAAGTCTTTATTTCCAATGTCTTCTAGACCGACATAATTTATAACCATCATAAGGATTTTGGACGTGACAAGCACGTTGTTTGGTGCAGATGTGCTTGGTAGGTAAGTAATCTTATTTTTTACTTTAGTGCATACAGTATTCTTATGTTGTCGCTACTGGTACGCATTCATTTGTGGTTTACCGTCTGTATCAGAAGCCACTGGTGAGGGGCTCTATGCAGACAAATGAGGCATAGTTCAAATGAGGTAGTATTGTCTGCGTAGCGGATTATGTACATATATAAGAGACACACTGTTGGTGATGGGAATGATGCTTGGGCCAAGCCCGCAGATATCTGGAGTGGACTGGAAGTTGTTTACTGTTAATTTGTACATATTCGAGGATAAACTTGGAGAACAGAATTGACTGCATTTGCACGACAGTAAAATTTGAACAGAAGCCGACCAGATTCAAAATGAGCAAAGACGCTTGAGTGCGGATGAAGCAAGACGAAAAAAAGAAAAAGACTCTACGTACGCAACCAGCAAGGAGTGCACTCTGTCATCGCAGCAACGGAGTCGCGGACCTACTGAGGCTGCTCAAGGTCACGGAGATCGCATGAGCAGCCCAGACAGCTACTACACCATTATGACTCTTAATTTTACTTTTAAAACCAAATCTTTATTTATACTGATACTGCAGTGGTACATCTCCAATTAATCTAAATTCTTCTGTTAGTACCCCGTACCTTCATCCAGAAATTCACAGATTGAGCTGTAACAACATTTCTCCCGTTCCTGGTGGAAGTCATCAGAGAACCACCGGGGGCCGGCCGCAGTGGCCGAGCGGTTCTAGGCGCTTCAGTCTGGAACCGCGCGACCGCTACGGTCGCAGGTTCGAATCCTGCCTCGGGCATGAATGTGTGTGTGATGTCCTTAGGTTAGTTAGGTTTAAGTAGTTCTAAGTTCTAGGGGACTGATGACCTCAGAAGTTAAGTCCCATAGTGCTCAGAGCCATTTGAACGATTTGAACCAGAACCATCGGGTTGATAGGCAGACTCCCTCTCAATAGTCCCTGTTAGCAAACTCAGAAATGTGAAAGGTCTTGAACACAATCACGTCTCATTAAAACTTCCATGCCAGCCAATGATGCCGTAATACGTCGTACCACAGCAACAGTAAGCCACCCATTACCATGTCCAACATCATTTGTATTAAATACAGTAAAATGGAACGTACAACCTACAAACACATAAGGATCAGAAAGGAGAGATGTCTGTGCAATCAATTTCACTGCTTTATTATTTATTCTCATAGAACCCAAAGTCAGATTAGTGCTCTTGATCAGCTCGAATACAGTAGCACGGTGACAAGCACATCGGTGAGTCCGTAGCGCTTCTGAACGCGGTAAAGGTTTCAATTGCCTGTCTATCCCCCCCCCCCCTCCCACCACCACCAAGCGTTAAAAATTACTTGGTTGCTCCGGAGCAAGTCGACTTCTTCCTTTCGATGTAGTCGGAGTGTGCGGTGTGAGAGCGAGGCCAGAGCTATCGGATGGGCGGCGCTGCGTTCGGCCGGCCGCATTTATCGGAGGGCCGCTTATCTGCGGGACGCGAGTCGTTAATCTGTGAGTCAGATGCGTACATATCTGGCTGGCCGCCTCGGCAGCGGAGTAATGGCCGCGGCATTATGCAGCGGCCGCGCGCCGAGAGCTCGTCCGACATCGTAATTACGCTCCGCGGGGCGCGAGCGGCGAGCAGCGGGCAGCCCGCACGCAGGCGCCTTTTTGTGCCGCCCGCAGACTTCGGAGCCGGACGCGCCGCGAATATTAATGGCAGCTCACTCCCCCGCTACTATGCGATCTGTGCGTCTGCCGACAGCAGGTGACGTCACAGCAGCTGGCGGCGGCAGAGAGGTCTTCCGCCGAGGCGCGCCACCGGAACCGAAGTGCAGCCTCCTGAGCATGAAGCCAAGTTTCCACACGTAACTAAAGTGACGCCACCCTGCCGCCACTCGAGTGGCATCATCGAAGTTGCGAGTGGAAACACCGGATTCGGTTGGTGTCTCTAAACGTCGCTTTAACTTTGCTACGCCACTTTTCTTCCCTCGCCACCGATTAACCTCTTTCGACTGCAACCTCGTAGCTAAATTCCCAGGTAGCGTCACTGTTTTCTGGTTTTTGTGCTAGTAATTTTGCGGTGTATGTTTTTCGAGGTACCAAAAACTGTCTAAAAAGTTCTCGTTAGCAGAAGTTGCACAGTTTCTTGAAGTTTAGAAGGAGAAACCTTGTTTGTGGAATCACAAAAATTAATTAATGCAATACCAGCAGTGAGTTCAGATTCTGCTGTTAGCAACCGAAGGGCATAAATGTACTTAAAAACTTATCCAATGAATTTGAAAACGAAGTGGCCAGGTGTCTGATGGGGGTATACTTTCAGCTTGAGTATAACTTTTAATAAAGGAAAATGGTTATCAAATCACTAACTATTTACTGTGTCTTTCACTTCTTTTGCACGTAGTTTAAATCAGAAATTCGGTGTATAAAAACTGTTGCACCCTTAATGATTTACTGGGAGTTGCTGTGTAAAACTGGACACAGTAATGCAAGAGGTCGTGGAAGCAGGCCATTTCAGACCGGGAAAGTGAATTTACATTAGTGGCTATCTCCTGACATGACAAATACTGTTTCCGAGGATCGAGACGTTTACTTGACTCTACAGGAAAGCAGAGGCACCACAGGCGTAATAGCACTGACATAGCAGAAAGGTGGAGCCGCCGATTTCTTCATGTCCAGTCTTTGGCCCTGTTGTGACTTCCAGGGTAGGGATCGATGCAAGGAGAGGCCAGACCCTTATAAGTACAACTCATTTCTAGTCACAGTCATTGCAGTCTGCCAGTCACCAACTCCAAGGGAGAGGGGCCAACGACAGTCTAGGAGTCTACGGGGAACAACCAGTCACCACCTCTGGATTCTGCTGCTGCTAGCTGCGGCCCTGCTGTTCGCGCTGAGACCAGTGCTGTGGACTCAGCATCCTCCAGCTGGCAGTCCACCTGTTGGTCTACAGTCCGACCCCAGGGTGGTGTAGCCTCGCAGCTGCCTTCGCTTGTGCAGGCAAACTCGTTGTTGCATGCCTCTACACGTGTGGGCAGAGCGACTGGTGCTGCCAGCCGCCTTATCGACACTGGGGTCCTCGGCACGCACGAATAGTGAGTGGGCCACCGCCCGCTGCTGTGGTCAGCGTCCATGTTGTGTTGGCAGAAGTGCCAACACCGTGTTACTAGAGGAGGCCGAAATGCACGCGTTTTAGCTCACGCAGGCTGGCGTGAGGAGGGAAGGACTATACTGACGTGAAGTCTGGAACATGACAAGGAATTAGAATTCAGAAAGCGGACGTACTTAGTTTCATACTTAACTTTAATCCATTAATGATGAACGTCACTCTTGAAGGTACATGATTCACAATATCAGTCTCAATAGTAACTGAATATGGCGCCTTGCTAGGTCGTAGCAAATGACGTAGCTGAAGGCTATGCTAAACTGTCGTCTCTGCTAATGAGAGCGTGTGTAGACAGTGAACCATCGCTAGCAAAGTCGGCTGTACAACTGGGACGAGTGCTAGGGAGTCTCTCTAGACTAGACCTGCCGCGTGGCGGCGCTCGGTCTGCAATCACTGATAGTGGCGACACGCGGGTCCGGCGTATACTAACGGACCGCGGCCGATTTAAAGGCTACCGCCTAGCAAGTGTAGTGTCTGACGGTGACACCACAGTCCATCTAGAGTCGCTGCCATCATCACTCCATCGGCCGCGCGCGACGCTGCAGTTGGCTGTTCCTTTTCATAGGTCACCTACCGCTCATCGTATCATCACGACTCTTGTTTTGGTGAAAAAGAAGAGTTGTTTACCAATGATGTTTTTATGACGATATGTAGGAAGAGTACCCGGCATCCACTCACTGTTTCACTGACATGCTGCCCAGGCTGGTAAACTGCTGGCCTCTTGACGACTGTCACTCCAATTCCTCCACACACCACAGACGCCTGCTCTCCCGACCTCTACATAACTTTAATATTTACAATACGTGTTACGCCTTATTTAATTAACTCTTATGGGACCTCTTCTGGAAAGTTTTAAAATGTGGTTATGGAGAAGAATGCTTACAGTGCAGAGGACTGACAAAGAATGAAGAAGTAACGCACAAAACAGGGTAAGAAACTGGATTATTGAAAGTAATCAGAAACAGCACAAAACCGTGGCTGGGATATTTAGTGTGCAGGAATTACCCGCAACAAAGAGTTATCGAGGGAGAAGTAGGAGGAAAAAGAGGAAGATTTAAGAAGAGAGCTGGAGCTATGTATGACATTAGAAATGGACGTGTAACACTTATGTTGATTAGTAGCAGGTTTATATTGGGTTACTGTGTATCTACGATTATGTCGTGTTCGTTCTTTGTTAGTTAAGGTCATGGACTTGTGACAGGAAATTTAAAGTTTGTGACGTTTACATGGAAAAAGATAAATGATTGTTTGAAGTAATGAAATTTTATAATATGTGTGTATTTATAAGAAAAACAATGTATATTGGAAGCTGGTTCATGCTTAGGACACCTGTAATATTTAAAAGATGTAGGCATGTCCCTCCACAACGGAAGTGGCTTGGCGCGATGTAAAAGGTGGTTTTGACGGTCGAATTGGGCGGCTTCTTGGTGGTAACGGTACGCAGTCAGTGGCTAGCCGTTGCACAGTGCATATCGATGGTGCCAAGGTAGGCAATTGGAGGTAGCTTTGCATGTAATTTTGCCTCGGATGTGGATTTGGCTGTTGCTTGGTACTCTCAGCAATAAGGAATGGATCTAATAAGTTGAATAACCGTCGCAAAGAAGAAATTTTATTGCGCATTCAAACATCAAGAGCCGTGAATACAGTTAGCCGTCACGTCGCTTGCCACCACAACTTCGCCACTGCTCCACTAACTTCATGCTTGTATCAGAGCACGGACAAGTTAAATTGTGTGAGTGATTTTAATAATAATCCAAATACTATAAATCCTACGCAGGGTCCCCTCCTAAGTGTTCATAAAACCGAGTATCCTGTTTCAAATGAACTAGCGGTTTATTTATGTTTGTCAAATGTGCAAGGGTCAACAAAGTACTCTCGGCTTATTGCAAAGTATCGTTTTGCAAAAGTTCTGTGCCAGATTGTGGTTATGTTACTGTGTAAAATACCTGCTTCACCGGTGATGAAAAGAGCAAATAAGTTAAACTCGTTTCAAACATAATTTAGGCTTGATTACTATCATGAATGATTTTTTGAAGTTAATTGAGCTCAGTGTTGAATAATTTGCCTTGAAAAGTAAAATATAAACTATCCCATGTGAAGTTAAGAAGTGACTTTGTTTAAATTAAATTTTTCTACTGAAATAGTCACGGAGTCTGACGAGTAATGTATACCAGTTCATGGGTCTCCACTATATTCATCTCATATTAGAAAGATAATTGGAATATTATTGCTGCCAAGGAAAACAAATATAAGCAGAGGGATATGATCAGTGTAATTGTGATATTATTTATCTTTATTTGTGGTTTTTACGTGTCTTACATAAAGTCCTGCATTTCTTGCATTAACATTTCAGTACTGGTTCACGTAATGATCATGAAGCAGGCCGCTGTGACCGAGCGGTTCTAGGCACTGCAGTCCGGAACCGCGCTGCTGCTACGGTCATAGGTTCGAATCCTGCCTCGGGCATCGATGTGTGTGATGTCTTTAGGTTAGTTAGGTTTACGTAGTTCTAAGTCTTGGGGATTGATGACCACAGATGTTAAGTCCCATACTACTTAGAGCCATTTGAACCAATTTTGAATGATCTTGAGTGTAACTGTTATTAGTATAAATTTGGTACAATTTTTGCTTTCTATGATTTCTAGTTTGTGCATTATTGGTATCTGCTGCCACCCATAGCTTAGAGTGCCCTGTGTCCACTTGTATCCTGTGTGCTACGCAAAGGGAAAAATTAATGAAATTAACTTCAATAACTAACGTACAATTTTCTTAAACATGCATTTCAGAATTCATTTGCCTAATCAGGCTGGCGACCGTTTATTTTTTCATTCGTATATGAATTTTACTACTTTCATTAACCCCAAAGCCTGTTTAGTTTTACCGTTAATTCCAATATATTCAAAATTACAGTCCGATAGCTTTATCCATTAGTCACACGCGCGGCCAATTTCCCAAATCCTCTCAGAGGGTAACATTAGTTTGTGTCATAGCAGACTAGTGTTTTAGATGGATACAAACACATGAAGCAGATGCTTAGAACAGGACTCGACAGAGTCCCCAGTTGAAACGTAAGACAGATACACTAAAGATGAAGAAGAACAGGAAGAAGAAGAAGAAGAAGAGCAACTAGAAAAAGAAGAAGAAGAGCAATAAGCAGAGAAAGAAGAAGAACAAGAAGACGAAGAAGAAGAACAATAAGACGAAGAAGAAGAAGAATAACAAGAAGACGAAGAAGAATAAGAAGAAGAAGAGGAACAAGAAGATGAAGAAGAAGAAGAAGAGCTAAAAGACGTGAGGTGCAAGACTGACAATGTTAGCTTTCGAATGAGTCTTTCCTGCATCGTAAATTGTCACATAAGCTCTTTGAAATTATACTTTTTGCGACGTAGTGTACACGATATTTCACAATTCCTATTAGCGACATCTAGGGGCTGTTGCCGGGACTTCATAGTTAAATTTTTGTTAAGAACCCCAAGTCCAGGAATGACCGTTTGGATGTAAAATAATTTTGGATTACTTTCGATGTTGCTTCACGATATGCAGACAGTGGAGACAACGAACTGTGAACTGTGTACTCTACAAGAAAATGGCGACCCCGCTGTCTGTTGTATCTACGACGCATGCTTTCACACACACAGTCCACAAACCCTGGTACGAATCCGAGGAACATCACAATCAACCCTCCTAGTTGTCAGCGTACCAGATTCTTACAGCCGTCGTTGTAATCGATGTAAAACGGTATATGATGGAATGAGGCGATCCGAAAAATGTTCTCGATACATGCATTGTCCGACTCTACCATTACGTACCGCAGCGTGAAGCGAGGATTTTAAAGTGATCCAATCTTCAAACTTTTCCGAAATGGGGTTCGTATCAGAACTTTATCTACTAAGTCCCGTCCAAAATACCTAGAAACGCATAATGCGTATGAATTGTGGTACACCCTGTATGTACCGAATAGATGACAGGTAATCGCTATATGTCAAATATAGACGTGACACTGGCAGTTTCTCTCGAGCCAGTACTATATTTCTAAGGTGAGTACCGACTTCTTAATACAGCTCAACATACAGATCAACAAATACTAGAAATTTTCTTTTGTTATTCGACAGTGGTTCAAACGGATCTTAGTTTACGGGTGCTACTTCCTTTATAAGTGCGTTTGTTATCCCCGTGTTATGCGCAAAATTGGATTCTCGGCTCCGTTCTACCTCTGTAACCGAATGACAGCACCAATGTCCCTCCAAATAAAAAGGCTGACGCTACATTAAAAACAATGCGACTAGGATTTAGACGATAGCGTGTGAAAACGCGCCTCACGGCACCATTGCCGCATCATCCACCATGCCACTGCTGTGACAACACTTTACTTGCCTGTGGAAATCCGGCTTGTATTTTGATTTCGCGTAAATAAACTGTGTGAGTGGTGAGCTGCGCATGCGAGTTTCTGCACAATGAAGGGGGCAAAATACCTTAAAACCACAGAATATGGCTGCATGGCAAGACAAGCAGAACAAATTACGCAGATGTCACAAAAAATTCCAATGTAAACACTTCCACTCGATAATGCGAATAAATTGGTGAAATGCGTCTTGCTATGCGTGAGAAAAGAAAACGTAAACGGTCCGGCGTTTAATATTAAATCTTCAGGTACAGGTTTCCTAAAAACATCGATAACAATGAATTAAATTGGCTGAAAGCAAAATTACACATGACGGACGAAGCAAAGAGGACATTCCTCGCTAAGAGAATCGTACTAGTATCAAGCACAGGCCGTAATTTGTGGAAGAAATTTCTGATAATGTATGTTTGGATCACAGCGACGTATGTTCCTGAATCACAGACCGTGAGAAAAATGGAAGAGAATAGAATCGCGAAGCGTTTGACATGTTGAAAATTACTCGGCCAATAATAAAATAAATAAACAGGCTCTCTGTAGAATCGGCGAGGACAGGAGCACATGGAGAACTTCAACAAGAAGAAGGGACAGGATGACAGAAAATACGTTAAGGCATCAAGGAATAAATTCCTGAGAGGGTTATAGTGGGTATAAACTGTAGGGTGAGGCAGAAATTAGATTATACCCAACACATAACTGAAGATGTCGGGTGTAAGGGCTACTCGCAGACGAAGAGATTGACACAGGAGACGAAGAAGGAGGTACACAGGAAAACTGGTGGCAGTGCAACCTACTTTCTCAATGAGCAACGTAAGTCTTTTTCCGCTGACTTGTTCTCAGACTTCACCACACAAAGAAAGATCCGGCTGCGACGTTCCAGCTGTGTGTTCTGTCGGGAAGTACCCCCGTTCGCAGCACACGTGTGTACTGTTCGAACTGTAAATGGGTTAGTCAAAGGTATTCGGCTCTACGTGTGTCTGGAGCAATACTCAAAATGACACAAAGCCATACTGAGAACACAATAGACTTGTTGCCTAATCTATGAGCCCCATGGAAGTGTGATAGGCCAGATACTATTTCTCACACGCATCAACGGTATGGCATGGGCAGTTATCTGACATAGTTTACGGCGACATTCCTGTTTATGGGAAACTGTCGTGTCGAGTGACCCTAGATGGATTTCAGACGTCTGTGGGGTGAGAGCTGGAGTTGTTACGTTGCAGACACAACGTTCCCGTGGACGTTATATCGAGTCAGGGCCGCTTAAATTTGGAGGGCCAAAGAAGAATTTTGAAATTGTTGTACAGTTCTTTCAGTCATCTGAAGGCACTCCTAGCCGTGTGACAAGACGGATTACTTTATTAAAAGGTCCCCCCTCCCCCCCTTGAATAACGGTCATAATATTGTGTTAGATGAATGAACTGTTCGAGCATCGAATCATAGTCACACCAGTCAACAGCGTCTTCCACAGGCATTAACGGCCGTAGAGTATGTCAAGAAACCGCAGCTTGTGTTCTTCCACTGGTTCTGCTTTTCTCGGCATATACGCCGAAGCAACCACATGTTTTGTGAGGAAGACAAATGTTACATGTCAGCCAGCAGCTGCATAGTTTCGATACAAATGATTGAATTCTAGTCTTTCCTCTCACTGCAGCGTCGTTACTGGGTTTTGAAGAATTCCGTTTGTGCTGGGTTCCTAAGAAAGATGGTTCGCAGAAGTATTAGGCATTAGACATATTATCCTTTATTTGTTCTGCGAATTATTTACTGCTGTCGGACAGCCATTACAAACCACACCATCGCAGTCTTTCATCTTAGACTATTAATCTGTAAACCAATGTCACGTTGAGCTCTGTAGTTTCCCCAACAATCATTTACGACGATAGAAGCACTCCACCCTGATAAGTTTTATCTCAGACGTACGTGTACATTTCACGACCTTTGCCGTATCAGATTTGCTGCCGATCCTCTCCCTCATACACCGCCTCCCTGGCACAAAAGCCACTAACACATTACTGCGGTAGTACAATACATAGTATGAATCGCTTCCTTGAAGACGTAGATAATAAATGAAATCTTGCAAACAGCTTTCAGTCAATTTACTTCGCCAGTAATTACTATCACAACAGTTCGTAGCTGTTTCCGTGTAACATAGATCATGAGCTACGAGCTGTAGATGTAATACACTCCTGGAAATTGAAATAAGAACACCGTGAATTCATTGTCCCAGGAAGGGGAAACTTTATTGACACATTCCTGGGGTCAGATACGTCACATGATCACACTGACAGAACCACAGGCACATAGACACAGGCAACAGAGCATGCACAATGTCGGCACTAGTACAGTGTATATCCACCTTTCGCAGCAATGCAGGCTGCTATTCTCCCATGGAGACGATCGTAGAGATGCTGGATGTAGTCCTGTGGAACGGCTTGCCATGCCATTTCCACCTGGCGCCTCAGTTGGACCAGCGTTCGTGCTGGACCTGCAGACTGCGTGAGACGACGCTTCATCCAGTCCCAAACATGCCAATGGGGGACAGATCCGGAGATCTTGCTGGCCAGGGTAGTTGACTTACACCTTCTAGAGCACGTTGGGTGGCACGGGATACATGCGGACGTGCATTGTCCTGTTGGAACAGCAAGTTCCCTTGCCGGTCTAGGAATGGTAGAACGATGGGTTCGATGACGGTTTGGATGTACCGTGCACTATTCAGTGTCCCCTCGACGATCACCAGTGGTGTAACGGCCAGTGTAGGAGATCGCTCCCCACACCATGATGCCGGGTGTTGGCCCTGTGTGCCTCGGTCGTATGCAGTCCTGATTGTGGCGCTCACCTGCACGGCGCCAAACACGCATACGACCATCATTGGCACCAAGGCAGAAGCGACTCTCATCGCTGAAGACGACACGTCTCCATTCGTCCCTCCATTCACGCCTGTCGCGACACCACTGGAGGCGGGCTGCACGATGTTGGGGCGTGAGCGGAAGACGGCCTAACGGTGTGCGGGGCCGTAGCCCAGATTCATGTAGACGGTTGCGAATGGTCCTCGCCGATACCCCAGGAGCAACAGTGTCCCTAATTTGCTGGGAAGTGGCGGTGCGGTCCCCTACGGCACTGCGTAGGATCCTACGGTCTTGGCGTGCATCCGTGCGTCGCTGCGGTCCGGTCCCAGGTCGACGGGCACGTGCACCTTCCGCCGACCACTGGCGACAACATCGATGTACTGTGGAGACCTCACGCCCCACGTGTTGAGCAATTCGGCGGTACGTCCACCCGGCCTCCCGCATGGCCACTATACGCCCTCGCTCAAAGTCCGTCAACTGCACATACGGTTCACGTCCACGCTGTCGCGGCATGCTACCAGTGTTAAAGACTGCGATGGAGCTCCGTATGCCACGGCAAACTGGCTGACACTGACGGCGGCGGTGCACAAATGCTGCGCAGCTAGCGCCATTCGACGGCCAACACCGCGGTTCCTGGTGTGTCCGCTGTGCCGTGCGTGTGATCATTGCTTGTACAGCCCTCTCGCAGTGTCCGGAGCAAGTATGGTGGGTCTGACACACCGGTGTCAATGTGTTCTTTTTTCCATTTCCAGGAGTGTATTTTCCGCCTACACTGGCTCAAGCAACGAAAGTTTAAATATAATCACCCTGTATGTGGAAGATTTTTTTTTTCTTTTCAGCAATAACGATAATTTTCTTTTAATTCTAACGCTTTTTCTTCGTGTTATTTGTGGTTTTGAAGGGAGTAAAATAGTAAGAACAAAAGATATCTTGTCTTCAATTGCGAAATGAAGAGCGCGACAGGAGCTCTGGATGATAAGGACTGCTAACCCAACATGGTCTCTGCTGTAACTTGTCCTTAGAGAACAGTCGTCATATTTACTTTTGATTTTAAGAGAAGATCACTTCACATTTTCATGAACATTTGGGTCATTATTATGTCATTCATACCAACATAAACGCAGTGAAGTGGAACTAGAACTTTTCATTGTCAATACTGTAATTACAGTAAAAACAGGACGTTGGTCTAGCTCGACAAGAAAGGAGAGGTAATTGGCGCCTTGCTGAAGAAGCAATAGGGTCTTCGCCTTGAGAGATTTTTCGGAATTCCAGGAACATTTGATTTAGGACGGACACAATCAGTGTGATACCTCCGCCGAGGGGCTACTTCGCCGACTCACAGCGTCGGACCCCACGTGGCGAGTACCCGACACGTGGACGCTGGCGCCACTCTGCAACCACACAGTGGGTAGACGGTTAGATGCTCTTGACTCGCTTGAGAATGGACACCTTGTGAAGAGCTTGGCGGACAATGAAACAATGGTAAGCGTGCCGAAAACTGATGGACCCCTGCAGCCACTGGGACGCAGTGTCAAGAACGCACACGTGAAATCACGTGAATTCTTCTGGCTGAGAGGTGCCGTTTTTACCTGCCTTAAAAGGTGAAAACATGTCGAGAATTCAAGCACCACTGGCTCTGACATGGAGCGTACACACAAAGCGCCAAGAATTCGGACAGGGAGGTGTGTGAGACTAAAGAATTACTTGAGAAGCCGTCCCGCTCAAAAAGATATTTCCCGGACAGGAAGGACATTGGTTATAAGTCACGAACGCCAGCAGGTTCTTAGAAGAAGCACAAACATGAGACTGTCCAGGTCTCATGCAGAGTTCTGCGGCTGGTTTCACAGCAACTTTGGAATGCAGCAAAACATCGAAATAATGTGCAACCAACTCTGGGAACCTTGACAGTGAAATCGCGACAAAGATGCCAGTTACCGAGTCACACACCAGCCAGCGCCAGACAGAGAATTTCCACCCTGAAGTGGGAGAGGTGGTCATGAAATGACGATCAGTCACTGGGCGGCATTACCAATATAGTCCGCCAATGGCAATGTCGAGAGGAGGAAAATTTCGAGAAGACGTTGAGCTGAGAGATGGATGATGAGAGAAGAAGAAAGTCGGCGAGACAGTGCGGAAACAAGAGGACATTGCCACGCGTGGTGGCCGAGATGTTCTAGGCGCTGCAGTATTGGAACCGCGCGACCGCTACGGTCGCAAGTTCGAATCCTGCCTCGGGCATGGATATGTGTGATGTCCTTAGGTTAGTTAGGTTTAAGTAGTTCTAAGTTCTAGGAGTCTGATGACCTCAGAAGTTAAGTCCCATAGTGCTCAGAGCCATTTGAACCATTTTGAACCATTTTGAACCAAGAGGACATTTGTAGCGGTTCGTTGTGTCACTGTGGTGCCAACTGCTGCTCAAAATGCTGCTACAGATGCAGTACGACGCGCCAGAGCCCCACGCCGAACAAGATAGTCTTCCCTTTCGGTAATGCCATGTGGCCGTTCGGACTCCGGTCTTTTTGAGACCATACATTATGGTGATCACTGCTATCATGAGTCACGTAAAGCGAGTACATTTCTGCCAAGCTTCTCGTAGCCCTCTTATACGACCTAGTTCAAAGTAGATGAGGCGTTGATACTGGCGTCTTTGTCGCTTGAAAGGCATTCTTGGCTAACATCAACTAAAAACGTCCAGTTGCAAACGTAACTAACGCTCACAACCGTAACACCGTCTCCTCACACGGCGGCATGAAACCATGTTCTTGCTACTTGAGATGCTAGTGTATGTCATAGCGTGAGTCCTGAGTGTTTCACTTAGGAGCACAGTCTACGGTTTCGCCGATCACGCTGGGCGCAGTGCGAAAAACAACCGCACGTAGAGCAATGTAAACACAGTTAAGTTGCACGAACTGCCGGTAAATACTCTGACGAAAAAAGAGAAAATCGCAACGTCAAAAGATAATGAATGTGGAGTAATGAAATTACGGAACTACGTTTCTCTCCGAGGGTTGGAACTTAAATAGTGGCAACTATTTATTCACAACCGATACAAAAGAGTTACATGTTTGCATCTGTTATTATCCTTCAAAGTAGTCACCAGCGTTGTGTAGAACCCGTTGCCAGCGATGCGGAAGGCGTAGTATACCGTTAGCAGAGCCTGTTCTGTTGATGGTGCGAATGGAGCGGTCTACTTCCTGTAGAATCTCTGGAACAGTTCTGAAGCGAATGCTACGAAATAGTTCCTTCAAAAAATGGCACTGAGCACTATGCGACTTAACGTCTGAGGTCATCAGTCGCCTAGAACTTAGAACTAATTAAACCTAACTAACCTAAGGACATCACACACATCCATGCCCGAGGCAGGATTCGAACCGGCGACCGCAGCGGTCACGCGGTTCCAGACAGAAGCGCCTACAACCGCACGGCCACACCGGCTGGCCTGGTTCCTTCATCTTCGGAATCAAATCAAAGACAGAAGGACTTAAGTCTGGAGGGTATGGTGTACGGTACAGTACTTCCCAATCCCATCGACCGAACAGAGCAGCCACAACTTGCGCTGTATGCGGCCGCGCATTGCGTGCAAAATGATGGGGGGTGGGGGGTTGCGCAGAAAGTGTCGCCGCTTCTTTCGCAAAGCTGGTCGCAGGTGATGCTCCATAAACGAAGAGTAATACAGTGCATTGACGATCTGCCGTGGAGGAACGTAATGCGGCAGGATAACACCATCACAATACTGGGGCTCTGACGCACTTTAGACTTTCGCGGCGACCCATAATGACGCCATTCGTTGGATTACCGTTTCAGTTTTGGCTTCATGGCATTCGCTTCAGAACTGTTCCAGCGATTCGACAGGCAGTAGACCACTCCATCCGCACCATCAACAGGACAGGCTCTGCTAACAGTATACTACGCCTTCCACATCGTGGCAACGGGTTCTACACAACGTTGTAAGTAGTTGCCACTATTTAAGTTCCTGCCCTCGTATTTAAGTGACTAACGTTGCAAGATACAGGTCTACGTAAGCGCGAGATAAGAAAGTCCAAATATGGAATGTTGATACATTACAAACCTATGTAACTGCCAGAATGTTGAATGCAAGAATGCAAACGTGCATGCGTTTTGTTGTACAGGTGTCGGATGGCAGTTTGTGGGACGGAGTTCCACGCCTGTCGCACTTGATCTGTCAGTACAGGGATGGTTAATGCTGGTTGTGGATGGTGCTGGAGTTGTCTTCCAATGATGTCCAATATGTATTCGAATGGAAACAAATCTGGTGATCGAGCAGGCCAAGGGAGCATGTCAAAAATGGTTCAAATGGTTCTAAGCACTATGGGACTTAATATCTGAGGTCATCAGTCCCATAGACTTAGAACTACTTAAACCTAACTAACCTAAGGACATCACACACATCCATGCCCGAGGCAGGATTCGAACCTGCGACCGTAGCAGTTGCGCAGTTCCGGACTGAAGTGCCTAGAACCGCTCGGCCACAACAGCCGGCTGGCAACAAGTCAGTACCCTGTAGAGCATGTCGGGTTAGAATAGCGGTATGTGGGTGAACGTTATCCTGTTGGAAAACACCCCATGGAATGCAGTCCATGAATGGCAGCACAAGAACTCGAATCACCAGACTGACGTACAAACTTACATTCACAGTGCGCGCATAATTACGAGAGTGCTCCTGCTGTCATTCGAGATGGCACCCCTGACCATAAGTCCAAGTGTTGGCCCAGTGTGTCTAGCGCACAGACAGGTTGGTTGCAGGTCCTTAACTGGCCTCCCCCTAACCAACACGCGGCGATCACGGGCACCAACTTTTATCAGAAAATACAACAGACTTCCAGCTCGCCCTCCAAAGAGCTCTTGCTTGACACCAGTGAAGTCGTAAATGGAAGCGGGTCGAGGTCAGTGGAATGCACGCTACAAGACATTTGTCTCGGAGCTGTCCTTGAAGTAACCGATTTCTAGCAGTTGGTCACTATGGTGCCAACAGGTGCAGATGCAGTACGAAGCGCCAGAGCCCACACCGAACACCATGGTCTTCCCTCTCGATAGTGCCACGTGGCCGTCCAGAGCCCGGTTTTCTTGTTACCGTGGATTTTGGTGACCACCGCTGCCAGCGCCACTCTTATGCGACTGGTGCGAAATTTGAACAGACATCATCTTACACATGTAGAAACACACCTAACAACTTTCATTTATTCTTGGTATTTTAGCCAGCTCGTGGGAATCTACTTTACAGTTTCCAGTTGTGTGTTTGACGTTTTCCAATGCGCCTGTCGGTCGCCAAGTCTGGCAAGTTTACTGCAGGTCGTGGAAAACCGAGAGCTCAGTTGCAGCTAGTAGGCTGTTTAATGTTGTTTAATCGGACAAACTACCTGATTAGAGGAAGAGCAACTTCACTTTTAGGAAAGGAGAGGATAGCCAACTTCCGAGGTGAGCTGGAGAGAAGTGAGTTAGCATTCCGGCGCCGTCTCTGATTCTGGCCCGGATCCTGTATCTGAACGGCAATCTTCTGGGGTGAGGATCCGGATGCGACCTTTTGGGTGCCTTACCCTCAGTTCTAAGTTTTACGGACTTCGATTTTGATTGATAAGAGTACAGCGCTTGGAGTGCTTGCTTCACTAAGCGCGTTTAACTACTGATTTCAGGGAATGAAATAAAGGCTCAGTTCAATATTCATTGGTTTTGGCTCGGTACAATTATCTAATTCCTTTCCACATGAGTTGCATTACAGTAGAGCTTGTGGCAATCATCAGTGTTATTAAGGGATATCGGATTGAAAGTGTTCGATATTTTTCGTATAGTAATAATCTGTCCCAACACTGCAGATGCTCACTTGTTAAATCTTGTTATTGCACTATTTCGCGTTTCTTCTGTGTCTGGCACATAATCTCCGAGAGAGGAGCGTGGCAATCAACTTGCCCATTATGCTATTTATTTAACCATCCTTATGTAATAAATTCTGATTGGTAACTCCATCTTTAACTTAACAGTAATTCTTCGATAAAGGAATGAAATAAAATTTGTGTCAAGGTCAGAACTTGAACTCAAGTCTCCTGTTTAATAGGCAGATGTGCTAGACTACACTACCATGGAATTGTGACTAACACACTTTGCACGGATTACCCTAAGCCAGTGGTTCCAATCTAGGGGGTAAGTACTCCCTGAGGTGTAAAATGAAATTTTCTGAGAGATAAGAAACAAAGGGGATCGATTGTGTTTCAGTCCCAAAACTAAATTATTTATGAAGAAAATTAGTATTATCAGTTTTCACGGGACTGCAATACTGGTTACACAAGTTTCCAGTAATTACACTTTTAACGCATGACAGAGTGTGGTGGAAGTTACATTTTGTGAAAAAATGTATGAATAACTCCTTCATTACACAATCCGCCTACATGATACATACTTTGCACTTCGTACCATCCATCCATGACAGTGAAATTCATATACATCATACACTCCTGGAAATGGAAAAAAGAACACATTGACACCGGTGTGTCAGACCCACCATACTTGCTCCGGACACTGCGAGAGGGCTGTACAAGCAATGATCACACGCACGGCACAGCGGACACACCAGGAACCGCGGTGTTGGCCGTCGAATGGCGCTAGCTGCGCAGCATTTGTGCACCACCGCCGTCAGTGTCAGCCAGTTTGCCGTGGCATACGGAGCTCCATCGCAGTCTTTAACACTGGTAGCATGCCGCGACAGCGTGGACGTGAACCGTATGTGCAGTTGACGGACTTTGAGCGAGGGCGTATAGTGGGCATGCGGGAGGCAGGGTGGACGTACCGCCGAATTGCTCAACACGTGGGGCGTGAGGTCTCCACAGTACACCGATGTTGTCGCCAGTGGTCGGCGGAAGGTGCACGTGCCCGTCGACCTGGGACCGGACCGCAGCGACGCACGGATGCACGCCAAGACCGTAGGATCCTACGCAGTGCCGTAGGGGACCGCACCGCCACTTCCCAGCAAATTAGGGACACTGTTGCTCCTGGGGTATCGGCGAGGACCATTCGCAACCGTCTCCATGAAGCTGGGCTACGGTCCCGCACACCGTTAGGCCGTCTTCCGCTCACGCCCCAACATCGTGCAGCCCGCCTCCAGTGGTGTCGCGACAGGCGTGAATGGAGGGACGAATGGAGACGTGTCGTCTTCAGCGATGAGAGTCGCTTCTGCCTTGGTGCCAATGATGGTCGTATGCGTGTTTGGCGCCGTGCAGGTGGGCGCCACAATCAGGACTGCATACGACCGAGGCACACAGGGCCAACACCAGGCATCATGGTGTGGGGAGCGATCTCCTACACTGGCCGTACACCACTGGTGATCGTCGAGGGGACACTGAATAGTGCACGGTACATCCAAACCGTCATCGAACCCATCGTTCTACCATTCCTAGACCGGCAAGGGAACTTGCTGTTCCAACAGCACAATGCCCGTCCGCATGTATCCCGTGCCACCCAACGTGCTCTAGAAGGTGTAAGTCAACTACCCTGGCCAGCAAGATCTCCGGATCTGTCCCCCATGGAGCATGTTTGGGACTGGATGAAGCGTCATCTCACGCGGTCTGCACGTCCAGCACGAACGCTGGTCCAACTGAGGCGCCAGGTGGAAATGGCATGGCAAGGCGTTCCACAGGACTACATCCAGCATCTCTACGATCGTCTCCATGGGAGAATAGCAGCCTGCATTGCTGCTTAAGGTGGATATACACTGTACTAGTGCCGACATTGTGCATGCTCTGTTGCCTGTGTCTATGTGCCTGTGGTTCTGTCAGTGTGATCATGTGATGTATCTGACCCTAGGAATGTGTCAATAAAGTTTCCCCTTCCTGGGACAATGAATTCACGGTGTTCTTATTTCAATTTCCAGGAGTGTATATGATTTTACATCTCATGAGAATGACTTCTTTGAATTGCATGTAGTGTCTGCAATGGATCAGAAATTACTACATTATTCACCGGTTAATAGATAAACGAAGTAATTGAAGCAATTTACAGCATGACATAGCAGTAATCGCGTAATGGCTGCTACATTGCTGTGGGCCTTACACAGTGTTATTATTATTACTGGTGACAGTGGTCAGACACAAAGGACTACAACCTGAAGTCGTGCAGTTTCTGCCACCTCAGGAGCAAAGAGTCCAGCAATCAAGCGACTTAGAAACAAGAAGTGTAGTTTACATACTGCAGCTTTGTTAATATTGCACGGGAGTGCAGGGTACCTGTGAAGCACATGTCCCTGGGGAGGGGAGTGCTGCAGAGGAAGCACATTTTGCAACACGTGTCTACCGTCGGTGCGGACAGTTAGCCTTCTTTTCTCAGGTGTTCTAGGTAGCATTCGCAATGCACTGAGAACTGCATCATTCTGTTAATAAACAAGGTTATTACAGAAAAGCAGTACACATTGTCTTATTCAGTGGTTAATTTTTGGTTTAATGAAACACCTAAAAGATCGAAATATCTTAAGTTTAGTTAGACATTAATGTTGATGACAGTGAAGAACGGAGAGGGAGGAGGTACCACTCAATATCTGATTACACGTAAGGGTAATGGGCTCTGAAAGCTTGGTTGGGAATCAGTGTCCTAGTCCAATGCCTTTCATAACACAACTTTAGTTCACGCCTCAGCCCATCTTGATTTTCCCCTTGACATATTGTCATCATTACCGAAGCTCTCCGATATTGGAATGGCACCCCAGCTTCGTACGTAATGGGGAAATCCTGCCTGTACCTCAGACGTAGATGATCCATTGTCAGTGCGAAAAATATCATTCTTTTAAATTTTCACCGCAACACTGGAATGTTAGCGCTAGTGCTTTGTTGACAGTCGCATTTTACGCTAATGATACCGGAAATTGGAGCCTCTCAAAGATGACTGGTAAGTCAGTGGAAAGGAGTGGAATTCACACGATGCACACCGGCTTACCATTTTTCTTTTGTAATTAATATTTCCTCTTCTATGACGTTGTTTGGAAGGTTTTTTGCAAGGGTATACCGAAGAAATTGAGCTAATTTAAGAACTATTTTGGAAAGTTTACACTTTCGTCTTTTGTTCCAATGGCATCACATTCTATATTCGCTAATTTCTTAACTGAACTACTTCAATCTCATTTCAAAACTTGATCGCCCACACCATCATTTCTCTCTGTACGTAGTTTCTCTCTATAAGCAAGGCACTTTCACGATGAATGTATTCTCTTTTACTTCGTTGCCCAACTCACCGGTTAGGACAATTTTTCCGACGTGTGGATCAAAATTATATGTGCCGTTTCCCAACTGTAGTCTCAGATTTCGAGGATATTTTAAAACATTCGTTAACATTCGAGAATATTCATAAAAGCTCCGGAGACTACAGAACAAGTTTGAATTTTTTTCCTTTGAAAAATACACTGATGCGAAAGAGAAAGATATCGTGGTGGACACCATAATGTGATAGTCTCCGTTCCATTCATGTCCCCACAACCACAACAGCATTTCAATCACGTCGCGGTAGGCATTCGGGAGTGAAGATAGGCAGGGCAAACTTTTAACTTCTTCAAAAGATTGTGGAGAAGGTGTTGAACATTTTATTTACGGATGTTACTCGATTGCGATTTACGACACGGCACACTACGATCGCACGTCCGCTACTTACCACTGCCTGCTCACCACTGATTGGCCGAATGTACACCAGCTCTGTTGATTACAGTTGTTAGTTCAAGCTGCCACCGAAGTTATTGCGCTGACGTCGCTTATACGCCAGGAATGAAATCAGTCTTGGAACTTTCGGACGGACAGTGTATGTATCATTCTGCTAGGATGTGCTATTGATCAATATGTCGGACATCACTTCATATTTTTCGAGATCACACTGGTTTCTTTCCGTAAAGAGTATCTATCAAGCCTCTAGTAAATTATCCTGTATGCGACTGTCGAAACTAACACCAACGAGACAGACAAACTTTCTCGAAGAAGTTTGTACCTCAGAAGTATTACAGCTCCAGTAATAATTCAAGATTCTATCAGTATTACAAACTATTAAATTTAAGCATAAATTAGGGATACGTTATTGTGAGTAAAATATTTCTTCTCTCAGCCTTAAGAGGGCTTTGCGCGCTATTATCTTCACTACATCCATCATTTAGTAAGCCTGCTCCCTCTAATCCATTAACTGTAAAAATGTCAGAGATAACAAGACAATTAATTACGAAAGAGCGGGTTCTCCTGCTATTTCATCACATGCAAACACAAACAATAAGAGTACTTGCTTGAAGACTACTGAAATTGCTCTCGTTTTAGCCCTTTGCAAAAGGAAAGAGGAAATGGAAGTTTGATTTTTAAGGTCGAGAGCCATTTTGTAGCTTTTTAAATATTTACTTTCAATGAATGTTATTATTACAGATTAACAATATTAAGAAAAGGAAAGTTGCAACTCGCCATATAGCGGAGATGCTGAGTCTCAGATAGGCACAACAAAAAGACTGTCACAAATAAAGCTTTCGGTGATTTCAGTTGCCTGAGACTGCAGTCGTATGTGTGAGTTGCGTTTGTGTGCGTGTGTGTGTGTCTACGTCTATTGTTGACGAAGACATTAATGGCCGAAAGTTTTATTTGTATCAGTCTTTTTGTTGTGTCTATCTGCGACTCAGCATCTCCACTATATGGTGAGTAGCAACTATCCTTTTCATAACATTGTTACATTCCATCTTGGATTTTCCATTGTGTGATTATTACAGATTTGGTATTTCATATGCATTGAAAATATTACATAAAGGTCAGTATCTCCGGACAACTGTTACATGTCTTATCAAGTATTGAAAAGAATAGGAAGTCAATCCTGGATCCAGAGAATTTTGAGGGAAATATATAATCTCTTCAAAGAATTAAAATGCACATTTTTTCCTAATAATCTTAACTAATGACGTATCAGTCCGATTAAATCAGTGTAGATTCCATGTAGGTTCGATGTACCGTGTTTCTTGTTCCTTGTCGCCTCTATTGGTTGTCAAAACAGCATGTGGGATGTCGAAGCTCTAGGTCGTTCCGTGAGGCGTGTGTATTACAACCTGTTGAAAGCAAGGGTCTGAGTTATACGAGGCCTATTCGGAAAGTAAGATCCGATCGGTTGCAAAATGCAAACCACTGTGAAAATAAAAAATCTTTCATTTGAAAAAGTTAGCTACGCCTTCCAGCTACTTCTCTACATAGTCGCCGCTCCGATTTATACATCTGCCGTAGCGTTGTACCAACTTTCCAATACCCTTGTCATAGAAGGCAGCCGCCTGTGCATTCTGCCAATTCTCTCCACTGCTCTACAGCTAATTGTCTGTGCCAGAACACTATTTTCTTAGCTAGCTGTTCCTGTGAGCAAAGATGAAATTCAGGGAGAGTTAATTACGGGCTTTATTATAGGTGATCAAATACTTCCCATCGACAACGCTGCAGGAGCACCTTCATTGCCCCTGCAGAGTGCGGCCGAGAATTGTCATGCAGAAGGAAACGCAAGACAGCTATGTTATGTGGGCTGCATGACATCAGGCGAAATCTCACACCAGGCCCTCATACTTGCCGGGAGACACTATTGTTCTAAACATCTTTACGTGCTCGCTGTGTGCTCAGAACTGAAAAGACCGACGTGACACTAAAACTAGAGGCACTGCACAACGCATCTGTTCAAAGCTTCATCGGATTTTCTTTGTGGTTTCCAATTCGCGACTTATCGGACCTTTTTTTCCGAATAGCCCTCGAATTTCTGATGAACAATCGTGATGGTGTGTCACTGGTGGTATCGACTGCAGTTTCGCGATATTCCATTTATCTTTTTCTTACGACCAATCGTTATTTTAACTGACCTAGTGCATCTTACATACCCCAGCGAGAGAGTTGTCTACAAATAAAGTAAGGCAATAATTCACACTTCTATGATCCAGTTGAGATACACTATGTGATTAAAAGTATCCCAGTACACTCTAAAACATACGTTTCTCATGTTAGATGCATTGTTCTGCCGCTACTGCCAGGCACTCCATATAAACGACCTCAGTTGTCATTAGACATCGTCAGAGAATGGGGCACTCTGCAGAACTCACGGACACTGAACGTGGTCAGGTGATTGAGTGTCACTCGTGTCATACATCTGTACGCGAGATTTTCACACTCCTAACATCCCTAGATCCACTGTTTCCGATGTGATGGTGAAGTGGAAACGTGAACGGACACGTACGACATAAAAGCGTACAGGCCGACCTCGTCTGCCGGCCGGAGTGGCCGTGCGGTTCTAGGCGCTACAGAGTGGAGCCGAGCGACCGCTACGGTCGCAGACTCGAATCCTGCCTCGGGCATGGATGTGTGTGATGTCCTTAGGTTAGTTAGGTTTAATTAGTTCTAAGTTCTAGGCGATTGATGACCTCAGAAGTTAAGTCGCATAGCGCTCAGAGCCATTTGAAGCATTTTTGACCTCGTCTGTTGACAGACAGAGACCGCCGACAGTTGAAGAGGATCGTAACGTGTAATAGGTAGACGCCCATCAAGACCATCATACAGGAATTCCAAACTGCATCAGGATCCACTGCAACTACTATGACAGTTAGGCGGGAGGTGAGAAAACTTGGATTTCATGGTCGAGCGGCTGCTCCTAAGCCATGTATCACGCCGGTAAATGCCAAACGACGCCTCGCTTGGTGTAAGGAGTGTAAACACTGGATGATTGAACAGTGGAAAAACGTTGTGTGGAGTGACGAATCACGGTACACAATGTGGCGATCCGATGACAGGGAATGGTAAGGCAAATGCCCAGTAAATGTCCTCTGCCAGCGTGTGAGAGCCAACAGTAAAATTCGGAGGCGGTGGTATGAAGGAGTGGTCGTGTTTTTCACGGAGGGGCTTGCACCCCCTGTTTTTTGCGTGGCATTATCACAGCACAGGCCTACATTGATGTTTTAAGCACCTTCTTGCTTCCCACTGTTGAAGAGCAAATCGGGGTTGGCGATTGCATCTTTCAACACGATCGAGCACCTGTTCATAATGCACGGCCTGAGGCTGAGTGGTTACACGACAATAACATCTCTGTAATGGACTGGCCTGCACAAAGTCCTAACCTGAATCCTACAGAACACCTTTGGGACGTTTTGGAACGCCAACTTCGTGCCAGGCCTCACCGATCGACATCGATAACTCTCCTCAGTGCAGCACTCCGTGAACAATGGGCTGCCGGCCGGTGTGGCCGAGCGGTTCTAGGCGCTACAGAGTGGAGCCGAGCGACCGCTACGGTCGCAGACTCGAATCCTGCCTCGGGCATGGATGTGTGTGATGTCCTTAGGTTAGTTAGGTTTAATTAGTTCTAAGTTCTAGGCGATTGATGACCTCAGAAGTTAAGTCGCATAGCGCTCAGAGCCATTTGAAGCATTTTTGACCTCGTCTGTTGACAGACAGAGACCGCCGACAGTTGAAGAGGATCGTAACGTGTAATAGGTAGACGCCCATCAAGACCATCATACAGGAATTCCAAACTGCATCAGGATCCACTGCAACTACTATGACAGTTAGGCGGGAGGTGAGAAAACTTGGATTTCATGGTCGAGCGGCTGCTCCTAAGCCATGTATCACGCCGGTAAATGCCAAACGACGCCTCGCTTGGTGTAAGGAGTGTAAACACTGGATGATTGAACAGTGGAAAAACGTTGTGTGGAGTGACGAATCACGGTACACAATGTGGCGATCCGATGACAGGGAATGGTAAGGCAAATGCCCAGTAAATGTCCTCTGCCAGCGTGTGAGAGCCAACAGTAAAATTCGGAGGCGGTGGTATGAAGGAGTGGTCGTGTTTTTCATGGAGGGGCTTGCACCCCCTGTTTTTTGCGTGGCATTATCACAGCACAGGCCTACATTGATGTTTTAAGCACCTTCTTGCTTCCCACTGTTGAAGAGCAAATCGGGGTTGGCGATTGCATCTTTCAACACGATCGAGCACCTGTTCATAATGCACGGCCTGAGGCTGAGTGGTTACACGACAATAACATCTCTGTAATGGACTGGCCTGCACAAAGTCCTAACCTGAATCCTACAGAACACCTTTGGGACGTTTTGGAACGCCAACTTCGTGCCAGGCCTCACCGATCGACATCGATAACTCTCCTCAGTGCAGCACTCCGTGAACAATGGGCTGCCGGCCGGAGTGGCCGTGCGGTTCTAGGCGCTACAGAGTGGAGCCGAGCGACCGCTACGGTCGCAGACTCGAATCCTGCCTCGGGCATGGATGTGTGTGATGTCCTTAGGTTAGTTAGGTTTAATTAGTTCTAAGTTCTAGGCGATTGATGACCTCAGAAGTTAAGTCGCATAGCGCTCAGAGCCATTTGAAGCATTTTTGACCTCGTCTGTTGACAGACAGAGACCGCCGACAGTTGAAGAGGATCGTAACGTGTAATAGGTAGACGCCCATCAAGACCATCATACAGGAATTCCAAACTGCATCAGGATCCACTGCAACTACTATGACAGTTAGGCGGGAGGTGAGAAAACTTGGATTTCATGGTCGAGCGGCTGCTCCTAAGCCATGTATCACGCCGGTAAATGCCAAACGACGCCTCGCTTGGTGTAAGGAGTGTAAACACTGGATGATTGAACAGTGGAAAAACGTTGTGTGGAGTGACGAATCACGGTACACAATGTGGCGATCCGATGACAGGGAATGGTAAGGCAAATGCCCAGTAAATGTCCTCTGCCAGCGTGTGAGAGCCAACAGTAAAATTCGGAGGCGGTGGTATGAAGGAGTGGTCGTGTTTTTCATGGAGGGGCTTGCACCCCCTGTTTTTTGCGTGGCATTATCACAGCACAGGCCTACATTGATGTTTTAAGCACCTTCTTGCTTCCCACTGTTGAAGAGCAAATCGGGGTTGGCGATTGCATCTTTCAACACGATCGAGCACCTGTTCATAATGCACGGCCTGAGGCTGAGTGGTTACACGACAATAACATCTCTGTAATGGACTGGCCTGCACAAAGTCCTAACCTGAATCCTACAGAACACCTTTGGGACGTTTTGGAACGCCAACTTCGTGCCAGGCCTCACCGATCGACATCGATAACTCTCCTCAGTGCAGCACTCCGTGAACAATGGGCTGCCGGCCGGTGTGGCCGAGCGGTTCTAGGCGCTTCAGTCTGGAACCGCGCGACCGCTACGGTCGCAGGTTCGAATCCTGCCTCGGGCATGGATGTGTGTGATGTCCTTAGGTTAGTTAGGTTCAAGTAGTTCTAACTTCTAGGTGACTGATGACCTCAGATGTTAAGTCCCATAGTGCTCAGAGCCATTTGAACCATTTGAACAATGGACTGCAGGCCGCGGTTTTCGTGCGGTTCTAGGCGCTGCAGTCCGGAACCGCGCTGCTGCTACGGTCGTAGGATCGAATCCTGCCTCGGGCATGGATGTGTGTGATGTCCTAAAGAAGTAGCTGGAAGGTGCAGCTAACTTTTGCAAATGAAAGATTTTTTATTTTCACAGTGGTTTGCATTTTGCAACCGATCGGATCTTACATTCCGAACAGGCCTCGTATAACTCAGACACTTGCTTTCAACAGGTTGTAATACACACGCCTCACATAACGACCTAGAGCTTCGACATCCCATATGCTGTTTTGACAACCAATAGAGGCGACAAGGAATAAGAAACATAGTACATCGAATCTACACTGATTTAATCGAACTGATACGTCATTAGTTAAGATTATTAGGTAAAAAATGTGCATTTTAATTCTTTGAAGAGATTATATATTTCCCTCAAAATTCTCTGGATCCAGGATTGACTTCCTATTCTTTTCAGCACTTGATAAGACATGTAACAGTTGTTCGGAGATACTGACCGTCATGTAATATTTTCAGTGCATATGAAATACTAAATCTGTAATAATCACACAATGGAAAATCCAAGATGCATCTCCACTATATGGTGAGTTGCAACTTTCCTTTTCTTAATACTGTTAATCTGTTATAATAACATTCATTGAAAGTAAATACTTAAAAAGCTGCAAAATGACTTTCGACCTTAAAAATCTAACTTCGATTTCCTCTTTCCTTTTGCAAAGGGCTAAAACGAGAGCAATTTCAATAGTCTTCAAGCCAGTACTCTTATTGTTTGTGTTTGCATGTGATGAAATAGCAGGAGAGCCCGCTCCTTCGTAATTGTCTTGTTATCTCTGACATTTTTACAGTTAATGGACTAGAGAGAGCAGGCTTACTAAATGATGGATGTAGTGAAGATAATAGCGCGCGAAACCCTCTTAAGGCTGAGAGAAGAAATATTTTTACTCACAATAACGTATCCCTAATTTATGCTTAAATTTAATAGTTTGTAATACTGATAGAATCTTGAATTATTACTGGAGCTGTAATACTTCCTGCGGTATAAACGTCTTCGAGGAAGTTAGTCTGTCTCGTTGGTGTTAGTTTCGACAGTCGCATACAGGATAATTTACTAGAAGCTTGGTAGATATCCTTTACGGAAACAAACCACTGTGATCTCGAAAAATATGATGTCCGACCTATTGATCAATAGCGCATCCTAGCAGAATGACACATACGGCCGGCCGATGTGGCCGAGCGGTTCTAGGCGCTTCAGTATGGAACCGCGCGACCGCTACGGTCGCAGATTCGAATCCTCCCTCGGGCATGGATGTGTGTGATGTCCTTAGGTTAGGTTTAAGTGTTTCTAAGTTCTAGGGGACTGATGACCTCAGATATTAAGTCCCATAGTGCTCAGAGCCATTTGAACCATTTGAACAATGGGCTGCCGGCCGCGGTGGCCGTGCGGTTCTAGGCGCTGCATTTCGGAACCGCGCTGCTGCTACGGTCGCAGGTTCGAATCCTGCCTCGGGCATGGATGAGTGTGATGTCCTTAGGTTAGTTAGGTTTAAGTAGTTCTAAGGTCTAGGGGACTGATGACCTACGATGTTAAATCCCATAGTGCTCAGAGCCATTTGAACCAACAATGGGCTGCCATTCCCCAAGAAACTTTCCGGCCCCTGATTGAACGATTGCCTGCGAGAGTGTAAGCTGCCATCAAGTCTATGGGTGGTCCAACATCGTATTGAATTCCAGCATTACCGATGTAGGGTGCCACAAACTTGCAAGTCGTTTTCAGTCTGATGTTCGGATGCTTTTGATCACATTGTGTATAAGCCGATGAACTTAATCATTTTCGTCGTCTTCTCTCCCCCTAGCAATATTGGCACATTTTCAAGCATCTAACATGGATTTTTTTTAAAAATTATTCGCTAAATCACCCTCCATGGAACTATTTCATGCATTGCACAAAGAATGCTCTAAAAGATTATTCTAGAAACAACTAACTGGTTCTAGAGTGAATTATCACTCTACAGTGGAGTGTGCGTTGTTCAGAAACTTCCTGGCACCTTAAAACTTTGTGCCTGACTGGGACTCGAAACTGGGGACCTTTGCCTTTCACGGACAAGTACGCCAACGACTGAGCTATCCAGCGTGGCTCACAACCCGCCATCACACCTTCACTTTCACCAGAATGCCATCTCTCTCTTTCCAAACTTTGCAGAAGTTCTCCCCCGTACATTCTGGGATTAACTGTCCTGGAAGCAAGCATACTGCGGAGACATGGCTTAACCACAGCCTGGGGGATTGTTTCCAGAAATAATCATAACTCTGCAGCAAGATGTGCACTGATTTGAAATTTTCTAGCGGATTAAAACTGCGTGCCGGACAGGAATTCGAACACAGGACCTCTGCTATTCGCGGGAAAGTGTTGTCTGGATTGAGCTATTCAAGCATGAGTCGTTCCGCCAAGCGAGAAAGGATAGAGCGATTACATTTGTCGCGAAAGGATCACATTGTTTACAGCGCTCACAAAGCCGTTGTTTAACTTGATTGATACATATTCTTCACGTAAAATTACCAAACTTTTGTTGAAATATTTTAAATAACTTTATAAAATTTACATTTATGTTTCTATTAGCATCGAATATTAGCAGCAATGCACAAAACACGACATTTACGTATAAACTGTTTCTTTTATGAGATTAGTGTCTTACAAATGAAATTTTTGATACTCCGCGGTATCAGTGAGTTCATAATGTGCATTAGGCTTGATCACATCATAGGATGTACAGTGTTATTAATTTTAAATTTTTTTTTAAAAAAGGCACATTCGGCATTATATAATCAGGAACGGTGAACGAGTAAAAATGACACGCTCCCAAAAAGGACCGCTCACCAGTAAACTAGTTCTCATGCCTAATGTGAGTGTATCCACTCCGAATCTCTATGTACAAAAGGCAATGTCCGGCTGACTGACACATACTCATCATCACATAGCCCAAACCACTAAGGACAGAAACTTGAAATTTGCAGAGGGTGTGACCGTATACTCCTACCCGCCAGGTTAGCCGAGAGCTGGACTCGGAAGGCGCGCTGGCCCCGGATCGAATCTGCCCGGCAGACTACCGACGAGGGCCGGTGGGCCAGCCAGCCTGAATGTGGTTTTTAGGCGGTTTTACACATCCCGCTAGGTGAATACCGGGCTGGTCCCCACGTCCCGCCTCAGTTACACGATTCCCAGAGATTTAAAACCCATTCGCACTATTTCATGATCTACACTAGACGCGGGCAGCTGGGGTACACTGATTCCGTCCCGTGGGGTATGGGGTGGTGACAGGAAGGACATCCGGCCACCTCTTCAAACTAACATTGCCAAATCAGATTGTAACCACACCGACGCCGCGTCAATTGCGGGACTAAGGTGTCAGCGATACATAGATTTACCTTATACTCTTAAGGGGCAGAAACAGGGATGAAAGGGATTTTGAAAATATGTGGCTATTAAGGCAATTTTGAGGCTAGACATGCGCAAATTAGTACTTGGTCATGGTCAGAAGTAAAGAAATACGTGTTTCAGCATTTTTGGAAATTTAACTGCTATGGGGGTGAAATAGTGAAAGTTGTTTCTTTGAAAATAAATCATTATTATATGAACTACTGAAGTATTTTTAAAGCTAGGTGTATCAAAATTGGTTTTTGACTACTCAGTTAAAAAAAATATCGTGATTTCAATGTTTTTGGAAATTCAGCTCCTTAGGGCGTCAAATAGAGATAAATGTTTTATGAAAATATTTCGCTATGAAAATATTTCGCTCTGAAAACATTTTTAAAGCTAAATCTATTAAAATATGCATTTGGCTTCTCAGGCAGAAATTAAAAAAATAAGCCTTTCGCTGTTCTTAGAAATACAACAGCTAAGAAGGTGAAATAGGAGATAAAAAGCTTTTATGGACATATTTCATAATGCTAGGATTTCTGAAACTAAATCTATGAAAATTTGCATTTGGCTTGTCACCTGGAAATACTGTACGCATTTCACAGGTTGTGGAAATTCAAACCCTCTGATGGTGCGATAGGGGATGAAATGTTATATATATATATATATATATATATATATATATATATATATATATATATATATATATATATATATATATAGCTTTAAAAATGTTTTCACAACGAAATATATATATATATTTCGTTGTGAAAACATTTTTAAAGCTAAGTTTTCAAAAACTGGTATTTGTCTCCTCGCTGAGAAATGAAAACAAAAAAAACATGCTTGTTTTTGGAAATTCAGCCACAAATGGAGAGAAATAGGGGATAACTGTTTTGAAGAAGATGTTAAATTACATAAAAAAAGCTAAATATATGAAAACTGGAATTTCTCTTCTCGGTTAGATTTAAAGAAATATGTGTTAGTAGGCGGATGTTTCTATGGAAATATCACCAGAAGAACGTAAAGGGCATGATTAATAGAACTTAGGACTCCAGCTACCACCTTTTTGGTCACTGGTACATCGGAAAAGATTATAACCTTCACTAGTGTGAAAAGTTTGGAAGATGTTGCAATTAGTGAACAACATAAAAATTAAGGGAAAACGACAAAAATCTGTGCAGACCGTTTAGTGTACACGAGCGAAGTAGCGGGCGCTAAGCTACTAGGTCTATAAATGTCTCCTACCTGAGGGACAAACAAAGCAGCGTGGAAAGCGGCGCTGACTCGACACGTGTGGTGTGACACCTCTCGCCTTTCCTTTTTCAGGCACGTGAAGTACGAGAGGACGGGAGCGGCCACCTGCCGCCGCTTGGGAGGCGGGGGTGGAGGTGCCGGCGGCCGACAGGAGGAGGCTGGCCTCGTCACAGCGCCAGTTTCAGCTTCAAATTGGTCTCTCAGGGAATCGGTACCGCCAACGACGTGTCCTTTTTTGGTTAATAACCGCGGGAGTCGCGTTGCGGACAAAGGGCGTGTCCCCAGGCGAACCGGCGCGCCGGCCGCCGTCCTGGGTTCACGTCCCAGCGGTGCCAATTTGCAGGGCGCTAATCAGCAGGGCGGCGGCGGCAGTGGCGGCCCCCCCCCCCCCCCCCTGCCCTCCCTCCCCACGCTGGGACGGCCAGCTCGGCCGCTAACCGAGGAAACAACGCTACCGCTGTTGCGCGCTGGACGAATGGCGACTGAAGAAAAACGTGCGTTAGCACTTTGCACGAGTCCGCTAATATACTGATCGGCCAGAACTTTGTGACCACCGACCTATCATCTACGTAACCACCTCTAGGCAATAGAAGCGTCTCCTGGCGAGGAATGATTGCTAGTCAGACACACAAATGGTGCATGTTGTAACGGTGGTGTGCTGTCAGTGTACAGAATGGGGAAGGCGTGCGATCTATCTCAGTTTGACCGATGGCAGCTTGTGATGGCCCAGATGCTTGGCACGAGCATTTCGCAATCAGCATAACTTGTCAGGTGTTCAAGAAGTGCTCTGGTGAGCGTCTTCAACACTTGGCGAAACCAAGTGAAACCACGCCCAGACGTCTGGGGTTTAGCGGCCACCCCACATTGCAGATGTCGGGCGTCGTAGGCTGGGCAGGCTGGTAAAACAGGACAGGCCGGGGCCTATGGCGGAACTAATATCAGACTTTAATGCTGGGCACAGTACAAGTGTGTCTGAACACACAGTGCACCGAACATTCCTAACGATGGGCCTCCGCAGACGACGACACGTGCATGTATTAATATCAGCACGTCGACATCAGCAATTACGACTGAAGTGAGCGCGTGACTATGGGCACTGGACGTTGGCGCAGCCTCCGGGCGTTGCATGTGTGGTGACCACAACCCACAGGAAAAATAATTATCAAAATCTGAACTCTGAAGTAATCCAAAATTCTAGTTGGAAAACCACACTCTTTGTTATACTTCTCAATTGGTCACGGTCCCACTTTCTTTATGAACTGAAACTCTCATATTCACGAGAAACTGCTCTGAAATTAACCTGAACCGACAAAATTGTGTATATATTCTCTGAAACTTCAAAAACATGTAAGACAATATCTGAAAGGAATTAGAAAAAAGTGACAAGATTTCGTGAATCACACACAATACTGTTAATAATCGCATGAACACTGGAGGGGTTTCACCATACATTACCCACTTTTCAGTATAACCAGTGTCTCTTAATACTACGACTCGTAACAATACAATATCGAAAACTTTTATTACTGGGTAAACAGTCCCTACGTGATTTGACAGCTGACATTTATTATTCCCGCTCACGTCAGGAAATGCGCCAATACGGTAATAGCAGCTTTTACGTTATTGGTCAGAACGCAAGCAATTATGGCGGTCGCCGTAATTTTCGCGCGAAGTCATATTTCGTGACAAAATACTCTTATTAGGCACTGTCATATATCTAGTCTCAGTACAATACATAGAACTACATAAAATAACTACAATAATTTTGACAACCAAGGACAATTAGTTCTTATGAGAGGATCAAGTTTATATTTACTGGTGTTTCAACAATGACTACCAGGCAATTTTTAATTCACTGATTGTAATTTTATTTTCGTTTTTGTTGCATACGAAGCGTTGCGTTGGGCAGCACAATGTCGGCGGGTTACGATGATGAGAGCAGGATACAGGCAGTTCCGCTGGTTAATTTTCTCCGGCGAAACGCAAATAAAGTTCCGGCACAGCTGTATCATTAACCCCGTGGTGATTAACAAACCACAAGACGCCAGTATATGACCGTTGTTGACATGTCTTCTCTTTCAAAGTACATGACGTAGACATCGCTCGTTTTTACACTTTATGCACTGTCCGTGACGCTATCGTCCATAATTACACATTTCGTCACATTCATATAGTCTTAGCCACAAATACACAGTTTATAGAATTGTTCTTGTGTGTGAAGCACACCGTAAACAATTTCCACTCTGTTCTCGCATTTCAAAATTCTACAACGTCACTGAAAGTCATTTATATTGCACAGTTAATTAAAGTCTTCACTTTCACGGCTTGATAGAATGTGATATACAACAGTTCCACCACCCAAAACCAATACCAGCAAAGTTCATTCGCATAAAAGCACAGTTCGTGTCGGCCACAACAAAGTAATGTAAGCGGCACTTTCACAGTCCGGTTTGTTTGCTCTTAAAGTTCACTGGCGATAGCATTACATACTGCAGTGGTAAAGAGAATTAACAATCTGATAGTTCGGTATCATTGCCCATACAATTACGTATGCTTTTCATAAAAAACAGTACTATTTTCCCGCGCACGCTTCACAGACACACCATCCACCATCCCCTCTACTACACAACAACCTTTCGACTATCGATATCACTATCACTGTCCCCTGTCTATAGATGTTATATCGTTATCGTAAATTACATAAATCTTTATAAATGTTATCGACTGCATTTTTCACAATTAATAATATTCCAAAAGGGAACTTTACAAACTTTACCACAGGTACAAAGCAAGAAACATACTTATCCACTGGCAAATGAAATAATCACAATTACATCTTTACATTTAAAAACCACAGTAGAATATTACATAATCACAATTAGAAATGCCCATATGAACAAAAGAAAAAGAATAGAAATCTAAAGAAAATCACGAAAAAAAATTTATATGGGTAATTAGCAATGCCTTCACACATGGTCTGATGAATCCCGATACCTTCTTCGTCATACCGATGGGAGAGCGCGAGTCCGTCGTCTTCCAGGAGAATAGCCCCTTGGCTCCTGGTCGTCGGGGCGGACACAAGCTGACGGCGGCTCCATTATACTCTGGGGAACATCACGGGGGTACCCATGGGTCCAGTGGAGCTCGTGCGATGTTTCATCTAAATGTGCATATAATTTTACTTCCGATGAGTATCCGTATCAACTTAGTTAGTGAAAGTACCTTACAATTGATTTGACGGTATCTTTTGTATTATTCCAGCATGCCAGGAAGGATTGTTGAGAGAACAGCCACAGGATAAGCGCTGCAGTTGTGCCCCTTGTGACCACTGATGAGTGTGAAAACCGTTTTGCATCTTCGCAGTCACACTTGTGCAAAATAGCTTCCTTCATTACCGCGTCACTTGTGCGAATCTCGTCATGTACAATCGAAAACCAATACACATCCTTTCTGACGAACTTCCTAAATTCCTGTGGATCTTCGAGCCTCAATCCTTCACCTCTTCTTCCCAGCCAGGGTCGAACCCGGTTCCCACCCCTGACATCATGTCGTAGTTCTAAATAGAGTACTGTACTGCACTTTGCATGAAATACACAGCTTACAGAAATGTCTGCAAGCTACTGTAGACTCGCTTTTTTACTATTTCCAATGCGTCAGTTAGGTCTACGTAACTATTTTGTTCATATTATCCGTTATTTTGCGTGTACTGGCAAAATTTTTTATGTTTTCTTCTTCTTCATCATTCTTATCTTGAACCACTTTACCACTCACTATGTTGGCTGCATAACAATGTTAACGGTGAGACGTTTATTCGGCAGTCTGTCCAGTGGCAGTCCTGATGTAATGATAATAAGACAAACCAAAAGTTGACCCCTTTGTGTTATTCTTTTCAGTACATGAAGCTTGCAGAGGTAAATGACAGCACAGACACGAAATAAGAGGAGTGTAATGAGATTTATACATCGTTTTATCCAAATCAGCGGTAAATTGGGATTTCACTACAAAAAATTAAGAAAACAGTTGTTTTAAACGCGGACATAGTGGCACACTCTAGTCCTTAATCATGGTGGTACTTTATAACCATAAACATAATAATAATAAAAAGTTATAAAACCAAGATGAATATTTAGAGAATTTTTAATGTATATTATGTGCTTTTTGAACAATTTGTTATCATTAAAGTATATTATTATGAATGCCAAACATTATGAAGCATAAAGTACAACAAATGAGTCATTCGTTTTCAAAGCTCTATATTTTCTAAAGTATCACATGTACAACTATGATTGTAGCAAGAACACAACCGTAAACTTGGCAAGTCTGCATTTTGCTCTCTACAGATGGTTTAAGAGTGTCCTTCTGCTCACGCAACACCGTCCGAAAGGTAGTCAAGTTCATGCCGTACCTTATGTAGCAACATTCTGTGAATAGTCATCAGAGCAGCAGTAATGAAAGACGTCGGCGTAGACACACCCTCAAGAGTTTCCATACGCCACTGCTGCCTGAAGAGTATTGTCGTCAGATCCCCCCTCCCCCCTCTCCAGTTCGCGGTCATCGCTTACGATGACAACATCGTCTTACTTCAGATACAGCAGCGCGAACTGTAATAGAAGTCAGACCTGTACCGAAGTTTATAGTCAACTGTGCATTGAGATAAGACCATCATTCTGCATTGTATCAAGTGATGCAAAGACAATAACAAATTGATTTATCATACCTGTGCACCTGAATTGTTTCCAAGTTAGGTATTTCAGATTGTGCAAAGTTTAATAAAGTGATGTAATATTTAGTGTGTGTCATAGTATCCACTTGAACTCCTTTAGAAGTACGTATAGGCTCCGTAGAGCCCATCGCAGTGCCGTCGCGAATGTCTCAACTGTTTCTGCATCCGGCACTATGGCCACAGTGATCTCGATTTTGGCAAATGATTCATGATTAATCGACCATTCGACTTCCCTAGCGAGGGCTACCAAGTATGAAATCCCAACCAAAATTCTACGAGAGAGGGTGTGGAACGTGGATTTGGATTGTTTGGGGGAGGAGACCAGACAGCGAGGTCATCGGTCTCAGTGGATTAGGGAAGGACAGGGAAGGAAGCCGGCCGTGCCCTTTCAAAGAAACCATCCCGGCATTTGCCTGGATAGATTTACGGAAATCACGGAAAACCTAAATCAGGATGGCCGGACGCGGGATTGAACCGTCGTCCTCCCGAATGCGAGTCCAGTGTGCTAGCCACTGCGCCACCTCGCTCGGTGGCGTGGAACGTGGGATGAATGTGGTAGACAAATTAGAAAATCTAAAAAGGAAATTGAAAAAGCTGAAAGTTGAACTCGTACTGCTGAGTGAACTAAAATAGAAGATAAGAATTTCTGGTCAGAATCAAAACTAAAAGAACAATGATAACTATAATGCAGGAATGCTTGCCGAACTCACAAACAGAAGATGACGAAATGGCGATGGCATATGAGGCTACTGAATGTAACAGGTAATGAAAATCTTGTATTCATGCGGATTGTAAAGGTATATTAGGGGAAGGAATGCAAGGTAGATTTATGGAATAGTGCAGGCTCGACGGTAAGAGGGAGAGAACAGAAAGCCTGCTTGAGTTCTGCAATAAATTCCAGCTGTAATACCAACCACACTGTTATAAAACTAAGACGAGGCTATGTACTTGGAAGTGACAAGGAGACAAAGAAAGATACCAGTTGCCAACATGGATTTCGAAACAAATAATGGATTTTAAGGCGTATCTAGAAGCTGTACTCAGATCTTAATCCAGAAAATGGTTATGCTCAAGCGTCAGAAAGAACCAATGTTAAAAAAATGGCATGCTGAAGTATTAAGGGATGATGAAGTATGTTCGAAGTTCATTCAGAGTATGGAAAGAAGACACCAAAATAAAAGTAGCAGAGACGAGATTTTTGAGGAGATTGAAGGGCTACACAAGAAGGGATTACAAAGAATGTGCATGATGAAAAATCTAAATGCTGGAGAGGCGGAAACACGTATATCGACTGAGTGATGAAACAGCTCAGGAGAATCCTAAACTACATCGCGAAAGGAAGGAGAGACATACGGCACCAGTACCACGTCCTTGGCACAAATTCGAAGTTACCAAGATGATCACGCACACGGTGTAATCTTTTATATCAAAAACGTAGGAGGTGGGCCTACTGACCCGTTGGTCCTGAAAAACCATTTCCCTGAATAGGTGTTCAAAATAAACGGTCCGAAATAACACTGTGGATATAGCTGAAATCTTTTTTTCAAAAATAATCGCCAGACGCCTGACCATAACTCTCCCACAGTTTCATGGGCCAAAGGATTTCCTGTCCCCAGAATTCCCATGCCTTTGACAAAAGCTAGTCCGCCACTGTATCTTCCAGTTCCTCGTGAGTTGAGGCGTTTTCATCTGATTTGTTATGCTAACGGATCAAACACATACAAGTGACAGTTTCGATGGCAGCTGGGGTAAAAGTCAAGAGTATCGTGATAGCTGTGGACTATGTGAACATTACTGCGGACCAGCTACATGCTTGAGGTCTTCACCAATGGAGATGGCTTCGAGAAGGGTAACAATCCGTGTCACAAAGCCAGAATCGCGCTACGTTTGAGCAGCAGGATAGCGAAATCAAGTTGAGCTCTTGGCCAAAAAATTGCCCGAAATGAGCCCGTTGGAACACGCCTGGGAAGCTACCGGGCGCCAACTCAGCCTCCACAAACCACCGGCCCGTAATTTACGGGTATTGCGTGACCCGTGCAGAGACATCCGGTGCCACGTAGCTCCAGAAATCTACCGTGAGGCTATAATTAAAACTTACGGAGGTCCCAGTGAATCTATGCAGGCATGATATTGCGGGACCGACTTACGCCGGGAAAAAAATTTATTCCAATTTTGTACACCAGGTGCGAATCTGACGTTGTACAGCATCTTGTCGACATCCCTGGCGCTCATACTGAAGCAAATTTTGTAAGTGAGGGTTAACAGAAAAATCATCATTATGCCTTTCCAACTTGTTTGACCTTTTCTGCCCATATTCCGTTCCTAACCCATTACATATGAAAACATTTCTATACGTCTTTCTTGTATTCACAGAGCTGGACTGACATCCGGTGGGTAACATTTGAACTAACTTTTTTTCTAGCGTAAATCGGTTCCGCATTAACGAATTAGAATATCTACTAAGTTTCACTGTCATACGATAATTATAGCCAGCGCTGGACGTCTGTAACTAGCTGCACTTTAATTATAACCAGCCGGTACAAAGGACTAGTTGAATCCATGGCGTGCGTAGTAGCCGCTGTACTGCGTTACAAAAGTGGGCCAACACGATATTAACCAGGTGTGTCGTAATGTTTTCGCTCATCAATATTAATCGACCAAGGGAACGACGGACATAAAAGAAGAGAAGATTCAACGAATAACAGCGCTTTTCGTTACACGGTCGTTTAGTCGGCGTGGGAGCGTTACAGAGATTATCAACAAACTCTAGTAGCAGACATTACAAGAGAGGCGCTGCGTTTTGCATCATTGAGAGGTTTACTATTGAAATTTCGATTGAGCGCTTTCCAGGGAGGGTCGAGCAACATATTACTCGCTCCCACACACACGTCATGAAATGACTACGAAGAGAAAATTCGAGAAATTAGAGCTAATACAGAAGCTTACCGACAGTCGATCTCCCCATGAGCCACTCGCGAGTGGAGCAGGGAAGGGGGGATCAGTTGGTAGGTCCAGAAGTACCCTCCGCTACGCAGTTTTAGGTGTCTTGAGGAGTATGATGTAGATGCAGATGAAAATTTTTGAACATGAAATGGGAATATGTAAGACGGCAACGAACTTTTGGTGCAAAACTGTGTCTCTATGCGTCACCACTCATTAGGCCTCTATTAGGCGAGGAACACCAGTGGTGCCACTCGAAACGCCACGAAGCTAGGCTGACAGAGGCTCTGGTGCATTGTGTCTAATGGACAGTAGCGGGCGCCTTTTTGTCGACGGCGATTAGTGGCACCACTGATCCACTATTTGCCATCCCGGCAACTGCTCTGTCCACTTGGAGCTACCCAACACTGTGACGGGGCCTTGCGGTATCTGGAGCCCATTAGCCTCGGGCCACTAGTGACACTATTTCTTGCCCATTGGACCTGCGCACGTATACGATACGTCAATCGAGCACACGCTTTCAGTCCCACAGTCCTTCAGTGTCCGCCCCCGGTAGCTGATTGATCAGCGTGACAGAATGTCAATCCTAAGGGCCCAGCTTCGATTCCTGGCTGGGTCGGAGATTTTCTCCGCTCAGGGACTGGGTGTCGTGATGTCCTAACATCATCATTTCATCCCCATCGACGCGCAAGTCGCCGATGTGGCGTCAAATCGAGAGACTTGCACCCGGCGAACGGTCTACCCGACGCGAGGCACTAGTCACGCGACTTTTTTTTTTTTTTTTTTTTTTTTTTTTTTTTTTTTTTTTTTTTTTTTTTTTTTTTTTTAGTAAGCTATTGCTACACATCATGAACATCGTGTTTGTCGCAATGCGTTACGAACTTGTTCATTTTTAATAAGTAAATAAATATGGAAACAAGAAATAAGGTAGGCTCAGAAGTGAGAGGAATTGATAAACTGTTCGAAACTAGAATAAATACATACCTAATTTCTGAGACGGAAGGGAAACGCGCAATCTGAGATGGCACGACGATAACGTACCCTGACAAAACAGATAAATTGAGTCTTTAACACAACATGGTAAAGAATCTCATTCCAGAATCCGACGATAAACCAATAATCGAGGAGAATGTTAAGATGACTTCTATACTAATTTCACTCCGTCAGTATAAATATAGCTTTCATTTCGAGATCTCGTTTGATATTATTTCCACCGCTGTCAGTCGATTCTTGAGTACAGATATACAGCGCGGGTAGCAATGAAAGAGCCATTCTATTCACGAGCATTATTATTTATAAATGTGAAAGTGCAAACATGGATTAAACAGTCGACTCTGTACGGGTTTCCCTTTTGAGTTACAGTGTTCTTATAGCATGCGTTTCTTTTCAATATATTCCGCAACTACCAGAATCACGCTAGGTGAAACAAAATGCATCCGTCTCTTCGTTACACATAACCAAACAACTCGTAAAACGACGATTTCAACATTCGAAGATAACTGAAATGTTTACTGTCACACGCGCTTAAGTCGTCAGAGGTGTAACACGATCTTCGGGTAAATAGAATAATACACAGTGACGGGAAGATATTGCAACACTAAAAGCTGTGCGACAGAAACGAAACTTGGTAGACGTGTTTTTACATCGGAAAGATTACGTCTATTCAAATTTGGCGCCAGTCGCATGAGTGGCGCAGATAGCGCCGCTATGAGAATGCAAGTCAGGTTTCCTTTAAATACATGCTGTACGGTCGTGAGCGTTATGTAACTTCGACAATGTGAGTTGATGTCAGTCAAGGATGCCTTTAAACCGACAAAGTTCAAATGTATATGAAATCCTATGGGACCTAACTGTTAAGGTTATCAGTCCCTAAGCTTACACACTACTTAACCTAAATTATCCTAAGGACTAACACACACACCCAGGACTCGAACCTCCGCCGGGACCAGCCGCACAGTCCATGACTGCAGCGCCTCAGACCGCTCGGCTAATCCCGTGCGGCAAACCGACAAAGACGCCATCACCAACACCTCACTAAGTTTGAAAGAGGGCGTGTAATATGGCTACGAGAAGCTGCGATACTACAGAAAGACTTGGCAGCTATGTAGGCACAGTACATTATTGTTGGCAGCGATGGTCACGAGAATGTACGGTTGATCGCAAGAAGACCGGGCTCTGGACGGCCACGTGGCTCTACCGAGGGGAAGACCATTGTGTTCGGCGTGGCATTCTAGCGTGTCGTACTGCAAATACAGCAGCAATTTGAGGAGCAGATGGCACCACAGTGACAAAAACGAAATTTTACAAGTCGGTTGCTTCAACGACAGCTCCGAGCTACCGAGCTAGACGCCCTGTTCCGTGCATTCCACTGACCCCAAACCACCGCCATTTGCGAATTCAGTGATGTAAAGCGAGAGCTTATTGGAGGGCAGGATGGAAGTCTGTCGTGTTTCTAGATGAAGGCTGCTTTTGCCTCGGTGCCAGAGATGACTATGTGTTGATTAGAAAGGGGTCAGTTGAGGGCCTGCAGCCAATCTGTCTGCGTGCTAGACATACTAGTTTTATTTGAAGTAACGTAATGAGTGCCCCTCGACTAATAGGGGTTTTAGATATGTCTCTTTATTTGTGTAACTATCTCAGCGCCCGCTGCTTCGCTCGCCTACATTGTATGGTCTGCACAGAGTTTTTGGGTTTTGTTTAATGCAATTTTTATGTTGTTTACAAATTGTAACACCTTCTAAACCTTCTATGCTAATTAAGGACATAGGAGCATGGTCTCATCCGAATGTACTTATGACCAAAAAGCGATTCTGGTAGATGGCGACCAAGGTTTTTGTTAACTATCCAATTTGTGCTCTGGTGGCTATATTTCTATAGAAACTGTCATTTCCTAACACTTTATATCCAACCGAGACGTGAAATACGAATTTTCATAGAGTTAGTTTTATTTGAAGTAACGTAATATTTTCTTAAACATTTTATCCCCTTTAGCCCACCTGGGCACTGATTTCCAAAACCAGTGAAACACGAGTTTTTTAATTTCTAACAGAGAAGCCAAATACAAATTTTCATACATGGCTTTGAAAAAAACTACTCATCCCCCGTTTCACTCCTTAGAGATTGAATTCCAAAAACACTGAAACTCATGTTTTTTTTTTTTTTTTTAATTTCTAACCGATAAGTCAGATACCAGTTTTCATACCTCCATAGGGGTTAAATTTCCAAAACCGCTGAAACACTTATTTCTTTATTTCTGGCCGAGAAACCAGATACCAACTGTCGTAGTTCTAGCCTCACAAATGCCTTAACGACATGTTTCCAGAAAAACTTTTCATCCTCTTAGGGGTGGAATTTCACAAAAATCCCTTCTTAAACAACGCCTACAGTATAAGATTAACACGTTCTCAAGATATCGAGTTTTTATCCTTAGCACTTTGGGTTGGGCGGGGATGAGTCAGTCAGTGAGGATATTGCCTTTTATATACACAGGCGTCCAAAAATTTGACAGAACACAGAGGATGCTCCACTGAACAATTTGAGGTAGAGAACCTGGAGGGCGTAGAAGCCAGCTTAAGGAGATAATAGGAATAGAATCACAGCACTGTGTACTTTTTTATTTAAATTAGTTACAGTTAACTGTAAATACAACGAATAAACTTGTTGTAGCTGGGATTCACGCTCTCAAAAAATTTTTTGAAGGCCATCATCTTTACGCCAGTGACTGTTATAAGATTTTTATTGCACTATTGCAGTTTCGGCCCTAGGCCATCATCAAGTGCTGATATTATGGCTTTAAGCCATGTCATTACGTTGACATGGCTTAAAGCCATAATATCAGCACTTGATAATGGCCTAAGGCCGAAATTACAGTAGTGTAATAAAAATCTTATAACAGTCACTGGCATAAAGATGATGTCCTTGTAGCCGGCCGGGGTGGGCGAGCGGTTCTAGGCGCTACAGTCTGGAACCGCGCGACCGCTACGGTCGCAGGTTCGAATCCTCCCTCGGGCATGGGTGTGTGTGATGTCCTTAGGTTAGTTAGGTTTAAGTAGTTCTAAGTTCTAGGGGACTGATGACCTCAGAAGTTAAGTCCCATAGTGCTCAGAGCCCTTTGAACCATTTGATGTTCTTGTAAATACTATCATTGACACAATGAACGTACCATTTGTAGTGTATCTTACAAAATGTGCTGAAACTGACGGCCATCAACCGCAATGCAAGCATGACATCGGCGAACAAGATTATGACGCACCCTGACAAATGTCCCTGGTATGTTTCGAATCGCAACACAGGTTGGTACAATTCTGGCTACTAATTCCATCTCCGTATCCACGGGCGTCCCATACACAAGTGACTTTAGATGTCCCCATAGGAAATAACAAAGGGATTCAGGTCTGCTGACCTCGCAGGACATGGAATAAGATCTTCCCTCCCAATCCAACGACCAGGAAATATAGTCTTGAGATGGCTCTGGACATCCACACTGAAGTACAGATGACCGTTCAAGCGGCCAAGAAGAAGATATGGAGCAATAAGATTGTCTCCTACAATGCTGGCCCAGATATTCACAGCAAAACGTACTTGATGGCGTGACTCTATTACAGCGTGGGGTTTTCCTCATACCACAATGGCACTGCAACGTACTTGCCCATACACAAAGTACATGTCAAACCGTTCTGCGAAACTGTGCCGCTACTGCTCCATCGTAATGAAATGTACGTCTCTGAATAGCACTGAGGAATGAATGGGTCTGTCGTTGATTCATAGCATGTTCTGTCGTGGGACAATGTAAATACGATACAACAGAATTACCGTACGGACAAGTAAAGTAAACAAAACTTGTACCATGACTTCCTAGGAATCAGGTTCGTTCTCCTCGTTTCCTTGCAGGAAATAAAGCATGTACATGTAAATAAACAGCATAGTACGTGTAAACGTGTACGTATGTTAGTTGCAAATAGGCAGGACTGTAATACTAGACCAAGCAGTAGACAAATTTACTTCCATATCTTCTTAAGTTGGCTTCTCCAATCCTAGGTATTCTAACTAAAATTGTTCAATGGAGCATTCTCTATGTCCAGTTACATTTTTGCACGCTCTTACGGAAACACCCTTTATAGATAACCGTTTCGTAGCCATAGTAACTCACGCGCATCAGTCACAGTGTAAGACGTGTATATTTGGCACTGAGCACTATGGGACTTAACATCTACGGTCATCAGTCCCCTAGAACTTAGAACTACTTAAACCTAACTAACCTAAGGACAGCACACAACACCCAGTCAACACGAGGAAGAGAAAATCCCTGACCCCGCCGGGAATCGAACCCGGGAACCCGGGCGTGGGGAGCGAGAACGCTACCGCACGACACGTGTATATTTCTATTGTTTATTGTCAAATCACAATTTATGAAAGATGTTTATATTTTATTAATAGGATTAAGTAGGAATAATTAATATTTGTCATGATGGAAATAATTGTGGTAGCAGGGAATGTCTGCAGCAAAGTATTGTTGACAAGAGAGACCGCAAATTGATATAATTTTAAAAAGGGCGGGAGAGACCGCGTATGGATACATTTTAAGAAAAGAGCGGGAAAGACGGCGCATTGATACCTTTTTGTAATGGTAGCAGGGATTGTCTGCACCAGAAAGCATTGTTGGCAGGAGAGACCGCACTTCAGCGTTCGTAGGAAGTCAGTAGCAAGCGAGATGTGAAGCGAGTTGATAGCAGGTCTGAAGCGAGAGGTTGAGAGGAGCGGTGTGCCTGCCAGCCACTAGCTATGATTTACAAGAGATTATAAACGGATGCACAGAGACATCAGCTAACTATTATAATAAGAGGAACTAATATTATTGAATTAAAATTTTGAGAAACTCAAGACTACTGAAGGTATGTTTACGCATTGCTAGTTGTAAGATTATTGTAAAAAGTAAGTCCCATTTGAACGTTTGTAAAATCATTTCATTCAGAATATAATTAACTTTTGCCAGCAATATTGCATTTCTAATTGTAATCCATCCCAAAAACCATCAACGTAAAACTTTGCAAATTTTTATTGTTGTCAAGAAAAAGTTTAACTATGAATTACGTAACTTCATTCAAATTAATTAAAGAATAACGTCAGCTTTTTTATTAAAGAATAACGCCAGGTTTGGTAATAAATACAGCCACTTATTATGAAAGCCCACCAGCAGCTAACATAGTAAAACAGAGTAAGTATATTCATGTCGCAATTCGATGTAGCAGTCAGATGGCGATCCAGTAACAGTAAAGAAGATAAGGAACAGTTTTGGGTTATTGCAGATAACGACTGAGGGCCACACGACGACGACACATTCTATGTTTCGTCGAAATAATCCGAAAATCACTTTTAAAAAGCAGCAATTAAATTTGTATGCGAAGATTGAGAAAGAGAATTAATTTCAAAGGGAAGATTTCATTTGTTATTATTAAGCAAGAGATAGAAATCCTAAGGGAAGGTTACATAGGTTATTGTAAAAGGGAGAGTTATCATTAACAAAAGAGGTGTAGAGGAGACGGGAAGGTTTCAACAGGCGATGCCCTCAAAGCCTCTACGTAGGCGCGGCGTGTGCCGACAGACGGCTGACGGTGCCGGCTATTGGCTGCGAGCCGCGGCGGCGCGCGAACCCCACGCTGTGAGTTATTTAGGCGGGGCGAGGGCGAACAGCGAGACGCGCAGATGCCACGCCGCGGTCTTTGAGCGACCTCTCGGTCAACGGCGCTCGCCACAAAGACGGCCGCTAGTTTATTAACGAGAGGGCGCAGCGGCGGTGCATATGTGTGGCCACAATGGAGCGAGCACAATGCCTCCTCCGAGATCGCCGGCATGCACGAGGCGCGCTCCCGGGAGCGTGCATGTGCGACCCGTAGAGGTCCACCGTGTGTGTCGCGTCCGCAGCCGACAACGCAGACCGTGTCTGCAACTCTCCGGTCGTCATTCCAGCGTTTCGAACACGCACGCACATTGTGAGAGTCTTCACAATTTACAAGTCGGATACCGCCAGAAACTTGTAATTTCTTCTGGACGTACGACCCCAGTCACAAGGACGGTAGGGTTTCGCAGTTTGACATTAATCCGTCGCGAACTAACAGATGTTGTCGAGGATCGTTAGCTCAGATGGACAAGGATCTTACTGCCAGCACGCGGTAGAAATGTTTGTATGTTGTCGCGGTCTTCAATCCGATGACTGGTTTGATGCAGGTCGTTACATTGTGCAAGCTTCTTTATTTCTGTACAAATTGCTCCATTCTGCTCTGACCTGGCGCAGCAACAGTGGTACCACATTTCATATATAAATTGATTAATAACGCATTTCGCGCTCTTAGCGCATCGTCTGATTAACGGCGCGCTATTCGTCCACGAGACTCAGAGGGCCATAGACACGGGTTCCCAGGTAGATGCCGTGTTTCTTGACTTCCGCAAGGCGTTCGATACAGTTCCCCACAGTCGTTTAATGAACAAAAATGGCTCTGAGCACTATGCGACTTAACTTCTGAGGTCATCAGTTGCCTAGAACTTAGAACTAATTAACCTAGCGACATCACACACCCCCATGCCCGAGGCAAGATTCGAACCTGCGACCGTAGTGGTCGCTCGGTTCCAGATGTAGCGCCTAGAACCGCACGGCCACTCCGGCCGGTGTTTAATGAACAAAGCAAAAGCATATGGACTATCAGACCAATTGTGTGATTGGATTGAAGAGTTCCTAGATAACAGAACGCAGCATGTCATTCTCAATGGAGAGAAGTCTTCGAAGTAAGAGTGATTTCAGGTGTGCCGCAGGGGAGTGTCGTAGGACCGTTCCTATTCACAATATACATAAACGACCTTGTGGATGACATCGGAAGTTCACTGAGGCTTTTTGCGGATGATGCTGTGGTACATCGAGAGGTTGCAACAATGGAAAATTGTACTGAAATGCAGGAGGATCTGCAGCGAATTGACGCATGGTACAGGGAATGGCAATTGAATCTCAATGTAGACAAGTGTAATGTGCTGCGAATACATAGAAAGAAAGATCCCTTATAATTTAGCTACAATATAGCAGGTCAGCAACTGGAAGCAGTTAATTCCATAAATTATCTGGGAGTACGCATTAGGAGTGATTTAAAATGGAATGATCATATAAAGTTGATCGTTGGTAAAGCAGATGCCAGACTGAGATTCATTGGAAGAATCCTAAGAAAATGCAATCCGAAAACAAAGGAAGTAGGTTACAGTACGCTTGTTCGCCCACTGCTTGAATACTGCTCAGCAGTTTGGATCCGTACCATATAGGGGTGGTAGAAGAGAGAGAGAAGATCCAACGAAGAGCAGCGCGCTTCGTTACAGGACCAATTTGGTAATCGCGAAAGCGTTACGGAGATGATAGATAAACTCCAGTGGAAGACTATGCAGGACAGACGCTCAGTAGCTCGGTACGGGCTTTTGTTGAAGTTTCGAGAACATACCTTCACCGAGGAGTCAAGCAGTATATTGCTCCCTCCTACGTATATCTCGCGAAGAGACCATGAGGATAAAATTAGAGAGGTTAGAGCCCACACAGAGGCATACCGACAATCCTTCTTTCCACGAACAATACGAGACTGGAATAGAAAGGAGAACCGATGGAGGTACTCAGGGTAAACTCCGCCACACACCGTCAGGTGGATTGCGGAGTATGGATGTAGATGTAGATGTAGAAATGACAAGGTATATGTTTTCTTTATTTTTCGGCCTCTTTTTTCCGCATTTGAAGATATACAAGTTGTATAGGTTAATTAGTCTTTTGCCTAACTGTCTTGTTAAGACCAGACGCTTTTCGCTTTATTCTAAAGCATATTCAGTGATCAGGGGATTTTTTATTTATATTTTACTTCATTCTTGTTGTTCTTCCACTTGAATGAAGTAAACAACAAAAAATCTGGGGATTTTTTATTTATTTTTTACTTCATTCATGTTGTTCTTCTACGTGGATGAAGTAAACAACAAAAAATCTGACCACTGAAGATGCTTTAGAATAAAGCGAAATGGATCTGGTCTTAGTAGACGGCAAATAACATATACGAATTGTGAGAAAGAATTATTAAATAAAAGTTTTGATTCATAAATCTATCTAAACCATTAAGCACTAATTCCCTGCCACGTCGTGTTGTGGCACTTCTGCGTACTCGCGAGGGCCGTTTAAGATATTAGGCAGGTGTACCTGTGTCCTTGGCTCTTCAGCGTATAAATAATGTACAGAACATCCTAAAGGAGGGACAAATTTTGTAAGACGAAGACGAAGTTACTTCGACAACATCAGAGTATAAATGAAAATTTTACACGCGATAAATTGGAAAATTAAAGGCAAAGATACTGGTAATGTGTTGTGTCATCAGCAGTAAAGAGTTTTCATACTTTGTGAAACTTGATAATAATAATAACAAACTGCTCGAAAAAAAGAATTGTACCACTCTCATGGCTTGCATAATTTGCGGTTGTTTCAATAGGAAGCCTGTTTCTCAATACTCTTGTCTGTAGAAATTCGCCACCGGACTGGGTGTAAACGTAAACCTTCATTCTTAATGCAGTTGAGTAGAGAGCGCCGTATCTCCTATCGTACGCGAGGCAAAACGCGGCTTGTGTGCAGTGCTGAGTTGGTCAACGCGCCTCGCAGATTCACTTTACGCTAAGAAGGGTTAACAACAAGGAAGTAGCCAGCAGGTTGAACTACACCACCCCTCAAACAATGGAGAGTAAGGAAGGCTCGAGCAGTAACGTCTGGACCATCTCCTTGACACCATGCCTAGGAGGAGGCAAGAATATCACAACGCATGGGAGTGAAGCAAAACGTTACTCAATACTAGCCAGTATCAGTTGCTTGTTTCACACACGTTGAAAGATGTTCACTGTGAACAGACTTTTTTTATTTTGTTTCTTTTGTTTTTAATCCGCGGTAAGTTTTTTCCCATATGGCTTATCGTTTCATTCGCTGTTCCTGTTGGATCTAGGATCACACACGTTCGCAGAAATGTAAGTGATGCAAAACTTTTTTGTGCTATTCTTGGTTGCCCCACATCTTCTACTTTATGGCGGAATACATCGGAAGTATTGAACTGTCATCTCTTATATTAAGTTTAGGCCAGTGGATAATATGATAACGCTATCTAACTACGAAGTTTGTAGAAGAAAATCATCAGCGAAGAATAATAGTAGCCTACTTTTACACAATGTAATAATAATGGGTATGAATTGACATTTAACATTTTCCACAGACGTATGAAGTTCTGACAGCACATGGCCGGACATTTATAGCTTGTAACCCAACTTGCAGTCAAGTTACGCGTAGTGGACACATTCGCCCCGTCCATTAGTCTTACTGTCTAAAAATCCGAATATTCCCAGACACATAGCTTTCATGTTTTTTCTACATCTACGTCTACATTTATACTCCGCAAGCCACCCAACGGTGTGTGGCGGAGGGCACTTTACGTGCCACTGTCATTACCTCCCTTTCCTGTTCCAGTCGCGAATGGCTCGCGGGAAGAACGACTGCCGGAAAGCCTCCGTGCGCGCTCGAATTTCTCTAATTTTACATTCGTGGTCTCCTCGGGAGGTATAAGTAGGGGGAAGCAATATATTCGATACCTCATCTAGAAACGCACCCTCTCGAAACCTGGACAGCAAGCTACACCGCGATGCAGAGCGCCTCTCTTGCAGAGTCTGCCACTTGAGTTTGCTAAACACCTCCGTAACGCTATCACGCTTACCAAACAACACTGTGACGAAACACGCTGCTCTTCTTTGGATCTTCTCTATGTCCTCTGTTAACCCGACCTGGTACGGATCCCACACTGATGAGCAATACTCAAGCATAGGTCGAATGAGTGTTTTGTAAGCCACCTCCTTTGTTGATGGACTACATTTTCTAAGGACTCTCCCAATGAATCTCAACCTGGTACCCGCCTTACCAACAATTAATTTTATATGATCATTCCACTTCAAATCGTCCGTACGCATACTCCCAGATATTTTACGGAAGTAATTGCTACCAATGTTTGTTCCGCTATCATATAATCATACAATAAAGGATCCTTCTTTCTACGTATTCGGAATACATTACATTTGTCTATGTTAAGGGTCAGTTGCCACTCCCTGCACCAAGTGCCTATCCGCTGCAGATCTTCCTGCATTTCGCTGCAATTTTCTAATGCTGCAACTTCTCTCTATACTACAGCATCATCCTCGAAAAGCCGCATGGAACTTCCGACACTATCTACTAGGTCATTTATATATATTGTGAAAAGCAATGGTTCCATAAAACTCCCCTGTGGCACTCCAGAGGTTACTTTAACTTCTGTAGATGTCTCTCCATTGAGAACAACATGCTGTGTTCTGTTTGCTAAAAACTCTTCAATCCAGCTACACAGCTGGTCTGATATTTCGTAGGCTCTTACTTTGTTTATAAGGCGACAGTGCGGAACTGTATCGAGCGCCTTCCGGAAGTCAAGGAAAATGGCGTCTACCTGGGATCCTGTAGCTAATATTTTCTGGGTCTCATGAACAAATAAAGCGAGTTGGGTCTCACAGGATCGCTGTTTCTGGAATCCATGTTGATTCCTACAGAGTAGATTCTGGATTGGCAGAAATGACATGATACGCGAGCATAAAAAATGTTCTAAAATTCTACAACAGATCGATGTCAGCGATATAGGCCTATAGTTTTGCGCATCTGCTTGACGACCCTTCTTGAAAACTGGAACTACCATTCATGTAGTGATGAGCTGCATCCCAACTTCCGAAAGATCGTGAAAAGAAAGTAAGTGAAGTATACTGCTCACTGTGGTTATTGAAAGAGATATAGGCTATATTGATCGCAATGATAGTACACGAAAACTGCGTCTTTGCTGAAGGCAGAATGGACATTACTTCGACTAACTAGGTGCTGATTGCAAAGAGCAGCTCGGCTGAAAAGATATCATATTTTGTAAATAATAGCAAGGGATCGTGCAACCTATGACTAGAAAAGTATGTCAATGAACTCAAAACATAGTTACGCCACCATGACGCACACTACATGCGTATTGAAACACGTGATACAAAGACACTACTTGCGAAACAACTAAAGAAAAGACAGTTTACAAGCATTCGAAGGAAGCTTATTAAAAGGGAAAGTGATGAATTCAAATACCCTAACGCTCGGACGGTTTAACAGAAGCCAAATTCTCTAATGTGCTTCGAAAGTCAGCCATCTTACAAAACCATGAGCGTAACTTCTCAGCACAGAAGCACTCGCAAAATTTCTAAAAACACGGCGAATATCATCACGTCAGGCCTTTCAATACAAACCAGAAAATAGGGATACATTTATTGCAGCGTGTGTGCCAGCGAACAATAGACTTTAACTTCAGTTATCCTCAGATCTTCTTAACTATGGAGCATCTTAACACGCCTGCTGATACCAAGTCTCAACGCCTAATGAGACTCTATGTCCATTCAAATACAGTCTTCTCCAAGAAACACGCAACTTGCTCATTTCTCAGTGGTTGCCACAACCGCCTCGTCAAAGTACTTACTGCTACTGCAAACTAACTACTACTAGTTCAGTAACAACTGAAATAAGTTTTTTCGTCATGATAACATGTTTCAATTTACTCAATCAAAACATCCCCAATGGAAATATTTTCTAGCCCGCTTCTTCCTCACAATGGCGATACATACATACGAGGGCGAGCTGAAAAGTAATGCCTCCGAATTTTTTATGTGAAAACACTTAAGGTTTTTTAAATACAGTAAAGGTTATTAAGAACCTAAATCTTTACTCTTCAAGTCTAGTTACCCTGACGACGAATACATTTCTCCCAACTGCAGACCAGTTTGTTGATACTGTCGCAGTAGAATGTTTGACATTGTTGACGAAGCCACATCTTCACGTCTGCTTGCATTGCTTCATCACAGTTAAAGCGAATTCCTCGAAGGAATTGTTTAAGTAATGGAAACAGATGAAAATTGGACGCGGCCAATTCGGGACAGTATGGAGGATGATCGATGATAGCGAACCCGAGGCGTCGAGTTGTTGCAGATATCGTAGTACTAGTGTGGTCTGGCATCGTCTTGCTGAAGGATAGGGTGCTCTACGTTGGATGCGAAACTCGATTACAGCACTCTGCTTCCCGCGCACCAACATAGTTACGTTACTCATGTTACAACCTGCAATTCGGAGCCCACTGGTGGCAGATGGCTGCACATATGTAGAGACGAAGACATTGATGAAATTTAGAAAAAGAGACTTGTGGAAAGACAGTGTATATTGCTAGCTCCAAAGGTAATCTCACGCAAGGAGCATAAAAGGAAAACAATGGAGCTTAGCGTGGTCTCGTCCGCAGAACGAGGCCACATGCAAAAGTTGGTACCTCATGATGGCACCACAAGTAAAGACGGTCCCCGCCAGCCGCAGCAACGAATCAGAGAAGTCGGCATGGATACGTCCCACAAGTGTTCCCTTACGCCGCCACGGATCGAAAGTTACTTATGCCCGTGTGCAGAGACGCTCACCCTAGTCTCTATGTAAACGCCCAGTCTCTATGTAATCAGCGACCACTTTTAACCATCGCTAACGACGATAGTATCATCATAGCACAGATCCGGCTGCGGGCGAACAGAAAAGTTATTCGGAACTTTATACAAACTTAAATAAAATTGTAGCCTGTTGCGAAGCTATGATCCTGCAATGAATAAAGCGCTAAATGTTAAAGTGTTACCGACATAACCAATATATATCATCTGTGTGGAAAATAATTCTTCAAATATTATTTTTAAGCATTTGGTATGCTCAAATTTTAATAAATTACTATTAGTGTTTGTGTGTATGTGTGTGTGTGTGTGTGTGTGTGTGTGTGTGTGTGTGTGTGTGTGTGTTTTGTAGTATCTGCTCAACGTCCTCCTGAAGTAATCTAGTTGCTGCAGTACACCACAATTAGGGTTATCACAGGGATCAGTCAAAATGTTATGACCACTTACTTTAAAAGCGTATCGGCACATCTTTGGAACGTAATACAACACCGATCTTGCACGTCATGGACTCGACAAGATGTGGTTTACATCAGCTTCTGACTCGGAATCACACTCACATGTAGGGGAATCGTAAATAATGATTCTGTTAAAATGTGCACGAATCGAGGCGTGGTTAAAGCGGATTAGAACGATGGTGGAAATGCGACCTTGTAAACCACAGCTTTGTAGTAATTTGAGGTTGTAATGCCGCATAACATCCACCTTTCGTTTGCTGGGGCACATTCCACATCCTTTGCCGCTGCTGTTTTCCCCTGCTCTTGATTCACATAAATAGTCTGTATACAGTAATTTCAAATTGGAAACAGTTCCTATAGATGTAGCGTGCTTCGCTAAGATGTCAACGTCCTCACTATGCTAGCGTGGTACTGCATCCACAGCAGAATGATTTTCTGCCCTTTCCATTTACAGCGAAAGTATTCCAGCACCACATCCAAAATATGACGGTTGGTTGTTTTATCCCATCTTCGATGTTGTGCACTTTTAAGAATACTCTGCGAGTCGGAAAGTATTAATATCTTTAAGAAGGAAGTTGAAGATATAAACTTAACTGCTTCCAAACTTGCCACGGTTTCCGCAGTAAAAATGAAGCGTTTTTGAACAGTTTGTACGGTTTACTGATCTGGATCTGAGGGGATAGAAAAGCACATCCAGTATACTTCCCTTCTGAAATTTTGGATCCATCAGTATATAGATGTAACCAGGCCACTGAGCTTCAGTAAGACAATTGAATCTGCTATTTACGTTAACAGTCAGCGACCTTGTCATGTTATAATAATAGACTGGAATCTGGCAGCTGAGTGTGTCAAGATCATATTAAGATGAAACTGTGAACATCGCATAGAATGTGTGACAAGATACCAAGCATCAAAGGTTTTGCAGACGGCCGGAATTTTAGTTCTTCTGTTGGAGGCATTCCGCAGTTGGTAAATGCAGTACCTATACTTATGGACAGAACTTTCCACAAAGGTCATTCCTTGAATGAAAAATTTATCTGACGGCATCGACGTCGAATGCTTAAGAGCATCTTTCCTGCCTACGCAAAATGAGCATTAGCAGGCGTCGATCGCATGGCTCCAAGGGAGGCAGGAATGGTTCTGAACTGAAGAGTACCTAATTTGGAGAGGTAAATTTTAGGCGCACTGTGATACAGCATACAACCATAGTCCAGTCTAGATCGAATAATCCCGAGTTACAATGTGAGTAGAATAATTTGATGCGCTCCCTAAAATACACGGGTGAGAGAGCGAATGTTTTCTCGCATTTATTAACAATAGATTATATGTGAGGTAATGATTTTATCTTGGAACTCTTCCATTTGGTCCGTGTTTGCATAGAAAACAGTAATATCAGAAAATTGAATCCGCCTTGATGCAAAACACCTTGTTATTCGTTTATTTCTTTAATCTCCCAAACTAGTTTCGGCGACAAAAATCACCATCATCAGTGTTGTTTTTTTTTAAAAAATTTCTAAAACATGCAGAAAATAGCATGGTTATACAAACACAGTAGCACGTTATTACATTTTTACTATTCATTTTTTAAAATATAGTTTTCATATGGACACTTTTATATTACCTTATTTATTGTTTGTTACAGCAGGTTTAAAGCAATTATTGTCGCTGTCTGCGACATATTTTCTGTGCGCTTTTTGTTTCTGTTACCGTTTTTTACTTAACGAACATCATGTCATCTGCAAACATGTGAACGGCTCTTAGTAAAGAAAATACTAAACGGTGAACTTCGTATGTCAGCAATATATACTTGGGGTTGTGATAGTGTTGTGGAAAACCAGTTATTTGGTGTGTACTGAGCTGTTACTTGGCTATTCGTGTACTCACGTTCGTTGGATGGTATGTGGCTGCTTTTTTACACAGAAAAACAGAACTTTCGCACGCTGTTTCTGATCTTGATATGAGGTGCCCATGTGAGCCGAGAGTTAAATATCATCCCGAGGAATCGAGCGTGAGATATTAACTGGAAAGTGTACTTTCCGCTTGTGGCGTGATCAACAATGCGAGCAGTACAGTATTCGATTTGTGAAAAGGTACGATCACCGATTTCTCGGTCGAGATCTCCAAACCACTGTTAGACAGCCATTCATCGGTGTGTCCAAAGCAGCGAGTAATTCCATATTAGCTTGAAGATGAAAGCCTGGAGTTGAATATATTGTCGTATGAAATGCAGTTGCCGGCCGGCGTGGCCGAGCGGTTCGAGGCGCTGCAGTCGGGAACAGCGCGACCGCTACGGTCGCAGGTTCGAATCCTGCTTCGGGCATGGATGTGTGTGATGTCCTTAGGGTAGTTAGGTTTAAGTAGTTCTAAGTTCTATGGGACTGGTGACCTCAGAAATTAAGTCCTATAGTGCTGAGAGCCATTTCATTATTATTATTATTATTATTATTTTTAATGCAGCCCCGCCGATGAAGACGGTTATTTACATTATCGTGAAGATTCATTGAGAAATCTTAATTGAATGCCGACGCCTCTGAAGGAAGAGTTCAGCGATTAACATAACCTGATTATACCAGTATATTTCTGTGAGTAACTGATGACAGAGAAGCTTTCAATTACTAAGATTGTATTTAAGAACAGAGCAGGCAACCAGTGGGAAATAGTATAACGAGTAGTAACGAGACGGACCATCTCACACGGTTCACCTCTAAATTTAGCCTGCAGAGTCACAACAGAGCGCCTTCTGATAGCCGATGACCATCAAGAGTGAATCACAAGGACTGCAACCCTTCAGATAGCACGCATTATACGCTGAAGCCACAGATCACTGTTCCTGAGGGTGCTGCAGAACCGCTTGGCGGCACCCATCGGCAGCGGCCGTGTCCGGCCAGCCGGTGAGACGCGCCGGCGAGAACCGGCTGCTAGCGGCGGGATGCTGCAGTCCGTGGGTGCCGTGAGTAATGAAACGGTCGCCTGCCGCCTGCCGGCCACAATTTATGACGCGGGCCGGGAGGGGGGCGCCGGCCGAATTAAGTTCTCAGCGGCGGGGGTCCGCCGCCCCCCGAGGAGGCGCCGCGTGACGCCGCCGCCGATAAACAGCTGCCCGTGCAGACGCCGACGCCGACGCCGAAGCTGGCGGCGCCCAGCCGGCGGACTCGCCGACTCGCAGGGATACCAGCTTAACGAACAGACAGTCCTGAGCGCAACAATGCATTCAGTCGGTAGATATGATCCGATCCCAAACCGTCGCTAATACCGTGTACGTGTCCTGGTGATAGCCTCAGTTCTGCGAGACAGAAAGCTCGCAAGTTTTTTCAACCACGTAACATCCGGACGAAACTGTCCATTGATGATTAGATCCCGTAAAGCTACCAAACTGCGAAGATGTTGACTGCCACATTTCACCGACTGATCCAGATGAGTGACCCTTCTACGGAGATGTAACACTTCTACAGATAAGTGACACTTCTACGGAAAAATGACACTTATATGAAAATGTGACACTTGCACGGAGTGACACTTGTACGGAGATGGAAAATGTTGACTTTTCTATTGAGCCGAAGACACTTGAGCTAGGGTACCTCAGAACAGGGTGTTCCAGAAGTAGTGAAAAACTAGCCTGTCTGTCACTACCAGTAGTGTACTGCTGGGATAGGTCACTTCCTGCTCTAAGACCCCTGTCATTGACAGACAGCTGTGGTGTGTAGCTTTCCCCCAGAGTAGTGTTGCGAAGTCAGCTTTGTAGAGGTAATTCTGCCATCATTTTAATACCATTTAGCCGGTAAATGACTGGCCAAGCTGGTGTCCGGAAGTATGGATTTTTTTCACAATCATTTTGTTTTTTTCCTTGAGTGCAGGAAGGTATTAAAACCGATATTGAGAAAGGAAAACTATTTGCACTGAGGTTTAAGTAGTTCTAAGTTGCTAGGGGACCGAAGACCTCAGATGTTAAGTCCCATAGTGATCAGAGCCATTTGAACCATTTGAGCCTCTCCTCTGCTATGTTCCCAGGACACGCCCAACTTCAAAAATGGTTCAAATGGCTCTGTGCACTACGGAACTTAACTTCTAAGCTCATCAGTCCCCTAGAATTCAGAACAACTTAAACCTAACCTAAGGACATCACACACATCCATGCCCGAGGCAGGATTCGGAGCTGCGACCGTAGCGGTCGCGCGGTTCCAGACTGTAGCGCCTAGAACCGCTCGGCCACCAAAGGCCGGCACGTCCAACTTCATTTCAGATAACAGTCCTCTCGGTGACTTAGCTCGCCCATGTGAATAATTGTGGGAATATCTCGAGACCCCGCTATTCAACCACAGGGAGCCTGAAGCATGTGGTTGGCCGTGGTGGTACTGGAGCTCAATTATAACTTATTATTCCATATTTTGAGTTCTCCATCCTTTCCTTCAGAATAAGCGAATGACGAGGCCTGTGAAAGACCTGCCATTCTCCGTCAAATCATAATCTGTCCCAGGCCCCTAGCGACCTCCACGTGGATGGGCGCGTAAGTCCACAAACTTCCTCTCTTCCAAACAACACACTCCAAACTGATTTCTGAAATAACTGGCGCAAGGTTAGACCAGTGGTTGCCAACCTTGGGCCATTATCTCCTGAGGGGTAAAATTAAATTTTCTGAGAATGTAAAACAAAAAGGGTTGATTGTATTTCGAGCATTAAATTATTTTTAAAAGATAATTACCATTACCACCATTTCGTTAGTCAGTAACCCTCATTATGTAAGTTACTAACAATTACCTTTTTAATGGAGATTACGGCTTGTGAAACGAATGTACCAACATCCTCCTCACATTGACCACCACTAGACACATGCTTAGCACTCTCTACCAAGCATCTATGACAGGAAATTTGAGACATGTACGTCGCATGTGATTAAATATCTCATAAAATTGACTTCTCCAAGTTATAGGTAGTTTCTTCAATGGACCAGAAATTGTTTTATTTTTCACTTCGCAACACATAAACGAGTAAATTTGCAGCACAATTATCTAATGGCTACTACTAGGTTGGTGCATAAGTTTGTAGCGCTTTTGCTTTGCATGTTGGTACTCCGGTTGCTATGGGTTTATTTATCGATTGTCATTTTTTGTTTTTTGGTTACTGTTACTATTTGAGTTCACATATTGTCATTTTGTCATTTGGAGATAGTGAGTGGAGCTGTGAACGCTACAAAATGGAGTGCCAAGTGGAAAAATCCGAATATTTCCGACATAAGCTTCTTTTGTGTTCAGTAGAAGAGTGACAGCAGCGGAGGCAGCCAGAAACATTTGCACCGTGCACGGGGATAATGCCACTGGACAGAGAACGGCAAGAAAATGGTTCCCGCGTTTTAAGGAGGATTGTTTTGACATTACTGGCTCTCCACACTCAGGAAGACCTTCGGGATTAGATTCAGATGTCTTAAAGGGACTAATCCACAGCGATCCATGTCATTGTAGTCGAGAACTGGCAGATGTGATGAACTGTGTTCATTCCACCATCTTGCGACATTTGCATGCAATGGTGAAGCTTCAAAAATCGATTGTAGGGGTACCACATGTTCTAATCTAAAATCACAAAAATCAGCGCGCATCCACAAAAGTCGATGATATGTTAATACTGTACGGGCACCACTCTTCTGTGTACCACTTTTGTTATCACCTTTGGCACGAAATGCTCCAGTTTTTTGGTAGTTTCTGAGGTCATATTTTGTCGTTGTTGTTGTAGACATTATTTCAGAGCAGTCTTCTTTCATGGTTCAAATGGCTCTAAGCACTATGGGACTTAACATCTGAAGTCATCAGTCCCCTAGACTTAGAACTACCTAAACCTAACTAACCTAAGGACATCACAGACATCTATGCCCGAGGCAGGATTCGAACCTGCGACCGTAGAAGCAGCGCAGTTCCGGACGGAAGCGCCTAGAACCGCTCGGCCACAGCGACCGGCATCCGATGGAACAGCTACGGTGTGGTGTACTACAAATTTCTTCTCCAAGATGTAACCATCACTATTGACATTTAGTGTCAACAACCGAGACGTCTTGTAGACGCAATCCACGAACAACGACCAGGAAGACTGCGTGAAGTGACAGTACTCCACAATAACGACCGCCCGCATTCTGCTAGACTGACAGAAAACACTGTACAGGAGTAGCGTTGAGAAGTCATTCCACGCCCATCTTATTCTCTTGTTTTTGCACCCTCTGATGTTCACCTTTTCCGCTCTCTATCCAACAAACTTCAAGTAACTTCCTTTCTGGATGAAAATTCGCTCTGAACATGGCTCGAGAAGTTCTTCGCCTCAAAACCACGTGATTTCTACAGTCACGGAATCAAACTGTTCAGTGTATTGAAGGAGAATATATTATTAATACCTAAAGTTCAAACGTGTGTGAAATCTTATGGGACTTCACTGCTAAGGTCATCAGTCCCTAAGCTTACACACTACTTAACCTAAATTATCCTAAGGACAAACACACACACCCATGCCCGAGGGAGGACTCGAACCTCCGCCGGGACCAGCCGCACAGTCCATGACTGCAGCGCCTGAGACCGCTCGGCTAATCCCGCGCGGCAATAACTAAAGTCTCTGATATGTGTATCTGTTGTGTTTATTAAACTGATGGAAAAATGCTACGCACTTATCCACCAATCTATTACATCGTTATAGGGCCTACACACTTTTATTATTGCCGTTAGTGGCAGTGGTCAGGTACAAAGCATTGGTAATGTGAAGTCTTCCAATTTCTACCAATTTACGAGTAGAAGTAAGAAGTACACCATTCAAGTCATTTACAAACAGTAAAAACCAGTACGAGTAGTTAACGCAGTTTAACTTGGTTGATTTTAAATGGCGTGCAGAATGTGGGTGAAGCAAGTGTTTTTAAAGAGAGGAGTGGTGCAGAGTAAGTGTGTTTTGTAACAAGTGTCTATCCTCAATGTTGATAAGTAACTTTCTTTTTGATAAGGAGCTGCAGGTAGTACTCGGTGTGCACTGACAATTGCTTTATCGTTCTATTAAAAAAGATTGCTAGAAGCTGTACCTGTGGTCTCATTAAATCAGTAGTTCGTGGTTTAATAAAACACATAAAAAACATCGTCGTTTTAAAAATAAAAGTGTTGAAAGAAAATTCTTTTTCATTCTAAAGCTTAGTTACGCGCTAATGTTGATGACTGTGGTGCTGTAGTGAGTCAGGTGGGGAGGGGGAGGGGGGAGTGGAGGGTGGGAGGCAGGTATTGGTTAATATCTGATTGCACTAAGGGGCAAAGGTCCCAGAAGGGATGGTAAAAGACTGGATTAGAAGGACACGTTGATAGACCAAAATATTTCATGAAAGTTCAATGCAATGAACCAATGTATATAAAGGAAAAGAATTACAATTTATAATATTGCCTCAACCAATATCGTAATTAATATTTTGTCCATCATTTTGACCATGGTGGTTCAACGGAACCGCAACAATATCGGTATTATACCTCTAAAGGATCTATTATTAAGCATTTGCCTTAAAATACGTTTCCTAGACGGGTAAAATACTGAAACGAACTGAACCTTAAACGTTGCAAGTACGATACAACCGAGGGCCGAGCGAAAAAAAGCCATTAAACAGTGACGCTCAAACATTCACTGAACCTCAGCTGTTTGATCGAAGTTAACGTTTTTTAGGACGTTTACTGTGGAAAGCAAAGGGAATTATTAGACAGAAAATAACGATACGTCCACAAACTGTCACGTAGCAATGTGTGCCCGCCGTCGGTGAGTTTGCTTTCACGAGCGCATGTGAGCACGTAATTTCCGAAGAGCAAACACGGCACAGTACACAGAAAGAATTAAATTAACATTATCAGTTTGCTCGATCAGTGTTTATGTTCCTCTGTGGAAATGCACACAAACACTGGCTGAAACAAGTTGCATGAAATTAATCGCGATTACGAGCCCTGTGTTGACATTCGGACAAAAACGCATAATGTAATATAAACCACACAAGAGCTATTTATGCGGTGCATTATATCGAAGCGCTGGTAGAAAAAGGGCAGAGTAAAATAATGATAGATCAATTACATGCAGTGGTTTTTTGCAACAGTGATTGGGAAAATTTTAATTTCGATAAACAAGATGTACAAAATTGTTTAGTATGACATTACGTTAACAGGCGGCACGGCAGCTTTTCAGCTGTTGATAATCTTTACCTAGTTGCACGTTATCTGAAATCTGTTTAAAATTCTTGTCTGCGGCTAAAGCATACTCTTACACATCATTTGGAGCACAACGTAATATTTTGTGCAGTTATAAGAGAGTCAAAAGGAAAGCAGTTTTGAAATTGTCAAAACCATAGTAATAGGTTTACAGATATAAACATTGTTATTTCAGGTAATCTTATGAACGTTAACAACTGTTTGGTCGTTGCATAGTTTTCTAATATTCTGTTTGGCCGTAAAGGAAGTTTATAATAGTTTAGTTTTATAAAATCTGAACGTCACTTTTTCACCTATTTTCTCTCTTTAGAGTATCAGATTAGGTTCCCTCATTGTGCTTTGTCACAGCAATCGCTTTCTTAACTAACTACGGCCGGATCCAAGTTTTTAACTGAAGTTCCAAGAACAGAAACTACCAGAAGCTTACAGGGACGCTGTTGCAAGACGGGAAAGGAAAGAAGTTAGAATTTAACACTCCTCAACAACGAGGTGGTTCGAACACCACACGCTACCTAAATCTGAGCTGAAACTGTTAACCACGGCGCTGCACACTCAGTTCCCAGCTGTAGAATTCGTATTCTCCTTTTAATTATATTTTCGCCATTGTACAGGGCGAGTCACTAACTATTGCCACCTAGAATAACTCCGAAAGTACGATAGTAGCTGAAAAGTTTGTGGGACTAATGTTGCATGAGACAACGGAGGCCATAATATGACGGTTTCTTTCGTCGCTAGGTGGGGTCGCGTCAGAGATATGAAGGTCAACTTTGTTTTTTTAAATGGGATGTTATAGTTTGGTACTTATTTTCTGACCGCGGCTATTGAGACGAATCCAATGATGTGTAACAGTAAGGTCTTTGAAGGTCAACAAAGGTTTCTGGTGGCATGAACGCCCATTTACAGAAGGTGTTCGAAGTGATGACCATTGGTATCAATGCAGTGCTGCAATCTTCTTATCGTGGATTGAGTGGTATTCCTTATCACTTCGGCACTTATCGAAGCACATGCTCTGACAATTCTTTCTCACATATCTTCAGGTGTAGTTGGAACGTCTTTATAAACAATGTCTTTTACGAATTCCCACAAGAAAAAATTCATCCTCGGTTACACTTACGAACTCCTGTGCTCGCATTCCTTTCAACGTTGGTACAGATCACTTTTACCCGGCGACAAAGTCAAGTGACGAGTTTTCAGTTGCCTGGGCAGTGGCGGAGAATTGCGAGTCGAATCTCCGACAGTGCGGAGACGGCCAGTTCGGAGATGACGTCATACGACTCACTGGTGACTTTAAAGGGAGAATCTGTAGTGTAAACGATAAGCACAGGTTGGAAAGAGTCATCCAGCACCTTTAAAGACTAATGATTTGAAATTTTGTTGTAAAATAATGTTTGTTTCTCTTCCTGCTGTTCTAAACACGAAAATCTTCTTTGTAACAAGCATCACGTTTTAGGAAGCATTACCTGGGTCGAACGCAGTTCGAAAAAGAAAGAACTAAATTTGGAGTTTTACGTCCTGCCTAAATCAAACTCATTTGAGACGGTACACCAATATAGTTGAACAAAACTGAGGGAAGAAATCGGCTGTGTCTATTCTGAACGGTCTATCGCAGAACTCTTCTGACATGATGCAAGGAAATCACAAAAAGTTACACACGGACTGTTGCGCAAGGTTTTGAACCCAGCCCCACAACCGTACGGGTCACACTTCTTAATCACTGCACCAAAGTACTCAGTAGCACTGTTAACTCTCCCCAAGGATAATATTTTATAATTCGGTGCGCAAGTGGCCAGAATCTTTCACGACTCAACCAAAAATCATTCGAAATTGTACTTCCCTAGCAACTTACAAAAATAAGCCTACACTGCATAACACAAGGAATCCACAACAGTGGGGCAGGTTCTGGTCGGAAATACCACGGTGTGAAACTGGTTGGCGTCACCCGTGGGCTTTCCGAGTGTTTTGTAATAACAACATCCCTTCACAACTCGTATCGAGACTTAGGACTGCCGCGCGGGATTAGCCGAGCGGTCTCAGGCGCTGCAGTCATGGACTGTGCGGCTGGTCCCGGCAGAGGTTCGAGTCCTCTCTCGGGCATGGGTGTTTGTGTTTGTCCTTAGGATAATTTAGGTTAAGTAGTGTGTAAGCTTAGGGACTGATGACCTTAGCAGTTAAGTCCCATAAGATTTCACACACATTTGAACATTTTTTTGACTTAGGACTCGCCATACACATAGTACACAGGCATGTTTCAGTGTATCTTTATTCTGCTGCGAGTGACTCGGATGTTCAGGCATTATGTATCATTAAAAGAGGCAGGCAAAAAGGCATTACAAATAGCTAAAATAGGTTTATAGGTTACACATAACAACCAAATGTTTTTAAAATTTTCTCGAGTCACGTTGAGTCTTCTGTCAGATAACGCATTTTTTATCTGAAAAAATAACCACGTAACATCTGTAGAAGTACATGGAGCAAATCTGTAAATAAAACTACTGTTGGGTCCACTTCTGTTGCAGTTGGATTGTCACCTTGTAGAATTTTTGAAATGCTCTGAATCTGCAGTCACTACCTACTTCGCCGATATTCTCTTTAGCCTAATCTTACAGTCTGGGAGTCGTGTGTGACGAGGGAATCGCACCCGGGCCCTTAGGACTGACAGTCTGTCGCGCTGACCACTTTTTTTTTAACACTCAGCTACCGGGGACGGACAGTCTGGGAGTGTTAACAACAGTTTCTATACTGTTTACTTGTTCTCAACTTGAATTTGCATCATGCGACGTCTGTGCTTTTACAGTGTCACTACACTGTGAACTGACGACTGCACTTGTTCTTGACTTAATTTGCGAAATTTTGTCAAACATCGTCCTATTTCACAACTATATAACGTTTATACAATGAAGATTTCCGACTTCCGTTTGATCGTAGTTGATTTTATATGCTAATTTGCGATCATCTGCTTTATACAAGATGTTTCGCAATTCCTATTACAGGCTGCTAGAGATTCTACAAGGGATTTAGTAATAAAGTTCTGAAAAGGAATCCTTTTCAGGGAATGTACCATTTGGACACAAAATAAATCTGAAGATCGGATCACTTCCAAATCTCCCGCTTCACGGCACGCATGCAGCGCTAGCAATGACCTCTGATCTAAGTGTTCTACAGGAGCCTGTGGCATGGGCGATAATTCGAGTCTTGTGGTCGTGTTCTCTTCTCCGTGACGAAAGATGTCCTCCTCAAAGTCGAGAGCGCCGCGTGTCCTTCGAGCACCGAAGTCAACCCCCGTAGTTGCGAACGTACCAGTTTCTCGGAGCCGCTGTATTCGGACAAAAGCTGTATACGATGTCACAGTTAGACTGCGTGCAGAATAACGTGTCCGGTAGATGCGTAGTCGGCAGGGCAAGCGTGGGTAGGGCGGCAGTCGGCGAGATTGCGGACAGGCGGTCAACACGCTGTAGGAGAAATGCCGATCGCTGGAGGCCAAGTGCCGTTCTAAGCTAAGGCCTACGCTCATATTTCTTGTAAATGTTAAAGTAGAATCCCTCGACGCCCGCACTGGCATGGTGCCAATCCAAGACTATCTATAGCCAGCTCTACTTTGGTTAGCACCTAAAAAGAAATTTGCTCTAAATGTAACCAATTGTTGCTTTAAGAGAACTGTCACGAGTGACGAATTTTGATTAACGCCTAAATTTCTCTTGTTGCCAGGTTTAAGTCTGCTTCTTTTGATAAAACACAGCGAAGTTTACTCAGTGTCGCCTCACTAACAAGTTATGCACACGCAGAAGTTAAAATCTTCTGGGTTATTAGGCCGCGTCATATTCCCTCTAAAATAATCGTCCTTTCGACCCCTCTGCTGGGATCTACCTCAGGATCTTCAGGTGTCCACTACTGCTAGAACACTGGAAGTTCCTGGGTAAGATCCCAGCAGAGGGGTCGAAACTCTGATTATTTTAGAGTAAATCTGGCGCGGCCTGATAAACCAGAAGATTTTAACTTCAGTGACAACAGCGACGAAAGCCTGCAGACTTACAAATGCACGCGCAGTTGCGAGAGGATTCAGAAACAATGGTTTACTGAGGAACTGAGGACGAGTAAGATCAGTAGCTTATGAAAAAGCACATCCTCGGTACAAAAATAAATGCGTCATGACATCATTTATGTTGTTCTAAAACCCAAATTATTTATCATTTCGCCAGCTACCGATGGCCATCAAAAATTATATTAGTTCATCGAAAAAGTCTGTAGTTAGTGGGATAACACGATAGGTAATGAAGTTTCACGTAATGACCACACGGCAAAATACTTTTCTCTTCGTGTGCTATCATTTGCCAAAATCTCAGTTCGATATCGAAAACCGTTTATGAAATATGAGAATGTTGTCCATATTTCATCCTGGCTTTATCGCTGGCGCATGCGATCGCAGATGCGTGAACTACAGGACACATATTTTTACAAGAGTGGTTGCAGATAGACATCTCGATCCAAGTTCAAGGAAAAATTCAATATGTTCTCTAAATTTCGTATGCAACAATATGTTCTGTAATATGCATCAAACGCCAAATCACATGGCCTCAATTTTTCAACTCCAACTTTTCTGAATTTCGCGCAGTGTCTTAATTCAAAATATCACAGTGACTATGCCATTAACGAAACGATCATGAAGCTGACATGTAAAGCTGTAAGTAACGCAAAAATGAAATTATTTTACCGAATAATTTCTGTAAAATCATTTGAGAAAGTTTGCAGGACGTGCTCCACGGTTCTACCATGGCAGTGTGTCGCCAACCGCCGAAAGCAGCCAAACAACGTTGGCCTCCCCTTCTGAACAAACGAATTAACTCGTCCAGTGCCTAGGACGAAAACTGGTCATTGCGCGGACTCTACAACAGGAACTGACGGCGGTACCCACAACTCAGTTCCTGTGCGTACCGTACAGCGAGAGATTTGAAAGTGATCAGATCCTCAAACGGTAGATTTGCGGACATGGGTTCCTTATCAAAACATTATCTACTTATTCCCTCTAGAACTCCTAGAAGCCTGTAACAGTAGTTGCGAAACAGCCTGTATAACGTGCCACCGCAGTCTCATTTGCGAATCTAGTTCCCCAGCACCACGTGCTCAACAAGAAGATGAACCGTGCAGAGAAGTGGACGTTTCCAGTGTGAAGCTGACCGCAACGAGCGCCTGAGCCAGCTGCGCATCGTCAAGAGATCAGCGCCTTATTGTGGCCACACCGCGGGGCGCCGCCTGCCTCCGACGCTGCGCCTACACTCACACCGCACACGGCGCAGCCCAAAACGCTCGCTTACGTCACAGGCGCTGTGGCGGCATCACCCCTCCCCTCTACACGTTGGGTGACCTGATGAGTACATCTCGGCAGCGAAGAAGGTTCCCACAATTCCTCAAGCAACTGGAATACAATAGGAGTCCCACAGGGTTCGGTCATTGGCCCCCTAGTGCTCTCGCTTTATGTTAACGATCTACCGTTTTATTTATTTTTGGAGGGAGTCCGCATTGAGCAAAAAACAATTTTTATCTTTTCTTTTACTTCCAAGACATGTTTTGCTGAAGTTTCAGCAACATCAGTGGCTTTTATTCTCTCTCTTGTTACCAAATGCTATGATTTTCTGGATTTTTTTATGTTTTTTATTGCAGCTTTTTCTTTAACATTTTGTGATTTTTTTCTGGTTTGCCCATTATTTTCAATTTGAAGACCTGCACAAAGTAACATTCACTGTCCTTCTCGCTGTTTCTAAACAGTGATAGCGAGAGTCCTTTAGTGCAGGTCTTCACAGACAGAAGAGCTTCAATCTCAAGTTCCTCATTTTATTTGAATCAGGAAACAGAATTAGCCCTGTTTGCAGATGATACAAAAATTGTCATGACGCTAAGCAAAGAAGCATTAACAGAGGATGATGTTTTTGTGAAAGTTACTGACTGATTTGGCACAAATGTGCTAGTTTCAGACTTTGGAAAAAGACAACTCATCCAATTTTGCTGTGTTAAAAATATTCCACTTCTTATTAACCTAGTATACCAACAAGAAATAATAAACAGGGTAGAAAGTTCTAATTCTAAGTTCTTAGGTGTTCATACTGGCGAAAACTTAAACTGCGAGAAACTATATAGCAGCCCAGCTAAAACGTTTAGGTTAAGCTACTTTTGCAATTTGAATAACTACTAAATTTGGTGGGTAAGAAGTCAGTAAGTAAACAAATTTTGCATATTTTTAGTCAATGATTTAGTATGGGATAATATTCTTGGGTAACTGTTGGGTTAGGCAAACAATATTCATTGCTTATAAGGAATTAATCAGAATTATGAGTACAGTTAACACATGAACATCTTGCAGGAATCTTCTTATGCTGCTGGAAATATTATGGATGAGTGGCAACGAGAAGGGCATCTTGTCATCCACTACCACAAATATTACTGAATCTAGAATAACATACTGACCTGACCAGGAAAGAGAGCAAAGAAAGACGAAGAATGTATTTGGTGCAAGCTGAGTGTGAAGTGTACTAAGTTTGTATTCATGAAATTGTTAGTTCGAGTCTTGTTAGTGTTAAAAATTTTTATTACATTCTTTAACAATCTGAAATGTTAGTTAACAAATCTTAAATCATAATTTTTACTCAAGGTTAAAAGGCCTTTTATTGGTGATATGAAAATAAAATTTGATACAGATACACAAAATGACCTTTTAAATGAAAAAATACACACAAAAATAAAGCTGTTCCATCTATGGAAATAAAGTATTATATGTTCTCTTTGCCATTTTGCATTTTTATTCCAAATTTTAATTTCAAATTTCAATTTATTGTGAATGCTCTTATTTTAATACGAATAGTAACCAAAAATAAAAGTATATTATCTTTATTAAAATGTTATGATTCAGTATTTGTAAAATAATATTTCGTTTGTTAATAAATAAAGAATTTAAATAGAAATAAAAAGGTGTTGTTGATAGCAAGACTCGAAGCATCAACCTCAAAACCTAGTAAGCTACGCAGTCAGTTACCAACGAATTCTTCAGCTGTAAGAGACATTAGAACTAACGATTTTTTGGTTATAATCCACTAATGCTACATATTACCGACTGGTGAATATTTTAATAAGCCAAACATGCTTTTTGACTTAAGGTTACCAGGTACTTATAAATGGTGGGAAGATCGAAATTTTTTATGACTTTATTAAATTGTATAGTCTTTCCCGATTACAGTGATACATACATTCTAGGGTTTCAAATGAAAAATGACCTTTATATACCAAATTTTAAAGCTATGGTCATGTATGCCGCCACGCCCCCTTTATTTCTGTTTCAGAAACCAGTATTATTTCGAAAATAACTGTGAACTTTCTGTTTCCAGCGATTATACGTATGATACCTTGTATATGTTGGTAACAGTGCAGGTTTCTAGTGCCTGTAAATGATTATCTTTGCTAGTATTTACTTTTGTTTCGCTGAAGCAGTTTGTTCATGTGTTACTGAATGTTTGATGCTAAAGTGCTACATATATTTGTAGAAGTACATATCCTTTAGTGTGCAATAAATATTAACTGTGCCACACATCATGAAATTGAATAAAAGAAAATTCCGTGGTAACCAGTTCACAAACAAGCAAGCAACACTGTTGAAAGTAACCTATCAGTTCATCAGGGAAGAAACTCCCACACTGCACACTTCATGGTGATTCAAATTTTTGTGTTACCAGTGACGCTGTTTGTAGTGGATTTGTTGTTGTTGATGTGGGCATCTTATCGTCTTTGATAAAGGAAGTGGCGAAATGTAAACAATGTGGTGGTGTAGGCTGTCTGGAAATAACTGAAAATCAAAGTAGCAGGAAGGGTTTAGCGTCAAAATTATTTGTTCTGCGTAGAGCCTGTAATAAATCTACCTCGAAAATTACCTCGAACGTTGTGTATAATTCTTATGATGTGAATTTCAAGTTAATGTATGCAATGCGTGCAATAAGAAAAGGAAAAATGTTTGCTCAAACGTATTGTGGTTTGATGGACCTTGCTTCTTCTCCTCCCTGTAGGTTCAGCAAGTGCATAAAAATCCTTTTAAGGTGTCTCGACGGTTGTGTCTAAAGCATCTATGAACCGCGCAGTAGAATAAACTGTAAATATTAGTGGAACCAGGGACACTGCCGTTGCATTTGATGGGACATGGCAACGTCGAGGACATAGTTCCTTGAATGGTGATGAAAGTGCTACTTCTCTGGAGAATGGAAAAGTTGTTGATGTTGAGTGCTTATCTAAGTACTGCCGCACCTGCCATGGTAACACTGAAGGACATATTGAACATCAGTGGTCTAAGAATTATGATGGTTACTGTGGAGTTATGGAGTGTGATGGAGCTCTGAAAATATTTCAGAGGTCGGTGCCCGTTTATAATGTTAGATATACGAAGTACCTAGGGGATGGGGACACTAAAGCTTTCAATAAAATTAATGAGTTCAATGTTTATTGTGATACCTTGGTAACAGAACTGGAGCGTTATGGACATGTGCAAAAGAGGATGGGTGCTAGAATGAGGAAGCTACAAAGAGAATTGAAAGGAAAGTTGCTACCTGACGGAAAATCTGTGTCTGGTCAAGGCAGATTGACAGAAACTGAAATGGACCTTCTCCAGAGTTGTCATGGACCGGTCATCAGACGAACTGCACCTCTGAATGATATTACAGCAATGACAAAAGCTGTATGGGCCCCCTACTTTCATAAGTTGTCCACAGATGACCACCCTGTTCATGGACTTTGCCCTAAAGGAGCAGATTCTTGGTGTGGTTACAAAAAAGCAAAATAAAGTGGTCAAATTTACCGTCACAAGCTTTCTCCTCCTGAGCCTGTTATGAATGAAATAAAACCAATTTTCAGACACCTCAGTGACACTGTTTTGCTTAGTAAACGTCTTCATGGGGGCACTCAGAATACAAATGAAAATTTCAATCATTGCATTTGGGAAAGATTACCCAAGAACGTTTTTGTAGAACTAAATACATTAAAAGTTGGTGTACTAGATGCAGTGATATGTTTCAATGATGGAGTGATAGGAAGGTTGGAAGTGCTGAGAAATTTAGGCATAAAATGTGGCTCTAATATGGAAGATCAATTACTTGCGTGTGACAGACAACAGGTGCATGAAGCTGAAAGATTCGCTCTTCAAATTACCAAAGAAGCAAGAAGTGCTAAAAGGAATGCCAGGAAGAAGCTTGAAGATGAAGAAATGCTGCAGAATGAAGACTATGCTTCAGGAATGCTCTGAGGCACAGTTTAACTGGACTCATATCTTCATTCACAATTTCCTGCAAGTTGTATTTTTCAGAATTCAGGTACAAATATTTCCTAAAGTTTATAAATCATTGCTCTAATCTTTTTCTGTAACTTGCAATAGTCCATAATCATGTAGTAGACCTAAGCTTTATTGTCAGAATAAACTAAATTATAGAAAAAATAACATCTTTATAAGGAAAAAATTATAAAAATTAAAATGTAAGATGTGATATTTTTTTATCCTTGTAATATACATAATAGGTGGAATTAAACAGATCTAGTACTTCAGCCATCATGTCATGCATATCTGGCAAAAATTTCGTCTCCTTCAAAACTATAACAATGGATTAAATGGTACCTCAGTTTGCGGAAGCATTTTGGAAAAAAAAATTGTATCAATTTCTTTGTAATTTTTAATAACCCTAATCAGGTTCAAAAATATTCAAAGTACTTGTAATTTGTTTAGCAAGTGTGCTGCATTGCCTGATATCAACAAAAAATCTGTAAAACATATACATTATAAGCAGTGCCTGAAAGAAATATGTGTTGATTTTTACATAATATTGAGCCAGAAAAGTACCCTGTATCCTTAAGAGCGCTAGGAAATCTTTTAATCTTCAAAAGGAACTTTTTATTTTTTATTTTTTGTTTTTTTTAATTACGTCATACTGCTTTAAGAAATTGTTGATGTGTGATGTAATGATATTGTTTCCGTATAAATTTTGTAAAGGGCAGAATGCAGTTAATCCAGCTGTAGAGCCTACCACGAATCTTTAGAGAAAATAAAAGCGACAAAAATATATTTTAACTACATCTCTGCAGCTGGAGTAATTGATCCTCTTACTTGTTACTTATAGCACTTGCCATATGAAAGATCAAATCACTTCATCATTAATAAATGTATTTAATATAGATTAGCTTTTCAGTTTCAATACTGTAACAAATTCATTATCACTTATTTAATTTTCATTGTGGGAAAAGAAACTCTGCGTTACAGAGCTTCGCAACAAGGGGAAAACCAACAAAATTGAACACCACATAAATGGCATCCAAAGCGAGGCTTAACACACCATCACGGTGTATATGCGGCGCCATTAAAAGCTAATTTACAGAAAATTATTTCTCCCACATCTCATCTGTCCATTGACGTTCATATCCACTTAATTTGACGTAATTTTAATCCACTGACTCTGGGTCTAAAATATGGGCACTTCTCGCAACGAAGACTACAAATATCCCTGTTGCTATATTCGATAAATAACGCTGACTACAGACAGAAACGTTCATGCCTATAAACAATCCGCGTTCCTGTTTATGGCTGTGTCTGTCAGTAACGGCCACGTAAGAAACAACCTATCATATCACCAGCAATGAATACTGGTGCACCGCGCATCAGAGTACGGCCGACTAAATCATTAAATTAAGGCTTCGCGCTGAAGATTAAAGTGTTATCGGTGGGAGTAATTAATAACGTAGTTCGTGACGTATGTAACGCGCACGTCAAACACTGATATTCCAATTAAACATGCACATCAGAACGGCGCCGTTACGGCAGAATCTCTGACATAAATAACAGGCTGCGGCATCGAGGGGAGGACCCCACAGCTGCAGATACCGCGAGCTCTGTCCGCTGGGCAACGCCGCTCACTGAACATATGCCTGAGGCAAAACAATTTATCGTTCCCTCACATTTGAGCTTATACACAGTGATTCAGCTGAGCTCTTCACTTCAAATAGTTCCGGAGCGTTTACGATATCGTAATTATGTTTTCAAGCAAATGAATCCTGATACGGTACTCTCTACCGACGTACATTCTCTTTTCATAGCCATGTTAACTAAGGAGATACCGGTATCAACTTCGTTATTTGAAATGGATTTATAGTAATTTCTGCTGCTAGTATCGTAGTTACAAAACAGTTGCATACAGCGGCACACCACTCTTCTCTTTTCAGACAAATTACCACACTTAAGAATTATATGTGCTGACCACGAAACCGATTGCTCTGTAATACCGGTATAAAAGGGAGACAGAGGAAGTAGCTTTTATTCTGTCTGTGTTGTTCAAGCGCATCGAGTGCTCGATAGGTTGAAGAGATTAATGCCTTTCACAAACCAAGAGAAAATAATTATGCTATGGCTTTATAGAGATTGCAGGAGGAACGCGAAGAGGACAGCTGAGTCGTACGCACTAAGGTATCCCAACAGATGTTGTCCAGCCACAATGACAATAGAATGAAAACGGAAAATTCTGTTGGAAGGGCGCTAGAATACTACGTAGAGCATAAAGAGCAAGATTGCAACGAACGAAGCGAATGAAATACGCGTTCTACATCCACATCTTCATACATACGCTGCAAGCCACTGTAAGTGTACCACTGCTAGTTGTTTCCATTCTTGTTCCACTCGCAGATAGAGCGAGGGAAAAACGACTATCTATAAGCCTCCTTTTGAGCCCTAATTTTACCCACCTTATCTTCGTGGTCCTTACGTGAAATGTAAGTTGGCGGCATTAGGGTCGTCAAGCAGTCAGCTTCAAATGCCGATGTTCTCAGTAGTGCTCCTCGAAAAGAACGTCGCCTTCTCTTCAGGGATTCCCATTTGAGTTCCCGAAGCATCTCCGTAACACTTGCGTGTTGTTCGAACCTAGCCGGCCGAAGTGGCCGTGCGGTTAAAGGCGCTGCAGTCTGGAACCGCAAGACCGCTACGGTCGCAGGTTCGAATCCTGCCTCGGGCATGGATGTTTGTGATGTCCTTAGGTTAGTTAGGTTTAACTAGTTCTAAGTTCTAGGGGACTAACGACCTCAGCAGTTGAGTCCCATAGTGCTCAGAGCCATTTTTTGTTCGAACCTACTAGTAACAAATCTAGCAGTCCGCCTCTGATTTGCTTCGGTGTCTTCCTTTAATTCGACCTCGCACGGATCTCAGACTCTCGAGCAGTGGTCAAGAATAGGTCGCACTACCGTCCTATATGCGGTCTCCTACACAGATGAACCACAATTTCCTAGAATTCTCCCACTGGATCGAAGTCGGCCATCGGTCGTTCCCACTACAATCTCCACATGTTCGTTTCATGTCACATCGCTTTGCAACGTTCCGCCCAGATATTTAAACGTGACTGTTTCAAGCGGAACACTACAATGCTGTATCCGAATATTACGGGTTTGTTTCTCCCATTCATCCGCAGTTGTTAAGTCTTGTGACTGATTTGATGCGGCCCCCCACGAATTCCTCTCCTGTGCCAACCTTTCCATCTCAAAGTAGCAGTTTCAACCTACGTCCTCAATTATTTGCTGATGTATTCCAATCTCTACCTTCCTCTACACTTCTTACACTCTACAGTTCCCTATAGTACCAGGGAAGTTATTCCCCTGTATCTTCAGAGATGTCCTATCATCCTGTCCCTCCTTCTTGTCAATGTTTTCCATATATTTCTTTCCTCCTCGATTCTCCGGAGAACCTTCTCGTTCCTTATCGTATCATTCCACCTAATTTTCAACCTTCTTCTGTAGCAGCACATCCGAAAGGATTTGATTCACTCATGTTCCGGTTTTCCCGTAGTCCATGTCTCACTACCAAACAACCTACTGGTAATACATGTAAATTTTAGCTACAGAGCGACGAGAGAAAATTATGCCTCTAACAGTTATAAACATTATCTATCCGACATATGAAAAAACAGTGAAATAAAACGATGATAAATATTAATTATTTATATAATATTTTATGATGTAATTGGACATATCGATGTGTATTATACAAAGACAATGATAATTGTAAATTCCTTTTACGATCTGCGTTTGTCTTCCTTTGTTTTTACCTTTTGCTGATTGGCTTTTGTAGGTTGCGGACGCAAGACTCATATCAAACTGAGGTCTGTTACGAAATTGTAATTATTTGTTAATTATTACTTGAGAATAGAGTTCTTTATTATTATAAATACGTGTGAATAATTATTTGTAACTTTAATTCCTCTCCCAATAACCATTATCTGTGTTAATTATTTCTTTCCGGTGCAAGGAGCGCAGCCATTGATGATAGCGATTCGTATCGCGTTATTGTCTGTGTTTCTTACGAAAGTATCAAAGGTTTGCTTGATGAAAATTAGTCTAAATAGTGCAGATTATGAAAGTGAAGTTTAACAAGCATTTCAAATACTTATGCTGTTAAAAGGAAATTTGCTCTAACAATAGAAAGTCTCTATCAATTGTCTGCCGCCATGTTAACAATTATCTCAGCGGCAAATTCAAATTATGCAACTCTGCAGACATAAATGCCGAAGTTAATAAAAATGTGGAAAAATAAATGTGCGCCGGTGGTCCCGAACTCATTTTAATGAAAATAATTCGAATCAGATTGGTTCATTAAAAAACAGTGCTCATAGCACGATCCATATAACAAACTTTTCTTGCTGATGTATGGAGCCGAAATCAATTACGCACGAGTTGCGAAGAATGTTGTTTCAGATAACACACGTGAGTGTTGCTCGCGGCTGATATTCGGTGATCTTAATGACCATTTTGCTGAAGATAACTGTTTCCATGATAATCAATAGTTGTATGGAATCTGTGGTGTGAACTGTGATTTAGTGACACTTACACAACTTACAGACAACACTTCAACACAAGGTTAACTTGGAGTTCTTTACCAACTTGACCAAATCTTTAGCCGGGAGAAAAAAATATTTAGTTATTACTCACTGCAATGAAATAAGATTATCATTTTCATTTACAAATTAGTTAGATACCAAATCACTGAATAACTCAGCGAACGTCACATATATCTAGCAGCCCGCCTCAGAATTACTTCGATGTCTTCGTTTAATCCGATCTGGTGCAGATACCAACACTCGAGCAGTACTCATGAATAGCTAGAACTGGCGTCCTATATGCGCTCTCCTTTACAGATGAACCACGTTCCTAAAATTCTCCCAATGAACTGAAGGCGACCGTCCGCCTTCCCTACCACAATCCCCACCTGCTCGTTCCATTTCATACAGTTTTACAACATTACGCCCAGATATGCTGACGGAAATAAAAATTACGACATCAAGAAGGAATCGTGCGCCATAAACGAAAGTTGATAGGCTTGTTACTACATCTGGTAGATGATGTCGTTTCAAATTTCGCGCCAGTCGCTTAAGAGTGCCGATCGTAGCGCCACTATGAGAATGCAAACCAGCGTTGCTTTAAATACGTGCTGTAGCGGTCGTGAGCGTTAGTGATCTTTGAGATTGGACGTGGTGAGTTGATGTTCGTCAAGAATGCTCTAAGGCGACAAAGACGCCATTATCAAACTTCTCAAGTATTACTTAGTGTCGCGCGCGCTAAAAATGCCACAGCGGAAGTAGATAAGGGACTCGACTTGCTGCTGGCTGCCGGAAGTTGCGCTCTGATAACCGGCAGCTATGTAAGTGACGTTTCTGGTAAGACGGCGTCAGTCGTCGAGCAGCCGCACGTGCAGCAGCATCGACACAGACTGGTTATGCTGCGCTATTTTAGGAGGAGAAGGCGTACGCGCCTTACAGTGTATTAAGCTGTTGACAATATATCTATTACTACGAAGAGCAAGTTATTCTTCATGGTCCTTCAGTGTTTTGTGGATGCGTACTGAATTTTACACTTACTAATGCTACTGCTAGTGCACACGGTAATGGTTGGGTTACTGTGGCTCTAGATCGTGGTGGTAAAGTGGAGACCGTATCAGGGCTGGAGACATTTAACAGCTGAGAAGTTATTGCTTATCACACATTTCAGATATGTGAAGTGTATTACAGAGATAGTGGTTCCTGTTACTATATGTCTACAATGCCGTTGGTTCTTAGGACAAGACATCGTCGTAAAGTAAATGAATCAGAGTCTGTGTCCGTATGGGTTAAAAGTGTACTGAACTGTGCTAAGATTAAAGTTGTTGGTGATGTGAAACATTACTATAGAAACTAAAATAAAGTACCTGTCTTTTCCTTGAGTTTGGACGAGGCCGGGTAACAGGGCTACGAGACGCTGGGTGAATTGGCAGGTATGTAGCCACTGTACGTGACTGCTGGCAGCCCTGGCCACTAAAACATACAGTCCCAAGAAGACCGGGCTCCGGACGGCCACGTGGCGTTACCGAGAGGGAAGACCATACTGTTCGACGCATGGCTCTAGTTCATCGTACTGCATCTGCTATAACAATTTCAGCACGATTTGGCACCACAATGACACAGCAAACTGTTTCAAATCGGTTACTTCAAGGACAGCTCCGCCCCGACGCTCTGTAGCGTGTGTTCCACTGACCCCAAACCACCGCCATTTGCGACTTCAGTGGTGTCAAGCGAGAACTCATTGGGGTGGAGGTTTGTTGCGGTTTATGATGAAAGCTGCGTCTTCCAAGTTGCCAGTGATGGCCGTGTGTTGTTTAGAAGGACGCCAGTTGAGGGCCAGCAACCAATCTGTCTGCGTCCTAGACACACTGGACCTACACCTGGAGTTATGGTCTGGGATGCGATTTCGTACGACGGCACGAGCACTCTCGTGGTTATCCCAAGCAGCCTGACTGAAAAGCTATACGTCAATCTGGTGATTAGATGTGTTGTGCTGACATTCATGAACAACATTCCAAAGGACGTTTTCCAACAGGATAACGGTCGCCAACATAGCGCTGTTGTTACCCAGTATTTTTTACAGAATGTCGACATGTTGCCTTGTCCCGCTTGATCTGTCTCCATTCTAGAACACATGGGACCTCAGCGGCCTATAACACCAGCGTCATCCACAACCAGCATTAATCGACCCTGTACTGACCGACGAAGTGCAACAGACATGGAACCCCGTCCCACAGACATCCGGAACATGCACAACAAAATGCATGCATTTTTGCTTGCTTGCATTAAGCACTCTGGAGGTTACACTGGTTATTAATGTACCAGCAATTATTCACAATTGCAATGTCTTATCTCGCGCTTACATTAACATCTTGCAGTGTTAATTACATAGATATGTTACCTAGACAGTTGTATTCCTGAAATTTCATTACTTTACATTAATCATTTTTTGGTGTTGCGATTTTTTTCCATCAGTGAATTTATAAAACGTGACTGTGTCAAGCAGGGCACTACTAATGCTGTATTCGGACATTAATTGTTTGTTTTTCCTGCTCATCTGCATTAACTTACATTTTTGTAGATTTAGAGCTGGCTGCCATTCATCACACCAACTAGAATTTTGTCTAGTCATCTTTTGTCATGCTACAGTCACACACCTTCAACATCTTGCCGTACACCACAGCACCACCAGCAAACAACCGCAGATTGCTGCCCATCTTGTCCGCCAGATAATTTATGTATCACACTTGCTTGGGGCATTCCTAACGATACCCTTGTTTCTGATGAACATTCGCCGTCGAGCACAACATACTGGGTTCGGTTACTTAAGAAGTCTACGAGCCACGCACATATCTGTGAAAGTATTCATTAACAGGCAGAAGTTGCGTGCCGTGTCAAGTACTTTTCGGAAACCTAGAAATATGGAATCCATCTTGTAAGCGTATTATCATATCGCTGGCTTAGTTGTGGAGTATCTTTGCAGGCAGTCGCGTCTGTAGGGAGTCGAGTGCGGGACACGGTACTGTTATGTTGTGTAGTGTGTAGCTCTGCATGTGAGAGGCTTTTTTTAGTATTCAGGTTGAAGTGTTGCTACAAGTGCTGTTACAGTAAAGTGATGGAATATGGAAGTGATTCAGAGGAAAGTGTGTCAAGAAGTAATGGAAAAATGAGCAGTGCCGTCGATAACGTATTTATATATCCTCTCGTTGCGTGTCTCACAGCATCAATCATCCGTCCCGTGTTCGGTCTCCCGGAATTAACTAATGTGAGTCAGTAAAAATTAGTTACCATAAAAGAGTGTAGTCAAGTGCCAGTGTCTTGTAGCGAGCGTGAGAACGTACGTTCGATTATCGCGTTTCCGCATTATCAACAATCAGCCGCGCCGCGACCGTTACGCACACGCTCGTACAAGTGAGAACTGAGAACTGAAAAATTAACTTTACGAATAGTGTTATTGTGGTGTCACCGCCAGACACCACACTTGCTAGGTGGTAGCTTTGAATCGGCCGCGGTCCATTTAGTACATGTCGGACCCACGTGTCGCCACTGTGTGATCGCAGACCGAGCGCTACCACAAGGCAGGTCTCGAGATACGGAATAGCACTCGCCCAGTTGTACGACGACTTTGCTAGCGACTACACTGACGAAGCCTTTCTCTCATTTGCCGAGAGACAGTTAGAATAGCCTTCAGCTAAGTCCATGGCTACGACCTAGCAAGGCGCCATTAGCCTTACATAGTTTGATAGTTATTGTATGAAATGTCTCATCAAGAACGATGTATACAACAAGGAAAAATTAAAAGTTAAGTATTCCAGCAGCTACATACTTTTCTTTATAACATTAATAAGTATCCTGTTTCAGACTTCAAGATATTCCGCGTGAGCTTATAGCGTGCCTATCGGCCCCCTCAAAATAACACTGTGTCGGCACTTCTGTCGACACATCAGTTATATCATTACTAGTGACAAGGAGGACTATTACCAGATATCTGTATGTGTGACGAGCGTAAGAACTTTCGTTCGATCATTCGGCTTCCGCATCATCAACGATCACCCGCGTCGTGTCGGTTACGTGTACGCTCGTCAGAATGATATTTTGGACTGTTAATCATCAAGATTGTTAATTGGGATAAACATTTACGAATTGTAATGCAAACAGTGCAACCTGCGGTTTTCCTTTAATCGTCTCAGAATATAGTTGTTCATACCAGACGTCGAACAGTGTTGTGTTTTAACGTTGAGTGGCTCCCCTTATTCGCTTGCATATTTCGATAAATAATTTGAGGCAAGCCAGCAGCAGTGTGGAGCAGAGCAGTACGACCGCCGCGGGATTACCAGGTATGTGGTGTGGACAGGGCGCACGGTCAACGAAAGAAACCGTCACGAAACGAGAAGTCAGTTAAAAGTACCCCCCACCCGTTAGTACTCCCGGGCGTGTTACAATCTGTTGCCATTCATTCATAGTTGGCAGTACATTGTGTGAGAAAAGAGAAAGCTGAGTTTCACGTAAGCGACGCTTCCTAAAACCGTGCTGATTCGCAGACAACCTTTTCGGTCTCTAGGAAATTCTGTGAGCTCTTCCTCATTATCCACATCTTGGCTCCAGAGACACTGCAAGTGCCTTTGGAATAATTCAGCCCAGAGTGGTAAGTATTTTGCGAGCAAACACCTTCCATCCAAATCAAGTATCATTTTACCAGCAGCTTAAACGACGGGACTGCAGAAGACGCGTGAAACTCTGTCGCTCGGTTCTGACGTCGGGATAGTAGGTTCTATCATGAAAAAATCTCTTTGCCAATGATGCTACTTTACGAGTTATGAAAATCTGAATATAAGAAATGTGTATTACTAGATCGCTGGCTTTGGCTTGTTGAACATTAGAGGCAGTGAGACATGAATTTTTGGTGCGGGATTATTCGAGATAGTATGAATGGTCCTTAGTTCAACAAAGAAATCTTAACAATAAGCAATTACGCACAGTTTCTTACCGAAGTGCTACCGTGTTTCCTAGAGAACGTGCCACTTGATGTACGTAGATACTTGTGGCACCAGCACAATGAGTGCCCGGCCAGCAACTCGCTTGTGGCTAGGAAAGCGCTTACCCAGCTGTTTCCTGGTCGCTGGATTAGACCTGAAGATGTTATCAATTGGCCTGCTCACTCACCTGATTTGACTTCAAATAACTTTTTTCTCTGGGGCAAACTCAACGTTCACGCATAAGTTCCAACGACCCAAGAGGATTTACAACATCGCACTATTGGGGAATGTGCAACGATATCGAAGGAATCTCTTCAGTCTTCCCAGAAGTCCTCGCACCAACGATAGCAACCGTGTATTGCGGTAGGCGGCAGGCGTTAAGTTCTTCTGAAGGCATAAATGAAATTTTAAGGAAGTGTTTATTAGACATTATTTTCTGATTTCCTTTTTTGTTGTTGCTGATGTACTTGTGCAATGTATCTTGACGTTATGATGTGAAGTTATTATTTAATAATCTTAATACATCTGTTCCTTGCTTTATAAACTCCATCAATTTCTGACGCGCACCTTTATTTCAAGATTCTGGCCAAAACAAGTGCAGAACTGTTAGCGTAGTTAACTGGTGAATCATCGTTAGGTGACACGTCCTTTGCCGTACAGTTAGTTGTCGGTCCATTGACATGCGGCCACCGGCCTTTAGCATCAGTTTTAAAGTATACTTTTCTACACTATTCTGCTTGTACAAGTAGACTCACTTGGTACTGTCAACCAGGAGCGCCTCACCAACCTGACCTGACAGTCCCGTTAACAACACGAACTTCCGCATAAGGTATCAATCGGTTTCATGTTCAAAACAGATAAATACTAGCTGCTAGATATTGTAATTTCTCGGAAACTACTAATGAAACGCCGTGGAATTCGTCTCCTTCCAAACTACGATGCTAGCAGCAGATACGTCTGTAGGTCCATTTGAAAAAGCGAAACCAATATTGATATCATTGTATTAATATAACTATTAAAGGAGGCTGTACGTCATTTAATTGTTCATAACTTATTTACGTGTAAACAGAATTACGACGTCTTAAATGGTTCAGGAAATACCCTTAGGTGAAGAGCTTGACTGAATCATCCCGTATATATAGAATCAACTCACAAGAACAAGGCTAGGCGCTGACTTGTGGATATTCAAGAAAACAAATTCATTTTACAAAACATAACTCGGATTTAATGACCTAAGAATCATTTTGGTGTCAGGTGTAAAGGATATATACTGAGAAAATAAACATTCTGTTTAATACGTGATGAGTTACAGAACGTCGGTGAATGGCACACACTGGTGCTCAGTGAAAGATTCAGACCGAAACCTCCCCTTAGGCTGTGGCTAAGCCGCTTCACTGCGACGTCCTTTCTTTCACGAGTGCTAGTACAGTAGAACATCCAGGATACATTTTATAAAGTTTGGAAGGTTTCAGAGGTCATATAGGAGCTGTGGACAGAGTCGTCAGGCGACCTGAATAGCTCGTCCACGACAGCAAACTACCCAAAGGAAAACAAATGGGATGTTCCCTTATCAAGAGTATTAGTAGATAGAACAGTTATTTTACTATATTTTTTTTATTAAAAGAAGACACCAGATGAACCATTTTAAAAACAAACATTTAGCTTTGAGTAGAATATCAGAATTTAGCATTAGGTTCTTTAAATGTTAAAGAAGATTTTATTTGATCAGGAATTTGTGTTTCCAAACGTCAGTAGAGACCGAGTTTCCAACAAGGATCTTCAGCCTAAGAAAGTTTACTTTGGCAGAAGACATTTAGTTCACAGAGAATCTTGACGTGTTTTTCAATTTTTTTTTTTTTCATTTTGATTGATTTGGCAAGGAAAAAATACGAGAAATACGAGAAAAGGCAAGTCCAAAAAAATGGTTCAAATGGCTCTGAGCACTATGGGACTCAACTGCTGAGGTCATTAGTCCCCTAGAACTTAGAACTAGTTAAACCTAACTAACCTAAGGACATCACAAACATCCATGCCCGAGGCAGGATTCGAACCTGCGACCGTAGCGGTCTTGCGGTTCCAGACTGCAGCGCCTTTAACCGCACGGCCACTTCGGCCGGCTAAAGGCAAGTCCAAATACAAAGCTTGAACCGAAGAAGTTATTTTTAGGATCGTAAAAAGAAGCTGTAGAGAAGGAAGGAGACTCTTAATTAAGAAAAGAAAGAAAGAAATAAGACCATTGCCAGCGAAAATCAAGGTTCTGGGTTCGATTTGGGGTCGAGTATGCAAATATAATCTGCTAGGAAGTTTCAGAACGACGCACATTCCACTGCAACGTGAAAAATTCCCTCTGAAATCACTCCCTAGCCAGTTACTCTCAATCTAGGGATTATTGTACCTCCTTCCTCAAGAACTAGAGTTAAATTTCCTGACGGGAAAAAAACGAACGAGGTTTGCGTATTTTTAGCACCGAATTAATTTTTAAATAATATCTATTAATACTAATTCAAGAACATAGTATTTAATATTTCGTAGGAAAATTAAAGAGACCTGTGGAGAAATGAGAATATCAAAAATTCAATGGCAAGCCAGTACCAAGACAAAACGTAGAAAGCTCAAAGGGGGAAGGAATACATACATGTGCTATAACTACAACAAGTAGGAGTAGATCAACATGAGATATTGCGAGGAGCGTTTGACAGAGCACGAGAACTAAATTGAAACAAGGGCCTACAGCAGACGATGTACCCTCAAAATTATTTAATACGGGAGCAACAGCTACGACAAAACTGTTCCACCTACAATACAAGATACTTGAGACAGACTAAATGCACTCAAACATCATGAATGTAAACAACATAAAACGCAGGTACAATGAAATAATAATACCGAATTATCAGTTTAACAAATCTTTCTTACAAAGCACTGACACGAATAATTTACATAAGAATGGAAGAACTAGTAGAAGCCGATCTCGTGGAAGATCAGTTTGGCTTCCGGAGAAATAAGAAACGCACGAAACAATACTGAACCTATGCGTTGCGTTGTTTGGGGGAGCAAACCAGACAGCTAAGTCATCGGTCTCATCGGATTAAGGAAGGACAGGGAAGGACGTCGGCCGTGCCCTTTTCAAAGGAACCATCCCGACATTTGCCTGGAGCGGTTTAGGGAAATCACGGAAAACCTAAATCAGGATGGCCGGACGCGGGATTGAACCGTCGTCCTCCCGAATGCGAGTCATGTGCTAGCCACTACGCCACCTCGCTCGGTCGTAATCCTATGAATTACCTTAGAAAATAGTTTGTAAAAAGGCCAAATCACGTTTGTACCATTTGTAGATTTAGAGCAAGCTTTTGATAGTGACGATTAGAATACATTCTATGAAATTATCAAGGTAGTGGAGATAAAACACATGGTAAGAAGAGTTCTCTGTAAGTTCTAGAGAAACCAGACCGCGGTTATGAGAGTTGAAGGACATGAAAGGATGTGACGCAAGCTCGTAGCCTATCCCAAATATTATTCAATATGTACATTCAACAAGTTTTGAAAGAAATCAGGGACAAATTTGGGAAGGAAATTACAACACAGGGAGGAGAAAGAAAGTTTATATCTGACATTGTAATTCTGTCAGAGACGGAAAAAAGTGGAAGAACAGTTGAATGCAATGGACGGTGTCTGTAACACCTACATCAACAAAAGTAAAAAAAGGGTAATGGGAAGTATTCAAATTATATCAGGTGATGCTGAATGAAATAGATTAGTAAGTGAGATATTAGAAGTAGAAGGCCAGTTTTGCTATTCAGGCACAAAAATAACTGATGATTGGCGAAGTAGAGAGGAAATTAAATACAGATTGGCAACAGCATGATAAGTTCTTCTGAAGAAATTTGTTAACATCGACACTACCATACAAAAACACAATACAAAAACAAGTCATTGTTTAACGTTGTTACCAGAAACCGCGAAAGTTTCTTGACCAATCGCCGGCCGGTGTGGTCGAGCGGTTCTAGGCGCTTCAGTCTGGAACCGCGCGACCGCTACGGTCTTAGGTTCGAATCCTGCCTCAGGCATGGACGTGTGTGATGTCCTTAGGTTAGTTAGGTTTAAGTAGTTCTAAGTTTTACGGGACTGATGACCGCAGATGTTAAGTCCCATAGTGCTCAGAGCCATTTTTTTTCTTGACCAATTTATTTCAAATTTTTATACGTTTCTCTAATAAACATTCGGATATATATATATATATATATATATATATAAAGGGGTAACGCCGTTTCGAAAAAATCTAGAAAACTTCTTTATCGATATACTTCAGATTTTTACCGTTATTCTTATAAACATCGGGTGGACATTATATATTTCTTAAATACATATGGCTCATATATATAACACACAAAGAGAACACGTTGTTAGCAAAAATGTAGATAAGTTCTTGACTGATGTACTTCACATTTTTATGCGATACTATTGTAAGCCAAATTCTCGAAAACTTCTTGACAGATTTACTTCTGATTTTTACACGATGCTCCGATGAACATTCAAACGGACATAGGCTATTTTTTTAAATAACAATGTACAATTTATTTGCTAAAATTGACAGTGAAAAAGAAAGTTATATGCCGTACTGTGAAAATGTGCGGCTTCTGTTTCTTTCTGGCAGTCTGTTGTAACTATGGTAGCAGAGCATTTAAAACATTAGACAAATCGTTTCTCCCATACATATTCTTTCTCCTTCTATACGAATTTACATAAAAAATTACGTACACATCAATATACTGTTTTGTTTTTTCCTCGTAGTTGGTTTTAGGAGAAAACAGGAAAATTCGTGACTAACTTCGTAATTCCACCTATTCACAGATCATAGCTATGTGAAATATTGTCACTGAAGCGACTTTCTTCACAGACCCAAAAGATGCAGAGATCTCTCTCGTACCCGTATACCAATCATCCCAACTCAATTACTCATTCATTTTACGCGACGTCTATTCCAAATCTAGATCTCGTTTGCAATAACTACACTCCTGGAAATTGAAATAAGAACACCGTGAATTCATTGTCCCAGGAAGGGGAAACTTTATTGACACATTCCTGGGGTCAGATACATCACACGATCACACTGACAGAACCACAGGCACATAGACACAGGCAACAGAGCATGCACAATGTCGGCACTAGTACAGTGTATATCCACCTTTCGCAGCAATGCAGGCTGCTATTCTAACATGGAGACGATCGTAGAGATGCTGGATGTAGTCCTGTGGAACGGCTTGCCATGCCATTTCCACCTGGCGCCTCAGTTGGACCAGCGTTCGTGCTGGACGTGCAGACCGCGTGAGACGACGCTTCATCCAGTCCCAAACATGCTCAATGGGGGACAGATCCGGAGATCTTGCTGGCCAGGGTAGTTGACTTACACCTTCTAGAGCACGTTGGGTGGCACGGGATACATGCGGACGTGCACTGTCCTGTTGGAACAGCAAGTTCCCTTGCCGGTCTAGGAATGGTAGAACGATGGGTTCGATGACGGTTTGGATGTACCGTGCACTATTCAGTGTCCCCTCGACGATCACCAGTGGTGTACGGCCAGTGTAGGAGATCGCTCCCCACACCATGATGCCGGGTGTTGGCCCTGTGTGCCTCGGTCGTATGCAGTCCTGATTGTGGCGCTCACCTGCACGGCGCCAAACACGCATACGACCATCATTGGCACCAAGGCAGAAGCGACTCTCATCGCTGAAGACGACACGTCTCCATTCGTCCCTCCATTCACGCCTGTCGCGACACCACTGGAGGCGGGCTGCACGATGTTGGGGCGTGAGCGGAAGACGGCCTAACGGTGTGCGGGACCGTAGCCCAGCTTCATGGAGACGGTTGCGAATGGTCCTCGCCGATACCCCAGGAGCAACAGTGTCCCTAATTTGCTGGGAAGTGGCGGTGCGGTCCCCTACGGCACTGCGTAGGATCCTACGGTCTTGGCGTGCATCCGTGCGTCGCTGCGGTCCGGTCCCAGGTCGACGGGGACGTGCACCTTCCGCCGACCACTGGCGACAACATCGATGTACTGTGGAGACCTCACGCCCCACGTGTTGAGCAATTCGGCGGTACGTCCACCCGGCCTCCCGCATGCCCACTATACGCCCTTGCTCAAAGTCCGTCAGCTGCACATACGGTTCACGTCCACGCTGTCGCGGCATGCTACCAGTGATAAAGACTGCGATGGAGCTCCGTATGCCACGGCAAACTGGCTGACACTGACGGCGGCGGTGCACAAATGCTGCGCAGCTAGCGCCATTCGACGGCCAACACCGCGGTTCCTGGTGTGTCCGCTGTGCCGTGCGTGTGATCATTGCTTGTACAGCCCTCTCGCAGTGTCCGGAGCAAGTATGGTGGGTCTGACACACCAGTGTCAATGTGTTCTTTTTTCCATTTCCAGGAGTGTATTAACAAGGCTGAAGGTCAGCGAGTGGGGGAAAGGTGATGGAAAGAGAGGCGGGTGGGGGTGAGGAAATGGCCATAGAGAGAGGGGGGAGGGGAGGAGAACATGCACAGAAAGAGAGTGAGGAGGAGATGAAGGAAAGAAGGGAGAGAGAGAGAAAGAGAGAGAGCGTTTGGAGGAGGAGATGGACAGGGAGAGGGAGAGCAGGTGATGGACAGAGAGAGGAGGAGGAGGTGGAGAAAGAGAGGGGAAGAGGAGATGCGCAGAGAAATGGAGAAGAAGCCGAAAACGACGTATATGCACTTCCCATACATACTCAATAATTGCGAAACATTATCAGGTTCGCTAATCTAATATAAATTTAAGTGTCAGAAAGACTTTTATGAAGGTATTTGTTTAGAGTGTAGATTGCACGAAAGCGAAACATGAGCGATAAACAATTCAAGCACGAAGAGATTCTGAAAAGTCTTACGGAAGGATTCTGGAGATTAGAAGGCTAGATCGGATAACTAAAGAGTACCTTACTGAACGGAATTGGGGAAAAAAGAAATTTGTCACACAATTTGATTGAAACAAAGGGTCGGTTGACAGGAAACATCCTAAGGCATCAAGGGATGGTGAGTTAGGTAATGGAGGAAAGTGTATGGATCAGAATTTGTAGAAGGAGGTTAAGATTTGACTACAGTAAGCAGTTTCATATGTATATAGTTTACACTAGTTAAGTAGAGATGAAGAAGCTTGGACAGGACAGACTAACATGGAGAGCTGCATCAGATCAGTATTCGAACTGAAGACAGCAAGAATAGCAACGGAACTCACAAATCTGACATTTCCATAATTTACACGATGACAATCGACGAATGCACTCACCATTATCAGTGCCTCACTTAACACAAAGATATGAACACAGATCAGACTAGGAGTATGTGAGCCTGTAAATGCGGGGACTGCTGCTTTCAGTCGTTTGCAATTATGTTTGGGAAGTAATTTTGTTATTTTATTTTAAGAGCAGGGTCTAGCATAGCTCAGCTTCCTGTAGTGCTACGGTTCTTCCTGTGTAGTCACGAACTATTTTGCTTACAGCAGGTACTGCCAGCCTCTGAACTGAACGTACGACTTTCCATGTCTGGACGCTACTACATTCAAGAAGACACACCCTCGCTCAGGCAACTGAAAAGCAACCACTATCTCCAGCAATCTGTTCTATTTTCGAGTCTCATAATTTTTTGAACTACTTTAGTCTTAAAAAGTAGTCTGAGAAATTTGGAAACTGATGTATTACGTAGACATATAAACGGTTTCACACATTTTTTTTAAGGAGGGGGAGGAGTCGTGACATCACGAGTCCCCGAGGCCCCCTCCCTTCTTCAGCCCCACCATGAGTCCGCACATTCTTAAAGCAAGAGTGGGGAAGAGAACTGTCTGCCTCCAGAAAATACGTTTGCCATGCCATGATATCAGGTAGCATCATGTCCCTCACGATGGTTAACTGGAAACATGGATCTCGTTCACATGAGTCAATGAAATCTACATCATGTTCTATCTCTGGTACCTTCTGCTAGTCAGCCAAATAGTGCAGTACAAATCAAGAACGGATAACAAAATTGCTCTGAGCACTATGGGATTAACTACTGTGGTCATCAGTCCCCTAGAACTTAGAACTACTTAAACCTAACTAACCTAAGGACATCACAAACATCCATGCCCGAGGCAGGATTCGAACCTGCGACCCTAGCGGTCGCGCGGTTCCAGACTGTAGCGCCTAGAACCGCTCGGCCACCCTAGCCGGCGACGGATAACAGAATTTGCTCCTCTAAGCGAAGGCGTGTACTTTATCTTCAGTTATTCTACATTATTTCACTATCATTCTCAAAGAATGTCACCAATTTTGTACCAGTGTCAGTCGCATTTGATCGATGTTGTCGAGTCAACCTGAACATACAAATAAATGTCACACGGCATTGTTGGATGTAATACCCTCAGGGTTTCAGTAGCCTAAATCTGGAAATCTCTGATTATTTTCTCTTACTGAGTACCTTTCTTTGCCAAGTGCGAGTGTTATCATGCCTCATCTCCATCACAGCTCGAAGACCTGGGTCTGGCCACACGCGTGTATCGTGGCTATTTACTATGATATCTGTTGTAAATCCGACCTCGTCTATCACAAGTAAAACGGCCCATTTCTCAAAGGTAGCACTTTTAGTCTGGTTTTCACTAATACTACCGCCTGTAGAGATGAGCAACACTTTTTTTATACAACCTGTATATGGCTGCTGCGTAAAGAAGTGTGAAACATTGTAACAACGCCAAAATAATCTAATTCCGATACGAATGCGATACTTTTACCGATATATGTTTCGATCCTTAGCAGAAATTTCGCCCCGTACAAGTTTCTGAATCATCAATACAACATTAAGATAACACACGAATAAACATTTTTCGTCAAAGACGTCAGTTCCTTTAATCAGTGACACATGGTAGGAATTATTTCAGCAGTACTGTTACGAGCACAAGTACATCATACGATGCGAGCACCACGAGTGTATGATTAGAGAGGAACTAGCAAAGAGATATTTCGATTTGCAATTTTTTTCTGGAAAAATATCTAAAAATCGTTTCATATTTCAAGTATGAGAAGTCGTGAACGGGTTTTCTGTTCGATTAGATCCACTCATTATAAGCTAATCAGTTGGATTAAACAAAACAAGTACCTAATACTTGAAGTTAACCGGTCATGTGTATAGAAATAATTCGTTTTTGTTGAAAAGTTTTAGTTCATGTAACCATTCTTCGTTCAACCACACATTTCTTTTGAAATTTAAACATGCGAAAGTTAGTGCAGTAAACCACTGCTACCCATTATTTTTAATAACGTTTTATATAATTTCCTATGCACAAATAAAACGCCAGCAACTAAATCAATACGCGAATTTTTTTTACAGAGAATTCTCTCTTCTTGTACGTTTCTCCAGATTGACAAGTATCGTTCCACTTCACAAACACTGGGTAATACAGGACACAACCCACCATTGCTCGCACGAATACGCAACACCCTACTGTTTCCCGTTGTGTTATCAGCATCGATGGACCATTACATTTAACAGCAAGTGTGTTCCCGTCCTTCATTCACGCGGGGCGGACTTCACTGGATTTTCGATCAAGAAAAGTCGTTCCGCATAACAAACTGAGATACATTTCTCACTGAACCCTATCTGCAGTCATATCTGTCAGCCAGGTGACTCGTTCTTCTCAACCGACAGCAGTAAACGCAAAAAGCTTTTCAAAATTCCAGTTAAAAATGGATGTACGCATGCGTCCACTTCTACAGTTTCCACATTTTCCCGGCACTGTAGGCCGAAGTGTTACCTCCGTAATCACTACTCGTTCAGTTTGTACCTACTGTTGCAGAGAAATTATATCCAGTGGAGTTATAATTCTAAAATTACAACTATTCTGGAAACAATAATAATATTATAATTTGTGAATGGTGTGGTCCAGTCTTCTCACTCACTTTTCCAGGTATTTCATTTATTCGCTTAACTACGTGTACAGCAGCTAACGAAGTTCAATACATAAGTGGAATGTACGTCGAAATAATGAATTTTGAGTAAGCCGAACAGATTGCTGATTGGATGACGTAGCGAAAGCAGGATGCCGAAATTCCATTCTAGCATTACCGTAACGCAGGCAATTCGAAGACAAACATATATCCTTGCCTTCGGCCGCTTAACATCTGCATGTACAATTATATTTTTCATATTATTAAATAGTGTATGTATAAGGAAGCTTATCAAGTTTCTTGTATCATGGGTCTTCTCCGACTTCATTCTTCGACGCAACATGGAGGGATCCAAATCTTTACAAAGCTGTTTGTGAGATTTTAGTCTAGTTTCATGTTCACGGCCTCTTAAGAAGAGACATACAGGTCGTAGCAAAAAAACACGACCAAACCATGACTTTTATTCCACACACACGTATAGAACCATAAAATACTTAATTATGCTTAATTTTCATGTTAGAACTCGTTTCCTACCATATCTCATAGCACAGTAATCGCGGAAAACATATAGCAGCGGAATTTACAAGCAAACCATCATTTCTTACGTAGAATGTAGTCATATATGTCTTGCGTGTAATTATTAGACGAAACTACGATACTAGTAAAAATTTACTTAATGGACTTCTTTCCTTGAAATAAGCTTACTGGCGCTCTGCAGACGACGCGGCAAATTTGTTTCCTGTATGAAAATCACGTTATCAGCTTGATGTTTCTCTTGAAGAATATTACTTATGTTATTTAATTTTACATGCTATTTTCGAACAGTACAAAACCGAGAAGTCGCCAAGTAGTTAACACATTTATTCGTTTTTGGAGTATCAACGGGCGCTAACACGCACTATAGTGCACAACGTTCGTCTCCTGCGAAAAGAGGTAATGAATGACATTTCGTGAAACATTTAGTGGGGACGTTTAAGTCAACCTCACGCTATAAAATAATATAACGAAGGGAGGAAGATCAGGACGTTAAAGACAGAGCAGCAATTCTGATCTGTGGAAGACGGGGAAGCAGCCGTTTTGACGGAAACTGTACCGGGTTGGCCTTACGCAGTTTATGGAAACCGCGGGAAAATTAAATATGGATCGGCAAAACTGAATATGAACCACCACATTCGCAAATACGAGTCCAGTGTCGTAATAACGACGCTACCTCGCTCGGTAAGTATATTGCACGGAGCACTCATACGAGGGCGTGCTGAAAACTAATGCTTCCAAGTTTTTGTGCGAAAACTCTTAAGCTATAGTAACAAAACAAACGGTATTAACATTCTACATCTTTATTCTTCAGATTTCTAAATATTTCTTAACATAGCCACCCTGTCGACGAACACATTTCTCCTAACCAGAGACCAGTTTGTTAATACCGTCACTACAGAATGTTTGACTCTGTAAACGGGGCCACAACCTTACCTTTGCTTGAACCGCTTCACTACTATCTAAGTGAAGTCTTCCAACGTGTTTTATAAGTTTTGTAGAGACGAAAATCGAATAGTGCCAAGACAAGAGAGTACGGAGGATGATCGATGACAGAGAACCCAAGGCGCCACATTGTTGGAGACGTCGTGGCGCTCGTGTGTGATCTGTCATTGTCATGCTGAAGGACAGGTGCTCTGTGTTTTTTATTTATTTATTTACACGTCAAGTCCCGTAGGATCAAATCGAGGACCTAATTTTCAAGGTCATGGAACGTGTCAGTACATGAAATTACAACGTAAAAGTAACAATAGATAAAAATAAAATGTTTATGAACCCGAAAAAAGTCAAGCCATAAGTTTAAGTAAACGCAATCAACAATACAACATAAGAATCAGCTTACTTTTTCAAGGAACTCCACGACAGAATAGACGGAGTGACCCGTGAGGAAACTCTCCAGTTTCGAATTGAAAGCGCTTGGATTACTGCTAAGATTTTTGAATTCTAGTGGTAGCTCATTGAAAATGGATGCAGCAGTATACTGCACACCTTTCTGCACAAGAGTTAAGGAAGTCCGATCCAAATGCAGGTTTGATTTCTGCCGAGTATTAACTGAGTGAAAGCTGCTTATTCTTGGGAATAAGCTAATATTGTTAACAAGAAATGACAGTAAGGAACACATATATTGAGAGGCCAATGCCAAAATACCCAGACTCGTGAGCAGAGGTCGACAAGAGGTTCGTGAACTTACGCCACTTATTGCCCGAGCCGCCCGTTGCTGAACCAAAAATGTCCTTTGAGAATGGGAAGAGTTACCCCAAAACATAATGCCATACGATATAAGCCAATGAAAATAAACAAAGTAGAATATTTTTCGTGTCGAACGATCACTCACTTCAGATGCCGTTCGAATAGTAAAAATGGCATTATTAAATCTGAACAATATCCTGAACGTGGGCTTTCCACGACAGTTCACTATCTATCTGCACACCTACAAATTTGAACTGTTCAGTTTCACTAAACATATGCCCATTCTGTGAAATTAAAACATCAGATTTTGTTGAATTGTGTGTTAGAAACTGTAAAAACTAAGTCTTACTGTGATTTTGCTTTAGTTTATTTTCTAAAAGCCATAAACTTATGTCGTCAACTGCACTATTTGAGACAGAGCCAATATTGCACACAACGTCCATTACTAAAACGCTAGTGTCATCAGCAAACTGAAATATTTTACAGTTACCCATATTACTAGAGGGCATATCATTTATATAAGTAAGGAACAGGAGTGGCTCCAACACTGATCCCTGAGGCACCACCCACTTGACTGTATCCCACTCAGACCCCACATCACAGCCATTCTCAAGACTGTGAATAATGACCTTTTGCTGTCTGTTGCTAAAGTAAGAGGTGAACCAATTGTGAGCAACTCCCCGTATTCTGTAATGGTCCAACTTCTCAAGCAATATTTTGTGATCGACACAATCAAACGCCTTAGTTAAATCAAAAAATATGCCTAGCGTTCAAAACACTTTAATTTCCACAATTTCAAGACAGTTCATCTTCCTTCCTTTGTGCATATTATGTAACACTTCATGTTTCACCTTGTAGCTATGGCCTTATTTAGGCAGGTTGTCTGCAAAAGTTGAGTCCCTGTCCTAATGTTCCAACTTCTGTGGTGTTCCTTTAAGCGGGTATATATTGCCCCGCCAGACTGACCAACACAGAATTTGCCACAGTTACATTCCACAATTTTCCAAAACTGGAGTGCTACCATTTCCATTGGGCAGAAAGAGCCCAACAGCGTTGTGCACACAAAATTGTATTCTTACATGCCTGGGTTTAAGCTTTCTGGCTACGTCCAGCGAAACTTTTCCTAATTGTAGAATTGTGCGCCATTTAATGAATTCTTGAGGTGGTAGGTTTAGGACAGGGCAAAGAGGAGAAAACACCTGTGGTTTCTGTTTTTGTGCATTATGGAGTCCACTAATGTAGGATGATACCCATTTAATTCCATTTGGAAGTTGGCCTCACTAATGGGGATGGATATTAGACGATGTATCATAGAACGAAAGGCAGCATTCGTTCGGAATCTTATCACATGGGACACTGTTAATCTGCCTTGCGAGCGTTCAGTATGAGCAGGAAAGGTTCGGACATAGGTGTGCCATTTTTAATGCCCAACGGGAAGATTCGTATTTATTTGTAAAGTCTGATGGGAAAGCACTGTGCTTAATATGATGCCACTCTACCGTAAATATGTAATCATCGACAGTGCGCAGTCACTCCGAAAACAAACATTCGTAAACACACGAGGGCATTGTTGGACCAGAGAGGAGCGAACTGATTACTAAACTATAACAAGAACTGCCACAATCTGACCAGGTAAGCCCTGTTTAGATTGTTCGTTCTGAAATAAAAACAAAAATATACCATATTTTAATTGTTCTCGCTGTTGTTGTTCTGGTCTTCAGTCCAGAGACAGGTTTGATGCAGCTCTCCATGCTACTCTATCCTGTGCAAGGTTCTTCATCTACGAGTAACTACTGCAACCTACATCCTTCTGAATCTGTTAAGTGTATCAATGACTTGGTCTCCCTCTACGATTTTTACCCTCCACGCTTCCATCCAGTACTATTTTGATGATTTCTTGATGCCACAGAACTTGTCCAACCAACCGATTCCTTCTTCTAGTCAAGTTGTGCCACAAATTCCTCTTCTCCCCATTCTGTCCAGTAACTCCTCATTAGATATGTGATCTACCCATCTAATCTTCAGCGTTCTTCTGTAGCACCACATTTCGAAAGCTTCTATTCTCTTCTTGTCTAAACTATTTAGCGTCCATGTTTCACTTCCATACATGGAAGTATGTATGGAGAGTAGATTCCATACAAATATTTTCAGAAAAGACTTCCTGGCACTTAAATCTATCCCTGATGTTGGCAAATTTCTGTTTTTCAGAAATACTTTCCTTGCCATTGCCAGCCTACATTTTATATCCTCTCTACTTCGACCATCATCAGTTATTTTGCTTCCCAAACAGCAAAACTCATTTACTACTTTAAGTGCCTCATTTCTTAATCTACTTCCCTCAGCATCACCCGATTTAATTCGACTACATTCCATTATCTTCGTTTTGCTTTTGTTGATGTTCATCTTATAGCCTCCTTTCAAGATACTGTCCATTCCGTTCAACTGCTCTTCCAGGTCCTTTGCTGTCTCTGACAGAATTACAATGTCATCGGCGAACCTTAAACTTTTTATTTCTTCTCCATCGATTTTAATACCTACTCCGAATTTTTCTTTTGTTTTCTTTACTGCTTGCTCAATATACTGATTGAATAACATCGGGGAGAGGCCCCAACCCCATTTCACTCCCTTCCCAACGACTGCTTCCCTTTTGCGCCCCTCTACACTTATAACTGCCGTCTGATTTCTGTACAAATTGTAAATAGCTTTCGCTCCATGTGTTTGACCCCAGCCACTTTCAAAATTTGATAGAGAGTATTCCTATCAACATTGTCAACAGCTTTCTGTAAGTCTACAAATGCTATAAACGTAGGTTTGCATTTCCTTAATCCATCTTCTAAGGTAAGTCGTAGGGTCAGTATTGCCTCACATGTTCCAACATTTCTACGGAATCCAAACGGATCTTCCCCAAGGTCTGCTTTTCTATTCGTCTGTAAGGAATTCGTGTTAGTATTTTTCAGCCATGACTTATTAAACTGATGGTTCGGTAATTTTCACACCTGTCAACACTTGCTTTCTTTGGAATTGGGATTATTATATTCTTCTTGAAGTCTGGGGTATTTCGCCTGTCTTATACATCTTGCTCACCATATAATAGAGTTTCGTCAGGGCTGGTTCTCCCAAGGCTATCAATAATTCTAATGGAATGTTGTCTACTCCCGGGGCCTTGTTTCGACTTACGCGTTTCAGTGCTCTGTCAAATTTTTCACGCAGTATCGTATCTCCCATCCCATCTTCATCTACGTCCTCTTCCATTTCCATAACGTTGCCCTCAAGCACATCGCCCTTGTACAGACCTTCTATATACTCCTGCCACCTTTCTGCTTTCCCTTCTTTGCTTAGACAAGTTTTCCATTTGAGCTCTTGATATTCATACAAGTCGTTCTCTTTTCTCCAAAGGTCTCTTTAATTTTCTTGTAGGTAGTATCTATCTTACCCCTAGTGATATACGCCTCTACATCCTTAGATTTGTCCTCCAGCCATCCCTGCTTAACCATTTTGCACTTCCCGTCGATCTCATTTTTGAGTAGTTTGTATTCCTTTTTGCCTGCTTCATTTACTGCATTTTTATAGTTTCTCCTTTCATCTATTAAATTCAATATCTCTTCTGCTACGCAAGGATTTCTACTCGCCCTCGTCTTTTTACTTACTTGATCTTCTGCTGCCTCCGCTATTTCATCTCTCGAAGCTACCCATTCTTCTTCTATTGTATTTCTTTCCCCCGTTATTGTGAATATTTCCCTAATGCCCTATTTGAAAATCTCAACAACCTCTGGTTCTTTCAGTTTATCCAGGTCCCATCTATTTAAATTCTCATCTTTTTGCAGTTTCTTCAGTTTTAATCTGCAGTCCATAACCAACAGATTGGGGTCAGAATCTACATCTGCCCCTGGAAACATCTTACCATTTAAAACCTGTTTCCTAAATCTCTGTCTTACCATTTTATAATCTATCTGAAATCTTCCAGTGGCTCCAGACCTCTTCCACGTATACAACCTTCTTTCATGATTCTTAAACCAAGTATTAGCTATGATTAAGTTATGCTCTGTGCAAAATTCTATCAGGCCATTCCCTCTTTCATTCCTTACCCCCTGTCAATATACACCTACTACTTTTCTTTCTCTTCCTTTTCCTACTATCGAATTCCAGTCGCTCATGGCTATTAAATTTTCATGTCCCTTCACTATCTGAATAATTTCTTTTATCTCATGGCATATTTCTTGAATCTCTTCATCATTTGCGGAGCTACTTGGCATATAAACTTGCACTACTTTGGTAGGCGTGGGCTTCGTGTCTATCTTGGCTGTAATAATGCGTTCACAATGCTGTTCGTAGTAGCTTACCCGCGCTCCTTTTTTTTCATTCATTATTAAACCTACTCCTGCATGACCCCGATTTGATTTTGTATTTATAACCCTGTATTCACCTGACCAGAAGTCTTGTTCCTCCTGCTAGCGAACTTCACTAATTCCCACTATATCTAGCTTTAACCTATCCATTTCCCTTTTCAAATTTTCTAACCTATCTGCCCGATTAAGGGATCTGACATTCCACGCTCCGATCCGTAAACGCAAGTTTTCTTTCTCCTGATAACGACGTCCTCCTGAGTAGTCCCCGCCCAGAGATCCGACTACTTTACCTCCGGATTATTACCCAAGAGGACGCCATCATCATTTAACCAAACAGTAAAGCTGGATGCATGGTGCTCATATCTGTAGCAACTTGCGCTATTTTGTTTAGATATTTTTGTTAAACTGAATTATGAGACTGTTTTGTGTGGTAAGATTTTAAGATTAATTATTTCAGTTGTTGTCCCGCAGACATGTGAGATGAAATGCATATCGGAAACCGCAGTTCGAGCAAGCTACATTGTTGCACTGAAAATTGCAAGAAGTTTGGATTGGATTGGATTGTTTGGGGGAAGAGACCAAACAGCGAGGTCATCGGTCTCATTGGATTAAGGAAGGATGGGGAAGGAAGTCGGCCGTGCCCTTTCAAAGGAACCATCCCGGCATTTGCCTGGAGCGATTTAGGGAAATCACGGAAAACCTAAATCAGGATGGCCAGACGCGGGATTGAACCGTCGTCCTCCCGATTGCGAGTCCAGTGCCCTAACCACTGCGCCACCTCGCTCGGTTGCAAGAAGTGAAAGACGTTTTACGGACTGCCAATTTGTAAAAGTGTTTTGTAGAGTGTTCGGAGGTAATATACCCGTCTGTGGTGTCTCAATTTGAGGCGTTAAACTTGTCTGAACATACAATTTCTCGAAGTTTGCCATGAATTGGTGCGGAATTAAAGGATCAGTTGTGCAATAAAAGTCGTAACTTCGTAGAGTAGCCGATTGCCCTCGATGAGGGAACTGTCAATGGCAGCACAGCTCAACTTGATATTTTCGTAAGGGGTGTCGAAAAAGATTTCACTGTTATCGAGGAACCGTTGGATGTTATTTCTTTGAAAAGTATCGCAACCGGGAAAGTGATTTTACTGGCTGTAGAAGTGGTTTTAAACTATATGTAGTTGTTAATCAAGCACTTCTAGAGCGTTACAATTGATGGGGCACCTGCAATGTTGTCGGAAAGGGTAGATTTTGTAGAGCGTATAAAAAAAAAGTGCGCGAAGCTGCGGTTCTCCCAGTTTTGACAATACATTGTCTTTTACATCAAGAACAGCCATCTGCAAAAGTTTTCCACGTGTTTAGGTCCATCACGGTTAAAATTACAAAAATTGCGATTTTTTGTAGAAATGAAGACTTGAATCATTGGGAATTTAAAGTATTTTTGGAGTATTCTAAATCAATTCAGAAAGACATCCGTTTTTATCGTGTCTCACGATGGTCAAGTTGCTTAAAATTTCTCTCAATGTTTTTCGATTTGAGAGAAGAAATAGCTCTGTTCACTGATATGCAAGGTTCTGCAGAATCAGAGCTGCGTGATGAGCAATGGATCGCTGACCTCGCTTTCATGAAAGACATCACAGGGTACTTACACGATTTAAATATCTCGTTTTGCAAGGTAAAAATAAATTAATCAGTACTATGTGTGACCGTATTGAATGTTTCAAAATGCAGATTTTGCTTTTTAAAAGGCAGCTTCAAGGGGGCATTTTTGACAATTTTTCCTTCTAAAAATCTTGGGATTTAGGTACTTATGTGCACATAAGTGAGTACACAAAAGTGTTACTGACATTGAAGAAAGCCGGCCAGAGTGGCCGTGCGGTTCTGGGCGCTACAGTCTGGAACCGAGCGACCGCTACGGTCGCAGGTTCGAATCCTGCCTCGGGCATGGATGTGTGTGATGTCCTTAGGTTAGTTAGGTTTAATTAGTTCTAAGTTCTAGGCGACTGATGACCTCAGAAGTTAAGTCGCATAGTGCTCAGAGCCATTTTGAACATTGAAGAAAGAATTTGATGATACGTTTGCAGAAATAAAACAAGTAAAACCTGCACTCAAAGTTCTTATGACGCCTTTTTCAGTGCGCCCAGAGGATGCCCCATCAACTTTTCAAGTAGAGCTGATAAACCTACAGTACGAGTCAATTTTGACAGTCCGCTGTTACCACTACAATGGTGATCTGGTTTCATTTTATACAGTCGTTGATCAACAAGAATTCCGGAGGATTCATACCATTGCCCTGAAATGTGTTACTATGTTGGAAACAACGTTAGTCTGTGAACAAATGTTTCAAGTTATGAATAGTATCATATCAAAAACAAGGTCAAGTTTGTCTGATGCTTCGTTGGAAGAAAAACTTCGAACTGCAACTGCCAAAACGGTTGTTCCAGCTATCGGAAAATTAATCGCTTCAAAGCGATGCCAAAGATAAACAAAGAATGTGGTAAATTAGTAGAAAAAAAGGAGCGCAATAAAACTATTCTTTCTTTCTATATACAAAATTGACATTATTATTATTATTCGTTTTAATACCGGTACGCTGCCTGACGCTCGGTGATTTGCCCAGCCCCATTCACCAAACAACATGACCCTCGCGTCGCTAAGTGCTGCCACAACACGTTTCTCTCCTACCACTGTGTCTGCTTCCCTCACCGTCCGCCACCCCACTGGCGCTACAGCAGAGCACCGGTCCTTTTGCAAGTGCCGGCCGGTGCTCGAAAGCAACTGAGTCGGCGTAAGCCATCACGCACGGAGAGAAGGGGAAAACGACTGTCTATACGTTTCCGAACGCCCTGCAGCCTACTACAGTCATTCAAAGTCGATACCTTTCCATACACTACAGCGTCATCGGCAACCATCAGTAGATTGCTGTTCAACTTACGCATCAGATCGGTTATGTACGAGGGGCGTTTGAAAAGTCCGTGAAAAGTCCGAGAGATGGCATCACCGGCGCGTATCGAGGTCAAGTTCAGATAGTAGCACCTTTGGAAAGAACGCACACCAAGTTTCAGCGATATTGGTCTACTTCTCCGCCGGCCGGTGTGGCCGTGCGGTTCTAGGCGCTACAGTCTGGAACCGAGCGACCGCTACGGTCGCAGGTTCGAATCCTGCCTCGGGCATGGATGTGTGTGATGTCCTTAGGTTAGTGAGGTTTAATTAGTTCTAAGTTCTAGGCGACTGATGACCTCAGAAGTTAAGTCGCTTAGTGCTCAGAGCCATTTGAACAAATTTTTTGGTCTACTTTTTTGTATTTGGCATTCGTGTGAATCAAGGAAGTCGAGTCATAGTCAAAAAATGGACGAAAAGAATTTCGTGTGGTGGTTAAACATTACTTTATGAAAGGCAAAACGCCTCATAAGAATAAAGAGAAGCTTGATAAACATTGCTGTGACTCTGTACCTTCGATTAGAGCAGTTTATAAGTGGTTTCAAAATTTTCGGAGTGGCCATATGGGCACAAGTGATGCTGAACGTTCTGGACGCCCTGTGGAGGTTACGACTCCAGAAATCATTGATAAAATCCATGACAAGGTGATGGATGACAGAAGAGTTAAGGTGCGTAAGATTGCTACTGCTGTGGGCATCTCGAATAAACGGGTACGTAATATTTTGTATAAACATTTGGACATGAGAAAGCTATCCGCAAGATGGGTTCCGTGATTGCTCACGCTTGACCAAAAACTGAATCGTGTGAAGTGCTGCAAGGATGGTTTGCAGCTGTTCAGGAAGAATCCGAAGGACTTTAAGCGTCGTTTCGTCACTGTGGATGAAACATGGATTCATTACTATACTCCTGAGAGCAAACAACAATCTAAACAATGGGTTACCAAGGAAGAATCTGCACCAAAAAAGGCGAAGACCATTCCTTCGGCCGGAAAGGTTATGCGACTGTCTGTTGGGATTCGCAAGGGATAATCCTCATCGACTATCTGGAAAAGGGTAAAACTATTACAGGTGTATATTATTCATCGTTATTGAACCGTTTTAAAACCGAGCTGCAGTAAAAACGCCGGCGATTGGACCGCAAAAAAGTCCTCTTCCATCACGACAATGCACCAGCACACAGCTCAGCAGTTGTGGTCGCAAAATTAATGCAAACAGGATTCCAACTCATTTCACATCCTCCCTATTCTCCATACTTGGCTCCCTTGGACTACTATTTGTTCTCCATTTTGAAGAAATGGCTGGTGGGACAAAGATTTTATTCAAACGAGGAGGCGATTGCAGCAACTAATAACCATTTTGCAAACTTGGACAGTTCGTATTATTCGGAAGGGATCAACAAATTAGAACAGCGTTGGACGAAGTGTATAAGTCTAAAAGGAGATTATATCGAAAAATAAAAAAGGTTTACCCCAAACATGTAAGTAGTTTTAATTTTTGCACGGACATTTCAAACGCCCCTCGTATATGGAGAACAAGCACGCCTGACGATATCACTGTCTCTGATGAATATGCCCGAAGAATCAAAAAAACGGCAGCTAAACGGCGCGAAAAGCGTCGACAATACATAGTTTGTATGATATCTTTCATCGGAAGTCGTTAGCGGAATGCACTGTGAGTTTTATAACCTTCGCTACTTACGCCACCTGCTATTCCGTGTCCGCTTCTGAACTCTTCAAGGTAATCCGGTCTGGAAAGTTGGGCTGCACGTCCGCCTCTCGCCCTACGGACGGATCCCGGAATTGGACCAATCAATTAGGCGGCTTGTTAGGGCATTATAAAACCGCAGATAGGCATCGGCCATACGTCAGGCGGGGCGGCAGCGCACCCATTTCCATACCGCCAGTGCTGGACAAACAACTCATTTGTTATGCCAGGAGTGTCGCGCGATACAGCTTCCAGAAACAACGCTTTTATAAACGCGGCTCGCAGCGGGCAGCCGCACAGGTGCGCCGGACACTTTTCATGGCTCGCTGGCACAGGGGCGTGGGTTCGAGCTGTCCCCGTCAGAAGGCAGACACGCTTCATGCCAGAAACAAAGTGACATCATAAAATAAACAAAAAATTGGTTAAGATGGCTTCAAGCACTATGGGACTTTGCGACTGTAGCAGAGCTGTTACGGACTGAACCGCCGAGAACCACTCGGCCATAGCGGCCGGCTAAAGCAAACAGCTGCAGCTAAAGTCCATATTTGTCGACGACAATATGATTGCATCGGAAAGAGAGTGCGCTTGAGTCGGCTTATCGTGAGCTTTTATTGTGCTATTTCACGAGGATACTCTGAGAGTATATGCACGACTGTCTTGAAGTCTTTCACAGAGCGATATGTTTTCCGTAGTCTCCACTGTACAGTCATGGAAAAAGTATGACTTTATTTACTGGACCTAAATATCACAACTAAAGATGTTATTTGATAAACAAACAGTATGGGGTTTCCATCCTAATCTGTACATGTTGAAGGGTTAACTAAATTATCATTCTGTAAAAACTAGCCGGCCAAAGTGGCCGTGCGGTTAAAGGCGCTGCAGTCTGGAACCGCAAGACCGCCATGGTTGCAGGTTCGAATCCTGCCTCGGGCGTGGATGTTTGTGATGTCCTTAGGTTAGTTAGGTTTAACTAGTTCTAAGTTCTAGGGGACTAATGACCTCAGCAGTTGAGTCCCATAGTGCTCAGAGCCATTTTTTGTAAAAACTAAATAAAAATTGTATACCACCACGCTTCACACAGTGGCGAAAAAGTATTCATACACTGCCATAAATGTCAACACAGAAACGAGTAACGAACCATCTGCAGCAAGGAACGCCTTCAGTGGTAAGCTGCACTGGTACAAGTTGGTTCAAATGGCTCTGAGCACTATGGGACTTACCTTCTGAGGTCATCAGTCCCCTAGAACTTAGAACTACGTAAACCTAATTAACCTAAGGACATCACACACACCCATGCCCGAGGCAGGATTCGAGCTTGCGAGCGATGCGGTCGCGTGGTTCCAGACTGTAGCGCCTACAACCGCACGGCCACGCAAGCCAGCGGTACAAGTGGGTTCAACGCCCTGCAATGGGTAGCAGAGCTAAGCAAACAACTGCAGAGGAAAGACAAATAGTTACCTTCCAATATGGAAACAGGAAAACATTTCCAGAAATAGCTGATTTATTGGAAGAAGCTGGGCAACTGCGCTGTCCATAATACCGCATTTAGAGAAAGGAATCCTCTCATTAATAGCGAAAGAAATGGTCGACCACAGAAGCTAAAGCAAAGATATATGTTAATAAGGATGGTCAAGAATGATCCTAAGCCGGCCGCTGTAGCCGAGCGGTTCTAGGCGCTTCAGTCTGGAATAGCTCGACCGCTACTGTCGCAGGTTCGAATCCTGCCTCGGGCATAGATATGTGTGATGTCCTTAGGTTAGTTAGGTTTAAGTAGTTCTAAGTTCTAGGGAACTGATGACCTCAGATGTTAAGTCCCATAGTGCTCAGAGCCATTTGAACCATTTTTGATCCTAAAGTGGCAGCTGCTGTATTGTCTGTGCATATTAATGTTTAGTTCAGTAAGGAATTCACACCAAGGGGCGTTCGCTATATTTTAAGTGGCGCAGGTTATAGAGCTCGGGTACCTAAAAGAAAACCGTACATCAGCATCAAGGACAAAAAATTGAGACTTGAATTTGCTCGAGAATATATAAGCAAGTACATAAGTTTCCAGGACAAGGTATTGTTCACAGATGAAAGTAAATTTAACGTACTTGTAAGCGATGGCAGAATTTTGGTGTGGAACTGAACAAATACTGAGCTGCATCCGATTCAAATCACTGCAAAGCACGGTGGTAATGGTTCAAATGGCTCTGAGCACTATGGGACTCAACTGCTGAGGTCATTAGTCCCCTAGAACTTAGAACCAGTTAAACCTAACTAACCTAAGGACATCACAAACATCCATGCCCGAGGCAGGATTCGAACCTGCGACCGTAGCGGTCGCGCGGTTCCAGACTGCAGCGCCTTTAACCGCACGGCCACTTCGGCCGGCTGCACGGTGGTAATGTATGACTCCATCTGGCGTTGGGCAACTTGCTTTTGTCGAAAGGTAACTTGGACAGATTTAAATATCTATTTATCCTAAAGTAAAATATGCCAAGAAATGTTGACATCTGGAGTTGAGGCACAGATTACTGCTTTCAACAAGACAATGGCCCTTAGCACACAGCGTTGTTGTACCATACCCACCAGGTTTTCAAGTTTCCACCAAAGAGCTTAGACCTTAACCCAGTTGAACATCTTTGGTGTATGCTTGAAAGAACTGTCGGGAATCGTCAAATGTGAAATGAGACTGCCGGCCGAAGTGGCCGAGCGGCTCTAGGCGCTACAGTCTGAAACCGCGTGACCGCTACGGTCGCAGGTTCGAATCCTGCCTCGGTCATGGATGTGTGTGATGTCCCTAGGTTAGTTAGGTTTAAGTAGTTCTAAGTTCTAGGGGACTGATGACCTTAGAAGTTAAGTCCTATAGTGCTCAGAGCCATTTGAACCATTAAAGAAGACTGCTCTGAAATAATGTCTACAACAACAACGACAAAATATGACCTCAGAAACTACCAAAAAACTGGAGCATTTCGTGCCAAAGAGGATAACAAAAGTGGTACACAGAAGAGTGGTGCCCGTACAGTATTAACATCGCCGTTATATTTACGTCCACACATCAAAAAAAGTTTTGCATCACCTCGGTTTCGAGAATTCCGGAACCTGTACAGAAAATTGTAATAGAGATCAACATAAACATCATTTCCGCCCTTATAATTGCTCATGAAAACTACACATTGCATGTTGTACCACCATACAGTGATACCTTCATAGGTGGTGGTCCAGATTGCTGTACACAACGGTACCTATAATACCCAGTAGCACGTCCTCTTGCATTGATGCATGCTTGTATTCGTCATGGGATACTGCCCACTAGTACATCAAGGCACTGTTGCTCAAGATTGCCCCACTCCTCAACGACGATTCGGCGTAGATCCCTTAGAGTCGGTGGTGGGTCACGTCGTCCATAAACAGCCCTTTTCAATCTATCCCAGGCATGTTCGATAGGGTTCATGTCTGAAGAACATGCTGGCCACTCTAGTCGAACGATGTCGTTATCCTGAAGGAAGTCATTCACAAGATGCGCACGATGGGGCGCGAATTGTCGTCCATGAAGACGAATGCCTCGCCAATACGCTGCCGATATGGTTGCACTATCGGTCGGAGGATGGCATTCACGTATGCAACAGCCGTTACGGCGCCTTCCATGACCACCAGCGGCGTACGTCGGCCCCAAATAATGTCACCCCAAAACATCACAGAACCTCCACCTTGCTGCACTCGCTGGACAGTGTGTCTGAGGCGTTCAGCCTGACCGGGTTGCCTCCAAACACGTCTCCGACGATTGTCCGTTTGAAGGCATATGCGACACTCGTCGGTAAAGAGAACGAGATGGCAATCCTGAGCGGTCCATTCAGCATGTTGTTGGGCCCATCTCTGTACCGCGCTGCATGGTGTCATGTTTGCATCCTCGCTATGGACGTCGGGAGTGAAGTTGTGCATCTTGCAGCCTAATGCGCGCAGTTTGAGTCGTAACACGACGTCCTGTGGCTACACTAAAAGCTTCAATGACCGTTCCTAAACTAAAATTGAAACAAATGAGCCCTCGGCCACAACTATTTTTAGTATTGTTGACCAGGTTTCAACACTTCTAAGAGTGCCTTCATCAGAATTAAAACTAAATGGCCTATAACGTAGTTACAAATTTATAGGAAAAGACATTTTTATATAAAAAAGTGTAAGTACTGACTAACAATAAAAGACAGAGGCAGTACTTACATGCCACATATAATATAATTAACAGGCCAGAAGGGCTTTAGTCACAAAATATACAAAAAGGAATGCGTGAAGGCGAGCCACTATGGGCGGCTCGTACCTGTACAAATGGTTCAAATGGCTCTGAGCACTATGGGACTCAACATCCGTGGTCATCAGTCCCCTAGAACTTAGTCCCCTAGAACTTAGAACTACTTAAACCTAACTAACCCAAGGACATCACATACATCCATGCCCGAGGCAGGATTCGAACCTGAGACCGTAGCAGTCGCGCGGTTCCGGACTGGGCGCCTAGAACCGCTAGACCACCGCGGCCGGCCCTCTTTTATGGTATGTAAGATATGGTGGGTAAGTGTGGTACGAAAAGGGATCCACGTACCACTTGGTAGCAGAGACAGAATGGAGGGGGTGGGGGGGGGGGCGTTGCTTTTCCTATCCTCTCCTATGGTTGATAGTCGTTGCTTAGTAAGTTGTAAAATTGTTTTGAGACATGTCTGCCTGTTTCAGGAAGTTACGTAACATGAGTCTCCAAGGTTACCCCGGCATAACGTACACTCCTGGAAATGGAAAAAAGAACACATTGACACCGGTGTGTCAGACCCACCATACTTGCTCCGGACACTGCGAGAGGGCTGTACAAGCAATGATCACACGCACGGCACAGCGGACACACCAGGAACCGCGGTGTTGGCCGTCGAATGGCGCTAGCTGCGCAGCATTTGTGCACCGCCGCCGTCAGTGTCAGCCAATTTGCCGTGGCATACGGAGCTCCATCGCAGTCTTTAACACTGGTAGCATGCCGCGACAGCGTGGACGTGAACCGTATGTGCAGTTGACGGACTTTGAGCGAGGGCGTATAGTGGGCATGCGGGAGGCCGGGTGGACGTACCGCCGAATTGCTCAACACGTGGGGCGTGAGGTCTCCACAGTACATCGATGTTGTCGCCAGTGGTCGGCGGAAGGTGCACGTCCCCGTCGACCTGGGACCGGACTGCAGCGACGCACGGATGCACGCCAAGACCGTGGGATCCTACGCAGTGCCGTAGGGTTGGTTGGTTGGTTGGTTTTGGGGAAGGAGACCAGACAGCGTGGTCATCGGTCTCATCGGATTAGGGAAGGATGGGGAAGGAAGTCGGCCGTGCCCTTTCAGAGGAACCATCCCGGCATTTGCCTGGAGTGATTTAGGGAAATCACGGAAAACCTAAATCAGGATGGCCGGACGCGGGATTGAACCGTCGTCCTCCCGAATGCGAGTCCAGTGTCTTACCACTGCGCCACCTCGCTCGGTTGCCGTAGGGGACCGCACCGCCACTTCCCAGCAAATTACGGACATTGTTGCTCCTGGGGTATCGGCGAGGACCATTCGCAACCGTCTCCATGAAGCTGGGCTACGGTCCCGCACACCGTTAGGCCGTCTTCCGCTCACGCCCCAACATCGTGCAGCCCGCCTCCAGTGGTGTCGCGACAGGCGTGAATGGAGGGACGAATGGAGACGTGTCGTCTTCAGCGATGAGAGTCGCTTCTGCCTTGGTGCCAATGATGGTCGTATGCGTGTTTGGCGCCGTGCAGGTGAGCGCCACAATCAGGACTGCATACGACCGAGGCACACAGGGCCAACACCCGGCATCATGGTGTGGGGAGCGATCTCCTACACTGGCCGTACACCACTGGTGATCGTCGAGGGGACACTGAATAGTGCACGGTACATCCAAACCGTCATCGAACCCATCGTTCTACCATTCCTAGACCGGCAAGGGAACTTGCTGTTCCAACAGGACAATGCACGTCCGCATGTATCCCGTGCCACCCAACGTGCTCTAGAAGGTGCTACCCTGGCCAGCAAGATCTCCGGATCTGTCCCCCATTGAGCATGTTTGGGACTGGATGAAGCGTCGTCTCACGCGGTGTGCACGTCCAGCACGAACGCTGGTCCAATTGAGGCGCCAGGTGGAAATGGCATGGCAAGCCGTTCCACAGGACTACATCCAGCATCTCTACGATCGTCTCCATGGGAGAATAGCAGCCTGCATTGCTGCGATAGGTGGATATACACTGTACTAGTGCCGACATTGTGCATGCTCTGTTGCCTGTGTCTATGTGCCTGTGGTTCTGTCAGTGTGATCATGTGATGTATCTGACCCCAGGAATGTGTCAATAAAGTTTCCCCTTCCTGGGACAATGAATTCACGGTGTTCTTATTTCAATTTCCAGGAGTGTATTTACGGAAAGAGCAGTTGATGTATGAACTCCGTGTGGCCGGTCGGAGTGGCCGAGCGGTTCTAGGCGCTACAGTCTGGAACCGCGCGGCCGCCACGGTCGCAGGTTCGGATCCTGCCTCGGGCATGGATGTGTTTGATGTCCTCAGGTTAGTTAGGTTTAAGTAGTTCTAAGTTCTAGGGGACTGATGACCTCAGAAGTTAAGTCCCATAGTGCTCAGAGTCATTTGAACCAATTTTTTGAACTCCGTGTGCGCGGGCGCCGGTAGACGGAAATGTGTGTGATTTGGTGGGCAGGCTCCGTGCAGCGGTCGACACTCACATCGCCCTACCGACAGGCCTCGTTAGCGAGGTAGGCGACTTGTTGTCGAAAATCGGAACAGAGTTAAGCAATGTGGGTCGAACAATTGAATTTTGTGGCGTCTACTCAGCCGACGCATAAACAAATTTGTCGCGTGCAGGCGCATTTAGCCCATTACTGTAACTGTTTATCGGATATAGCTTCAATCGATCTCAATGATGTAATGGGTGCTCTCCGTCATAAGTTCCTTGGTGTTGCTGGAGGTTTGCAGTGACGCGACGTAGCCCTTGCTTTAAGCGGGGGACGTGTAAGTACTAATTCTGAGCCTGAAAATGTGAGTAAGGTCAAACGCGTTAAGAGTAACGAATATTTGAGTTTATTTTCCAAGTTACCCAATCCAATTATGAATGTCTTGAAAGATATATCTGTCTTGTATGTCGAAAATCTGAGCCAGATTCAATTCTTTCTGTGGTTGGTAGTCCGTCTCCAGATTCACTCTGATGCCTTGCATGTTCCAAAGTCTCGTATTATATCCGATGGCTAAGGATGTGCTTAGTAGCATGATAGCCGAGGAATTGGAACAACAGGGGACCTTAGTTCAGCTCCGTCAGCGTATTATTAATAGAAGGCTCTCGGCGCGCATGCGCGTCGAGCTAGGTCGGGAATGTTATTGGAAGGTCCAAGCGTGTAACGAAACCTTAGCGCAGTATTTTGAGAGGGTTCGCACGGCCGTTGTGGCGTTGGATATGCGTGTGTCCGACCTTGATTGTATCGAACATATGCTGGAAGGCATGCGGGAACAGGATCGCGTCAGGTTGAACCTTGTACGGCACCCTTGCTCTATGGAACAGTTTCAACATTTGGTTGATTCTATTCATGCTATTTCTTGGGCGGAGAGTAATATCTGAGGCACCAACGTGTTGTAACTCTATTAATACCAGTTCTAACTCAGTAGTTCGGCGTTGCTCCTGTTGCCATGTGGTTGGTCATTTAGTACGGGATTGTCCGGTACTTAGGAGCCCTCGTTCAAATAGCTGGCCAATGAACTGTAAAGCCATTCAGGCGACGCATGTTCCGGCGCTCCCTTTTTCTTTGCTAGGGTAGGACAGGAACCAGTGTGTGCATTGCTGGATTCGGGTGGTTCCGTATCATTAGTCGATTATGACTCGTACATAGAATACAGACATTTTTGCAGGTTTTCGTCTCTGCAGTCTCTGGCTCAAAGACATCGGGTTGCTGATGGCCGAGAGCTACCTCTAGCAGGGGAGGTGCGGGGGTGGTTGCACGTCGATAAATTCTCATGGCCTCATAGATTTTAGATACCTAAGAATTTGAGGGTCCGTTTGTTGCTCGGGTGTGATTTCATCCAGCATGCCGGTTTGGTATTCGATTATGCCGGGAGTGTCTTTTAAGTTTGCGCCTCACCGCCGTCTCTCTTTGTGTCTGTGCCAGCGGTCTTGTGCAGGGAATGTGAGCTGTGTGTGCAATCTGCAGGTTGACACGGGTTTTCTTACGGCGCATCAAGTGCAGGCTCTCAGCCAGGTCATGGAGCGCTATCCTGAAGTCTTATGGGATAAGTTGGGGGGGGGGGGGACAGAAATTCTTAAGTATGACGTCCAATTGACGGATAGTGTGCCCGTCCGTCAGGCCCCTTATAGGCTGTCTCCACCGAAGATGAAGATTTTGAGAGCCAAAATCGATAAGATGCTACAAGAGGGGGTGATCAGACCATCAAATTCGCCCTATGCTTCGCCTGAGACCAGGGTAGCGATTTTCGTATGGTAGTTGATTACCGGAGGCTTAACAAAAAGGTAGTATTAGAGTCAGTTCCGTTGCCCGATTTGCACATTTTCGTTACCTGGTTTGCAGGTGCTAATGTGTTCACCATCTTAGATCTCAATCAGGCATTTCACCAGATCCTTGCCGAGCCATCCAAGCTTATGACAACGTTTTGCACAGACTGGAATTTATTTGAGTTCAACCGCGTCCCTTTGGGGTTGGCCACTGGTGCGGCTTTGTTATCCCGTTTGTTGGATGTGATCTTAGGGGACTTGAACTTCGTCTGTGTCTACAACTATTTAGATGACGTATTTATCTACAGCCGCACCTTTGAGGAACACCTTGTTCACCTGGAGCAGGTTTTCCTAAGGTTGAGTTCGGCTGAACTCACCGTCAAACCATCTAAGATCACCTTGTGTAAACAACAGATTTCTTTCTTAGGCCATTTGGTATCTGCAAAGGCGTAATCATCGACCAGGATAGAACTAAGGCCTTACGGGATTTCCCCCCCCCCCTCCCCAGAATAAGAAAGATGACGCTCACTTCATAGGCATGGCGAATTTCTTCCGTAAATTCATTGCCAATTTCACCCATCTTGCACCTCCCCTTAATGATCTTCGGGAGAAGAATAGCGATTTCGTATGGGGAGAAAATCAGCAGCGAGCCTTCGCACACATTAAGACTGCAATTACTAATCCCCCGTTGTTAGCTGTGCTGGACTTTAATAGCACGTTTGTGGTACAGACCGACGCCTGTTATACCGGGGTACTTTTACTTCAAGAACATCAAGGGAAGAGGCGACTGTAGCTTATGCTTCACGGCGACTGACTGCTCCTGAATCCAAATATTGTGTATATGAATTAGAGGTTCTGGAGGTTGTTTTTGCCTTGGAAAAGTTTTGTTTCTATTTTGAGCATAAAGAACTTGTATTAGAGATGGACAACCAAGCATTAAGTTGGATCCTGGCTAGGCCGAGGAAGACTGGCCGAATTGCACGTTGGGCAGTCCGTACATCTGCCTTTCGTTTTCAAGTCAGATATGTTAAAGACTTGGCTAATGCAATTTCTGATGCTCTGAGTCTTATGTTTACATCCGACTCCCAGGAAGGTCAGGAGCAAGACGAACAGGACATTAGTGTTGGGGCGATTTTGTCCGACCTTCCTAACCTTTTTGGTGGGCTTAAGGAGAAGCAGGAGCAGGACCCTTGTTGTGGTCTGATTCGAGAAAGGGTCATGGCTGGGTTTTCGGTGCCGGGTTATTGCCTCCAACAAGGGGTACTGTGTAAGCAGGGTAGTGGCGATCATCAATGGATGGTGTGTTTGCCAATTGAGTTAGTACCGGTGGTCTTACGGTATTAGCACGATTCTGTTCTTAGCAGCCATTTGGGCCTGTGTAAGACCTTGGCCAGGATCCGCGAACACTTTTATCGCGGGATTAGGCGACTGGTTAGGTAGTGTGATCTCTGCCAAAGGGCGAAGCCTGATTCCTGGGTCTCTCGTGGGCTTCTGCATTCGCAGAGGGAGCAGTAGCCCCTCGATAAGGTTTTTATCGACTATATTGGACCGTTGCCCCAGACAAAGAAGGGCAACCGTTACATCTTGGTTGTCGTGGATGCTTTCTTCCGGTTTACATGGCTGCTTCCTACTCGGGGGGTCACTGCGGAAATCGCCACCTAGCAATTGTCGAAGGTCGTATCCTGGTTCGGACCGCCGAAATCATTGGTAAGTGACAATGCACCCGCCTTTTTGTGTCGTGTGTTTAAGGCCTTCTGTTTCAATCAGGATATTAGACATATTACCACCACGCCTTATTATCCTAAGGCGTCATTTGCCGAAAGAGTTAATCGGAATTTGAAAACAGCCCTAACCATCTACCATGCCCGGTCACCTGGTACAAGCGATATCACCTTGCCCTGGCCCAATCAGGCGTTTAATACGGCCAAACATGATGCAACCGACAGGACACCCGCTGCGTTAATGTTTGCCTATACCATTAATTCTCCATTATCAAGCTTGTGGAGTACAAACGACCTCTTACCAACGTCCACTACCCCTCAGATCCTCCGTGAGAATTGACAAAGGCCCAGGCAGAATATCCATGAACCCCACCGGCGACAGCAGCTTCGATATAGCAAGGCTAATAGACCAATTTCGGAAAAGGTTGGGGACTTGGTTTTTATCCGTAACTTGGCGGCTCCGTCTAGCCAGGATATCAAGGGAAAATTAAAACGGAGATATAGAGGCCCTTGTCGTATTTCCAAAATCTTGAGCACAGTTAACTCGCAGGTAAGGGAGATCGCGTCGGGCAAGCTGTTTAGGGTACATCTCAACCAGGTTAACCTGGGATGTGTAGGGAGGGTCTGGCTAAACTTTAAATTGCATAGCATCTGCTGAGTTCCTTGCGTAGCTCTTTCTAGTAGTCTTATTAACACGTCTGGCACTTGAACATTCATTTTTTAAAGATCAGTGTTTCTGGTCTAGTTTTTTATGTAAGTGGTTATATCATGTTATGTAACTGGATCTTAGCTTGGCACTAGTGCTGAACTGTCGTTAAGTCACCCTTTATTGGCAACTGTTTTCATTATATGTATTTTGAGGGAAATCCTATATGGGAGTTTGAATTTCTGAAGTTTGTCAGTAATTCTGTTTCCTTAATAAGGGAAATAAAACGAGGGATGTTAGTGCCGGGCAACGTTAAGTTTGTAATTGATCTTTAAACAAGTGTTTCTTTAACGGATTCAAATAGTAAGTTTATAAAAGTATTTTAGTGAGGAATGTTAAGTGTGGCCATCTTAATGTAATAACTGGTTTTAAGGTTCAAAAATGGTTCAAATGGCTCTGAGCACTATGGGACTTAACATCTATGGTCATCAGTCCCCTAGAACTACTTAAACCTAACTAACCTAAGGACAGCACACTACACCCAGCCATCACGAGGCAGAGAAAATCCCTGACCCCGCCGGGAATCGAACCCGGGAACCCGGGCGTGGGAAGCGAGAACGCTACCGCACGACCATGAGATGCGGGCGTTTTAAGGAGTTTGATGAAGTGGCTATGTGAAGTAATTGATAATTGCTATGCTTAAGGTTTCTACAAATGCCTGGCACATTAAGTTTTTTTTTATAACTATCTCTTAAGGGACGGTTTGAGTACTGAGTACGTTGGGTTACTAACTGTATCTGCAAAGCTTTATCTAGTGGCTCGTCCACAATTTGTAATTGTCAAATTCCTTAAACGGCGTACATTCAATAAACTCTCTTAATTATAAATTGTGACTACCAACCATGATTCCATCCCGCTTCGTCCGCAGCTCGTGGTCGTGCGGTAGCGTACTCGCTTCCCACGCCCGGGTTCCCGGGTTCGATTCCCGGCGGGGTCAGGGATTTTCTCTGCCTGGTGATGAATGGGTGTTGTGTGATGTCCTTAGGTTAGTTAGGTTTAAGTACACTCCTGGAAATGGAAAAAAGAACACATTGACACCGGTGTGTCAGACCCACCATACTTGCTTCGGACACTGCGAGAGGGCTGTACAAGCAATGATCACACGCACGGCACAGCGGACACACCAGGAACCGCGGTGTTGGCCGTCGAATGGCGCTAGCTGCGCAGCATTTGTGCACCGTCGCCGTCAGTGTCAGCCAGTTTGGCGTGGCATACGGAGCTCCATCGCAGTCTTTAACACTGGTAGCATGCCGCGACAGCGTGGACGTGAACCGTATGTGCAGTTGACGGACTTTGAGCGAGGGCGTATAGTGGGCATGCGGGAGGCCGGGTGGACGCACCGCCGAATTGCTCAACACGTGGGGCGTGAGGTCTCCACAGTACATCGATGTTGTCGCCAGTGGTCGGCGGAAGGTGCACATGCCCGTCGACCTGGGACCGGACCGCAGCGACGCACGGATGCACGCCAAGACCGTAGGATCCTACGCAGTGCCGTAGGGGACCGCACCGCCACTTCCCAGCAAATTAGGGACACTGTTGCTCCTGGGGTATCGGCGAGGACCATTCGCAACCGTCTCCATGAAGCTGGGCTACGGTCCCGCACACCGTTAGGCCGTCTTCCGCTCACGCCCCAACATCGCGCAGCCCGCCTCCAGTGGTGTCGCGACAGGCGTGAATGGAGGGACGAATGGAGACGTGTCGTCTTCAGCGATGAGAGTCGCTTCTGCCTTGGTGCCAATGATGGTCGTATGCGTGTTTGGCGCCGTGCAGGTGAGCGCCACAATCAGGACTGCATACGACCGAGGCACACAGGGCCAACACCCGGCATCATGGTGTGGGGAGCGATCTCCTACACTGGCCGTACACCACTGGTGATCGTCGAGGGGACACTGAATAGTGCACGGTACATCCAAACCGTCATCGAACCCATCGTTCTACCATTCCTAGACCGGCAAGGGAACTTGCTGTTCCAACAGGACAATGCACGTCCGCATGTATCCCGTGCCACCCAACGTGCTCTAGAAGGTGTAAGTCAACTACCCTGGCCAGCAAGATCTCCGGATCTGTCCCCCATTGAGCATGTTTGGGACTGGATGAAGCGTCGTCTCACGCGGTCTGCACGTCCAGCACGAACGCTGGTCCAACTGAGGCGCCAGGTGGAAATGACATGGCAAGCCGTTCCACAGGACTACATCCAGCATCTCTACGATCGTCTCCATGGGGGAATAGCAGCTTGCATTGCTGCGAAAGGTGGATATACACTGTACTAGTTCCGACATTGTGCATGCTCTGTTGCCTGTGTCTATGTGCCTGTGGTTCTGTCAGTGTGATCATGTGATGTATCTGACCCCAGGAATGTGTCAATAAAGTTTCCCCTTTCTGGGACAATGAATTCACGGTGTTCTTATTTCAATTTCCAGGAGTGTAGTTCCAAGTTCTAGGGGACTGATGACCATAGATGTTAAGTCCCATAGTGCTCAGAGCCATTTGAACCATTTTCCATCCCGCTTCCTCTTTTATGATATCTAAGATATGGTGGGTAAGTCTGGTACGAAAAAGGACCCACGTACCAACATTGAGCAAATCAAATCGCAGACATGAAACTTGATGATGGTAGAACGTGCTGCAGATCAAAACTGTGTGCCGGACCGAGCCTCGAACCTGGAACATTTGCCTTGCGTAGTGCTTTACAGATTGAGATATCCTAGCGCGGTTCGCGATCTGCGCTGACAAAGTCCCAGATTCGAGCCCTGGTCGCACACCCACTTTCATCTGCCAGGAAGCTTCGAATTAGTGCACACTCCGTCGCAGAGTTAAAATTATTGATGATGACGATATTAGAGCTTTTCTACATGTTCAGCTTTAAATGCAGCACAATTTTTCCCCAACGATGGATAGCTTGGCAGACATCTTGGCTGCACAAATCTGCACTTTGGCAGACTGGTGCAAACACGCCTCCTTGGACAGCTTCCCGCGACACATCGTCTTGAAAGCCTCCAGAAACTTGGTCGGGAGATTTCAGAAATATACCCTTGTGACAGTTCCCTCCTCACGAACATAAAATGATTGCCCCACACCATTCTGACTTGTCTGATCACATTGGAAATTTCTGCGACACCTCAACACTGCGTCATATGACGATGCCGCACGCTTACAGCTCACCACTGTACATTCTCAGTGGGCTGGGGCATTTTGTTTTGCCTCATACACTGCCGTCCTACCAGAGTCTAACACATAGTCACGACGCTTCCGCTTAGTTCTGTTATACACTGCGACAGCAGCGCTCCAAGCGGGTAGAAATCTACACTTCTGAATGCGATATCGAGTAAGTGCGAATAGTCACGAGAGTCGAACCCACCAGTATAGAAGGAGGCTGGAAGTATTGTGTTGTCAGTGGACAAGCAGTACTAGCAGGATGGGTCGGCAGGAGAGCTACCCAACTACGAACGTGAACAAATCATTCTACACTACTAGCCATTAAAATTGCTACACCAAGAAGAAATGCAGATGATAAACGGGTATTCATTAGACAAATATATTATACTAGAACTGACATATGATTACATTTTCACGCAATTAGGGTGTATCGATCCTGAAAATCAGTACCCAGAACAACCACCTCTAGCCGTAATAACGGCCTTGATACGCCTGGGCATTGAGTCAAACAGAGCTTGGATGGCGTGTACAGGTACAGCTGTCCATGAAACTTCAACACGATACCACTGTTCAACAAGAGTAGTGAGTGGCGTATTGTGACGAGACAATTGCTCGTCCACCATTGACCAGATTCAATTGGTAAGAGATCTGGAGAATGCGCTGGCCAGGGCCGCAGTCGAACATTTTCTGCATCCAGAAAGGCCCGTACAGGACCTGCAACATGCGGTCGTGCATTATCCCGCTGAAATGTAGGGTTTCGCAGGGATCGAATGAAGGGTAGAGCCACGGGTCGTAACACATCTGAGATGTAACGTCCACTGTTCAAAGTGCCGTCAATGCGAACAAGAGGTGACCCAGACGTGTAACCAATGGCACCCTATACCATCACGCCGGGTGATACGCCAGTATGGCGATGACGAATACAACCTTCCAATGTGCGTTCACCGCGATATCGCCAAACACGGATGCGACCATCATGATGCTGTAAACCGAATCTGGATTCATCCGAAAAAATGACGTTTTGTCATTCGTGTACCCAGGTTCGTCGTTGAGTGCACCATCGCTGGCGCTCCCGCCTGTGACGCAGCGTCAAGGGTTACCGCAGCCACGGTCCATGCTGCTGCAAACGTCGTCGAACTGTTCGTGGAGATGGTTGTCGTCTTGCAAACGTCCCCATGTGTTGACTCAGGGATCGAGACGTGGCTGCACTATCCGTTACAGCCACGCGGATAAGATGCCTGTCATCTCGACTGCTAGTCATATGAGGCCGTTGGGATCCAGCACGGTGTTCCGTATTACCCTCCTGAACCCACCGATTCCATATTCTGCTAACAGTCATTGGATCTCGGCCAACGCGAGCAGCAATGTCGCGATATGATAAACCGCAATTGCGATAGGCTACAATCCGACCTTTATCAAAGTCGGAAACGTGATGGTACGCATTTCTCCTCCTTACACGAGGCATCACAACAACGTTTCACCAGGTAACGCCGGTCAAGTGCTGTTTGTGTATGAGAAATCGGTTGGAAACTTTCTTCATGTCAGCACGTTGTAGGTGTCGCCACCGGCGCCAACATTGTGTGAATGCTCTGTAAGGCTGATCATTTGCATATCACAGCATCTTCTTCCTGTCGGTTAAATTTCGCGTCTGTAGTACGTCATCTTCGTGGTGTGGCAATTTTAATGGCCAGTAGTGTATGTCAAATGGCTCTGAGCACTATGCGACTTAACTTCTGAGGTCATCAGTCGCCTAGAACTTAGAACTAATTAAACCTAACTAACCTAAGGACATCACACACATCCATGCCCGAGGAAGGATTCTAACCTGCGACCGTAGCGGTCACGCGGTTCCAGACTGAAGCGCCTTTAACCGCACGGCCACACCGGCCTAGTGTATGTCACCCGAGTAACAAATCTACTAGGGACACTTCAATCCTTCTAATGCTACCCTAGTTGACTGCCGAGGACGTGACTGAGGAAATGTGAAGGAACAACTACAGCTAAACCAACAGAAGGCAGGCCTCATGTACCGACAGACAGGGACCTGAGCATTGCAGAGGGTGGTTGTAAAAAAAAACCGTGAGATCAGCCGAAGGAATCGCTAGTGAGTAGTAGTCCAGCTAATAGAATGTCTTAAGATGCAAAGAGGGTCTACACTGGGCAGCGAATGACTGGAAATCAGTGATTTGGAGTTATGAATGACGCTATAACCTATAGCGGCCCAATGGACGGGTTTAGCTTTGACGGTTGCTTGGATAACGTTACCTGCCGTTATGTACAGTGCCAACAGTGAATTACGGAGTAGATGGTGTTACAGGATTGGGGTGGTGTTCGTGGTTAGGATGCGGTCCCTTCATAGCGGTTAAGAAAATGTTAAATGCAGAAGGATATGAACACGTCTTAGAGCAGTGTACCACGCACAGCAGGGGAACAGTTCGGAGACGATGACTGTATCAGCATGACAAAGTACCCTGTCGTAAAGCAGCATCTTGAGGAAATGGTTTATGAACAGTAGCATTCCTGAAATGGACTGGCCTGCTCTGCGTCCCGCCCTGAAGCCAATGGTACACCTTTGGGATGAGTCAGAGCGTCGACTTCGCTCCACTCACCAGCGCCCAACATCTCTGATTTCTGTGGCATATTCTCCTGAGGAAGAATGGGCTGCCACACATTGAGACACCTAACTGTAAGTGTCCCAGGTAGGGTTCAAGTCGTCAGGTAGGCAAAAGCTGATCGCACCTCTTATGTCCACTAATAGGTGTCCCGATACTTTGCCGGCCGGAGTGGCCGAGTGGTTCTAGGCGATACAGTCGAGAACCGCGCGACCGCTACGGTCGCAGGCTCGATTCCTGCCTCGGGCATGGATGTGTGTGATGACCTTAGGTTAGTTAGGTTCAAGTAGTTCTAAGTTCTAGGGGATGATGACCTCAGAAGTTAAGTCCCATAGTGCTCAGAACAATTTGAACCCGATACTTTCGATTACATAGTGTATACAGAGGAGGAGCATCAAAATCACCAGTATTCATGGTTAGGAAGTTTGAAGTGCGTGCACACTCCGCTGAAAAGTGAATCATTCTGAATATTTTTTTATTTTTAAATACTTTTAAACTTTTTATACAGGGTGTTACAAAAAGGTACGGCCAAACTTTCAGGAAACATTCCTCACACACAAAGAAAGAAAATATGTTATGTGGACATGTGTCCTAAAACGCTTACTTTCCATGTTAGAGCTCATTTTATTACTTCTCTTCAAATCACATTAATCATGGAATGGAAACACACAGCAACAGAACGTACCAGCGTGACTTCAAACACTTTGTTACAGGAAACGTTCAAAATGTCCTCCGTCAGCGAGGATACATGGATCCACCCTCCGTCGCATGGAATCCCTGATGCGCTGATGCAACCCTGGAGAATGGCATATTGTATCACAGCCGTCCATAATACGAGCACGAAGAGTCTCTACATTTGGTACCGGGGTTGCTTAGACAAGAGCTTTCAAATGCCCCCATAAATGTAAGTCAAGAGGGTTGAGGTCATGAGAGCGTGGAGGCCATGGAATTGGTCCGCCTCTACCAATCCATCGGTCACCGAATATGTTGTTGAGAAGGGTACGAACACTTCGACTGAAATGTGCAGGAGCTCCATCGTGCATGAACTAGATGTTGTGTCGTACTTGTAAAGGCACATGTTCTAGCAGCACAGGTAGAGTATCCCGTATGAAATCATGATAACGTGCTCCATTGAATCGAGGACGTACAGTACATACTGACGAAACTAAAATGAGCTCTAACATGGAAATTAATCGTTTCCGGACACATGTCCACATAACATCTTTTCTTTATTTGTGTGTGAGGGATGTTTCCTGAAAGTTTGGCCGTACCTTTTTGTAACACCCTGTATAACTCACCCAATAACATCTCTGGTTCCCTATGACTTAATTTTTGTTACCTTGTTCATTCATGTTCTTGCTTTCTTAATACAGTGTTTGCAAATGTGTATACAAACGTATCCTTCAGCAGATGTGGGAACCACTGCTGGGGGATCGGAGACCCATACGCTCTCGAGTGAGAGTCGTAGCTCGCCAAGCTGACGCGTGTGCTGCGGGCTGCAGCCACTCGAGGAACTACCGTGCTGTTAGAGTAGTGCGCCTCGGCAGTGCAGGAGGCACTACAGCACGGAGCACTGCCGGCAGCCGGGCCTCATTGTGGACGGGGAGCCAGCTAGCCTAGCGGAGGACGGAAGCGCACCGCGCCTTTGAATTGCAAATGACTTCTTGCCTGCGCGCCGCTATGATGGAACGAGGGGAGAAAACACATCTTATGAGGGCGTCGCTACGGAGTGGAAGGGGTGGGGAACTGGGGGGTGGGGGAAGGGAGCAGGGGTAGAAGAGAGGGGGAAGGTGTCAGAGGAAGAGGGGGAGAGACGGCGCCAGCTCATCTCATTGGGAAATAATTAGATAGATTCCGCAGGCGAGTCACATCGCGGCGGGACCGCAAGAAGCCGTAATTACTGCCGCTCGCTGGGCTGTTCCGACAGAAAGGAGGCGGCGCCGCCCCCGGGGGACGCCGCTGGCTCCGCCGAGGTACTCAGCAGCGCCGCCGGGCGACCGCCCGCCGCAAAGGACACAAAGTTCACTCGGGACTGCGGCCCGCGGCCCGCGCTATTTAATCACTGCTCCGAAACTTGCCAAAGTTTTACAGGCCAGCGCACATTTTTCTCTTCGGAATGATTTCCTCCGTACTCTGCGCACTTCTGCATCGTTTTAAACCGCTTGTCAAAACGCGTATCCTCTAGGAATAAAATTCTCACTAAACATTATCTTTTAGCTGGTCTCAGGAAAGCAACTGTCAGAGACAATCCTTAGAAACTCAAATCATTTTGGATAGGCATAGGCACTATGAAATATATCGCATACAGCAACTATACTGAGCCGTATCGAAGTATCGACCTTGCTAGATCGAGGTCGAGCCGGTTTTCAGAGGCATAAGCTAAATAGCTGCTGTATGTAATCGATATCTGAGGGTCGTAGAGAGGGAGCTCAGATGAAGAGCAGAGTTGCGGGCAGAACAGCGAGCAAATGCGTGGCGTGGCTGTCTGCAAATAAGCGTGTTCACCAAGAGAGGGCACACCGAGCGAAGCAGGAAGCTACCACTGGGCGCTGACGCACACAGCACTCGGCAAGGTGGACAGTGCGGGGACAGAAGCTGTAGCCTTCAGTTGCTGCTCGACTGTCGTCTAGGACTGCGTTAGAGAATGGCAGTCCACTCCTGAACTGATTCAAAGAGCCAGATCTTTCTAAATAGTAGATGGTGGATGATTCGGAAAAAATGAATGGTGCCTCATCTGATTTCACAATGCGCCTCTGGTGGCTGTAATGAGTGGGATGAAAATTGTGTGCTAGGCTGCTGCAACGGCTCGCCAGCCCACATCGTTAAGAAAACGTTTCCCAAAGCTAGAAAAAATGTTTATAGACCCTGCTTATGTGGATTTGCGTACCTTATTAGCGCATCAAGCTGTTCTCATATATCGAAACAGGAAATAAAGAAAGCTCCTTTTTTTCAATTTATTGGCTGTAGGGCAGTACCCATTCAGTGATATCAAAAGTAATGCTAATTATGACGATATTAAAGTAAGCTCAATACAACACCCAGTCTCAGAGTATAAAAAAATCTTCGATCCAACTGGGAATCGAGCCTGAGCCCCTTCAATTGACAATCTGCCACGATGGCCGCGCAGCTGTTGAGGCAAAAGAAGTTGAGAATGCTTCAGTACGATATATTAAGGCAGAAAACACGTTCAGCATCATATTTCTACTCTTGATTTCAAAAGAATATATCAGATTTCAATAGCTCAATAAACGTTTACATGCTTTTGAATAAGTTGATACTTCTTATCCTTTGACTTGGCACCGAACTCGGAGTGCATTGCCAGTGATCATAAAAGTTGTGTCCTTCAGCCACTGTGCAACAATTGGAGTGTACTGCAAAGTGATCCAGGGATCACCCCCACCCCCTTCCGAACAGCTCAGGCTCCCCACCACTGTCATTGAATTGATCGGACCAAGGCCGTCTCACTAGCTCACTGCTTCCCTTCACTCTCAGGGATCGGACTGCAAGGTGGCTCACTAGCTCACTACTCCCACACTCTTATGGATCGGATGTCAAGTTAGCTCATTGCTCCCCGCCGCTCTCGCAGACGAGATCGCGCGGAACACACCACACGGCGACTTGAGGCGTCACTGTTCTCTGTCTTGTGGCACGGTGTTACAGAGCTTGCAACTCGCTTTCTTGACTGAGCATCTCGCCATCCAAGTTGAGCTCTTTATTCTTTGTATCCTTGTTTGATTTGTTCTAGTCATTGTTTTTTGTCTTCTTGTGTTGTTGCTCTTCAGTTTTCTTGTTGTGTGAGTGTTCTTGTATATCTTCTTCTATGTCTGTTGCATACTGTTGTTGGTAGCCTTTATTGTAGGTTTTAATCACTTTGGGTGGATAGGACACTAAATATAACAGTATGTATATAACACATAATTACTTTAACATACGTGATAGCCCACATATAAAGATTGTATCAGGAGAAATGGTCAACATTCAGATATGACAGGAACGACCATTTGAAGCAAAAAACTAAATATGGACAAATGACATATTCCAAATGATTTCTGAGATGGATGATATTTAAAGTTACTTTTCTACGTTTTTCTTGAATAACACGAAATCCGCGAATCTCTAGTGAAAACTTGTCGCAGTACAAAATTAAACTACATTAAAGTTCCTTTAAAAAGGTCCTATTCATTTTCTCTCAAAGTCTTGTAGGTTATTTGAAGAGAGCGAGAGAATACAGAAAGTCTTGCGCAAAGTGCGAGCATTAAGGTACAGTAAAGCCAGTTTGTGGTAGTTTCTGACTTGATAGGGCACGTGCCCTATATCAAATTATTCTTCTTGACTTGGTCTGCACTACTATAGTACGTTGTAAACAATGAAAGTGTACTGAACAATAAAGAAAATAAGTAACAATGTAAATTAAATATGTTCTATCTCGGAAACAATTCAGAATAGTGCATATGCCCACATGAAGGTTTTTGCTTCAAATGATAGTTCCTTTCGCACCTGAGTATTGACCATTCATCCTGGGACAACCTGTACATCATGTTCAATTTTTTATTTATTTATTGAACTTGACCAGATTAATGCCTTCAGGGGCCCTCTTATATCAGACCAGAGTCTTACATGTTATTACAAAACTTATTAAAATCACAGTTACTTAAAAATCATAATATTTTTAATATGATATCTCTTCTTCTTCTTCTCCCGGCATATATTACACATTTGCCTGTTACACCATTTTGTTTGAAATTGTTGATTTTCCTCGCTTTTCCTAAATATCTTCTGCCCACTTACCACCAATTTTGATAATCTGTCGTTTACCATTCTTACAACATAATCCTTCCAGTTGTTTCTGTAATCTTTAATCTGCTCATTTAAGTTTTTCACTCTATTTCTTTTCCTATGTCTATATTCACTCTCCCTTCAGACAGAACATATCTAGCTACTCTTCTTAGCAATCGAATCTCTAGTGTTTGCATTCTGATGGCAACTAGTGTTTCTGCTGTGTCATCCAGGCAAGAGCTTCAAGGTCTAGAGAGTCATACTTATTATGTGCAGTAGTGTGTCAACAATAAGCTTGATCATGTTGACTGCGGCGCCGTCCTGCACAGTAAATGCTGAGCTGAAGGATTTTTCGACAGCGTTATCAGCTCAAGAAAGAATTTTTCGCGACTATCATCGTTTACCTCCACGAAATAGTAAGTCTATTTTTTGTTTACAGTCAAATGTAGGGTATCACTTAAGTCAAGTACTGGTTAGTTCCTTGGTTTGGACGATGGGATCAGCTGCTGCTTCTGCTTTGACTACTCTTCCCTAAATCACACAAGGTTTTCCAGAGAGCATCTGGTCTTTATGTTGTAGATTAATGTATTGGCGTGTCTTAGTTATTGTTTCTCTCAGATTGATTGAGTCTGTTTGCTTTTGCTTGTAATCAATTTTGTTTTCAAAAGAAGGAGGTCGATTGTAATTCTGATGTGCAGTGTCTTCGAGACACATGAACTGTTTTAGTTCCTCTGTTAGCCAAGATGCAGGTTTTCCTTCGGGTTTCCGATCTTTGGGGGAGCATATTTAGTGTGTAATAGTTAGTTTCGTAGTTAATCCGTGGAGTTGGTCTTTCACGTCCAGGAATGCTACGGAAGTCGTCTCCCAAATTATCTCTTGTGCTGGTGCTGCAAGCTCAGGTACACTGATCACTTAATCTCTGTAAGTTGGCACAGCTTATTCTGTGCATATTTTAGAGAGTATGTGATGAATATGATGTTGTGAGCTGATATTCCAGGTGCTAATTTCTTTGCTTGTGGATTTCGTGGGCAATATGCGAATGATGGCCTGGCTATACGCTGTATTATGGGTAGGTGTAAGCTGAAGTACTGTTAAATTTTAAGAAGAAACTACGCACTTGAATTTCACAGTGAAGGGGCAGAATATTTCTGTAAGTGTTCCTAGCAAGCATTATTCGTATGCTCCTAAGTAGAATCGAATTTTGAAAGGTCAGTTTTGAAGCAGGTCATCCCGTCTACTTTCGAAGGTCCGTAGAGGACGCACATTAGGCAAATTTTCTTAAGGGCTTTCTTATCTACAAAAATGTATTTGACTTGTTTACCTTCATTACTAATATATGTTCAAAATGTTTCAAATGGCTCTGAGCAATATGGGACTTAAATTCTGTGGTCATCGGTCCCCTAGAACTTAGAACTACTTAAACCTAACTAACCTAAGGACATCACACACATCAATGCCCGAGGCAGGATTCGAACTTGCGACCGTATCGGTCGCGCGGTTCCAGACTGTAGCGCCTAGAACCGCTCGGCCACTCCGGCCGGTACTAATGGATGTGAGTAGCACGGTCGGTAATAAGTCAAAGCTTTTATATGTCACTACTCCACCTGCTCATCTGTTACTTTTGTGGTGTCTTAGGACAGTGAAGTCCATATTAAGAGAACTGGAGAGCATGCTCGGCTGGAGCTAGATGTCCACGTTCGTTAGAAGAAAGACATAGAAGTCGATATTATGAAATAAAGTGCGGATTTCGTCGAAATGAGTTGAAAGTGATGGCCAGCTATGTTCAACAGCAACATTACAGATACTCTGGTAAACTAGTAGCTGCATGAGTAGACAAGTTCGAAGCTCCTAAAGCACAGGCCTTAGAGTTCATTTGCGCTGCTTTTTTCCAGCCTTTATCTGCACCATTACGTACAGAATTCGACTGAATAAAATTCCAAACACAGAATAATATACAACTTGAAGAGTGGCTGCTTTTACGTTTGTTAAAAAATTAAAGGGAGGCCTGCTTTATTTTGCACTGTGAAAAGAAAACTGACTGGTTAAGAAATTAAATATGAACTGAACCTTACCGTAACTGATAATAATTTTGAAAAGCAATACTTAACACTGAATGATCTCATTGTATCTCGATTATAGTGTGACTGGCTCTAACAGATTTCATATGGCTTACCTGTGGCAACGGAAACTTAGTACTGCTCGAAGTGACGAACATAAAACATGCAGCGCAGCGGGAAGCAGGCTAAATAGGATAGAAAAAATATTGCGCAGTGGAATGCAAGGACGTGCAACTATCCTAAGCAGCTCATACTTCAGTCACTGTGCACTTACCCCCTTCCCTGTTCGAGTCGCGAATGATGTGCATGAAGAACTGCTTTCGGCAAGACTCCATTGAACCTCTTATCTCTATAATTTTATTTTCAAGGTCTTTAGGAAGAAGCAGTGCATCGACTGACTCTTCTAGGAATGAACGATTTACGAATTTGAACAGTAAATTACACCGCGATGCTCTCAATGCCTCTCACCGAGCGAGGTGGCGCAGTGGTCAGCACACTGCACTCGCACTCAGACGACGACGGTTCAAGCGCGCGTGCGGCCATCCTGATTTAGGTTTTCCGTGATTTCCCTAAATCACTCCCGGCAAATGCCGGGATGGTTCCTTTGAAAGGGCACGGACGGTCTCCTTCCTCATCCTCCCCTAATCCGATGGGACCGATGACTTTGCTGTTTGGTCTCATCCCCCAAATCAACCAACAGTGCCTCTCTTGTAGCGCCTGCCACGGAGCAGCATGAGCATTTACGTGACGTTTTCTCTGCTTCACCTGCGACAGAATGCACTGCTCTTCTCTGGGTCTTGTCAGTTTCTTCTCTGTCAGGCCCGGTAGGGGTTCTAGATTGAAGTGTGGCTGTTTTTATTTTCGTTAAAAGCTGATTAAGAACATTCTGTGCAGCAGTGGCATATCGGAATCAGGCCCAGAATTTTGGAGAAGGATCGCACAACCGAAAGCCCTAACACAGAAAGGGCAGGCAATAAGGAGTCATATGGGTCCAGCAACACTCTAGCATTCCTATCTAAACCAAATAATTAACACTCTTAAACATGACTGACAGCAGCAACCGTAACTAAATTTTCCATACATAAAATAACGAACCATCTGCGTAAGTTTACCGTAAAAACCTTGGCTAGGTTTCAATACCGTTACAGGTATCTTCTTCAGAAGGAAATTTACGTGAATTACATGACTTTAACATTACAGACATACATGATGAGCTAAGGAGCTCAAGTCAAACAGCAGAAAATGTGGGTTCAAGTCCTTCATGGGAACTGTAAAAAATGTTACACGGTACAGCTTGTTAAAAGAGCAGACAATATTGTGAACATATAGACCATTTTTATCTGGCACCGTTGCTAGTTGCCACTCGTTCGGTCCAATGTCCGCTCTTTTAAGAAACTGTACCTGTTTAACAACTTTTACTGTTTCCATAGAGGACTTTAATCAATATTTCCTGCTGTTTGACTTGAGCTCCTTAGCTTATCATGTATGTTTACAATTTTAACGATATGTAATTTATGTGACATTCCTTCTCATGAAGGTACCCTTAGTACCACTGAAGCTAGTCAAGGCTTTTGCATGAAACTTATGCAGCAGGTTGGCTGTATACGTTGTATATTGAAAAAGGTCAAATAACTGAATTTTAATTTTTTATTTTATATGTCATTTTCCGTAGGATCAATTGGAGGAGCAAGTTTCTATGTGCATGGCAGGAGTCAGTGCATGGAATTACAACAGAAGAGCAATAACAGATAAAATGTAACTTATATGAATTCTTTGCAGGCGACGATAAACGTAATCAACAACGTAACACAGGAATTGCCTCAACCTTTTAATTTTTCCAGGAGTTCCTTGACAGAATAGAAAGAGTGAGCTACGAGAAAACTCTTCAGTTTGGACTTGAAAGTGCCTGGATTACTGATAATATTTTCGAATTGTTGTGGCAGCTTACTGAAAATGGATACAGCACAATATTGCACGTCTCTTCGCACAAGAATCGAGGGGCTGCTATCCAGGCGCAGATTGGATTTCTGCCTAGTATTAACTGAGCGACAGTTGCTAACTCTTGGGAATAATCTGATATTGTTAGCAACAAACGACGTTAAGAAAATATGTATTCAGAGGCTAATGTCAGAATTCCCAGACAAGAGGTTCGCGAACTTACACCACATATTGCTAGAACCGTCCGTTTCTGAGTGAAAACCATCCTTTTCTAATCAGAAGAGTTACCCCCCCCGCTCCCCCCCCCCCCCAAAAAAAAATCCCCTACATCATGAGCAAATGAAAAGTAACAAAGTAGATTAAAATTCGTGTTGATCTGTCAGTTATTTCAGATACTGTTCTAATGGTAAATAAAGCAGCATTTAGTTTTTGAACAAGATCCTGAACACGGGCTTTCCACAACAGCTTGCTACCTATCTCGTCGCCTAGGAATTCGTACAGCTCCGTTCACTAATCATATGCCCACTCTGTGTAATCAAAATTTCACCTTTTGTTAAATTGTGTACTAAAAACTGTAAAACTGAGTCTTTAGCATCAATTTACTTTTACAAGCCATGAACTTTTATCGTGAACTGCATTATTTGATATTGTGTCCGAGCACCGACCTCTGGGGCACCCCGCACTTAACTGTGCCCATTGGGACTGCACTGCGGTGAATAACTTCTGCTGTCTGTTCTTAAAGTGAGAGGCGAACCAATTGCGACCTTCTCCTTTTACTTCATAATGGTCCAACTTCTGCAGAAATATTTTGTGAACAACACAATTAAACGCCTTAGTTAAATCACAGAAGACGCCTATTGTTCGCCACCTTCCATTTAATCCGTCCAGAGCCTCAGAGAAAAGAGTATTTTCGGTCTTTAAACCACTTCTAAAACCAAATTGTACATATGACAGCAAATTATGTGAATTCAAATGATCAGCTATTCTTATATATACAGCCTTTTCAATAACTTTAACAAATACCGATGTCATGAAAATAGGTCTAAAATTGTCTACATTACCCCTTTCTCCTTTTTTATACATCGGCTTCACTACAGAGTACTTCAATCGACCGAACAACCCACACTGCAGATTTATTACAAATTTTGCTCTTGTTACTAACATTAATAGGGATAGAGTTAGGCTAATTGTCACTTCAGTGAGACATGCGTAGGCAGCTTGGTATTTGGTGGTTCTCTCCTGGAGCTGATAAGCACAATTAATTTGATTTATGCAATTTAAAATAATGAGGGAGTGAACACATTCAGTGGAGACGAGGTTCACACACACCAAATAGACAATGTGACACACAATCAGACTCGGAAATCAATCCACGACGGGGTAAGAATTAAAACAAAAAATGGTAAAAAAAATAATCTTCAAAAATCAGACATAACCATCAAAATGGGAGAAAGGGTATACTTATGGATATTCACTAAGTGGGAAGTAGTATTACGAAACGCGCTAAGCTAATACTGAACTTTCGGCGAGTAACAAACAAGTACTTGCAATCTAAATGCACGTGGGCAGATGGGTACGAGACTATCTTCCACAGCATAAGCAGTCTGGAAATATCACAAAGAGGGCACAATTTCCCCTCAGCACGAGAATAGGGAGAAAGTGGCCTACTTGCAGCTGAGGCCTGCGGGGTGAATGTAGATTGCCAATCATGACAGCAAAGCTACCCTATCTCAAGAGATAATTCACTAAAAAAAAAAGGAAATAAATAAGGGAGTAGACTCCTTCAATCGTCTGTACGGTATGTACTGAATTAGACGGGTGTACGGTATCTGAAGTATCCTTCTCTGCATATAAGCATATGTATCCACTCTCAAACTTCGGCAAGTTGCTTGCAGAAGCTACTCGTACAAGCTGTTTAACGCGGAAACTCCCCCAGAAAAGCGACTTCCGAAAGTTTCGTCCACTTGCCGAAGTATCTTCCGCAAGTTAGTGAAACCAGTTTCATACATTTTGTAATTATTCGCCGAACTTGCCATTAGCAGGAGGTTTTCCTCAAACATGCAGAAGTTTCGTGTGTTCAATGCCGGTATGAAAATGTCAGCCTCGAAAAGGAGAATGGCGCAAAAACAGAAGTGCAAAAACAAAGTGATACTGGAACGCCTAAATATCTATAACAAATGACCATCACGGTCAAGGATGATTACTTTGTTTCACCAGTTGGGAAAGTATAATTGCAGTACAGACGCCTTTAAAATTTATCATAATTTAACGTTAGCAGAACAAATTCATTGCACCTTTAATAAAAGTAATAAATACCAGCTGTATAGGTTAATAACCTTCTCTTGCAACTGTAATGAAAGTCTTATTAAGAGCAGACGCGTTTCACTTTATTCTGAAGCATCTCCAGTAGTCACTGTAACAATATGCTTTTTCCTCTTACAATTTTGTTAAATAGGATTCTGAACAGTTCGCATGCTTTGTTTACAACTATAAACCTAAAAACAATTTTTAATTTTTTCGCCACTCAAGCTTTTTCTCTTCCACGTGTATGTGTTACGTATTCAGCACACGGCACTTTCAATGCACTAAATATAGTACATATATTAGCAGTAAGCAAACCATACGGACTGTTCATGATCGTATCTAACAAAATTGCAAGAGAAAAAGAACATATTGTTAGAGTGACGAATGAAGATGCTTTAGAATTAAGCGAAAATTGTCTGGTCTTGAAAGACTTTCATTACAGTTGCAAAAGACGGTAATTAAGCTATAGAACTTGTATGTCTGCAGCTGCGGAAAAAATGAGGCCGAAAAACAAAGAAGACATGTGTAATAAATAATGTTTGCAAAAATCGAAGAACAAGTAAAATATCTTTTTTGGTAATATAGCTTGCCGCATCTTCTTATCCTGTTTTCAAAAATTTAATTGTAGAATAGATAATAGGTGTTGGAAATTAGCGTATGAGATTCTCAAAAAGTTTTAAATCTGAGCGAAGTCTTCCGATTATATTTCACTCAACAGTGTTACTTGACGAGTTAAAAATGTACGCCTCTGTAGCTACTTTTTTGCCCGAACGTTTTTTAACTTTGTATTTCATAACGATTTTTCTTCAATAATAAAAACTCTGCCATCTGGTGAGCAAGATGTATGAAACAGGCGAAATACCCTCAGATTTCAAGAAGAATATAATAATTCCAATCCCAAAGAAAGCAGGTGTTGACAAATGTGAAAATTGCCGAACTATCAGTTTAATAAATATCAGTTTAATATCTATCAGTTTAATATCTATCAGTTTAATAAGCCACGACTGCAAAATACTAACGCGGATTTTTTACAGACGAATGGAAAAACTAGTAGAAGACGACCTCGGGGAAGATCAGTTTGGATTCCGTAGAAATGTTGGAACACGTGAGGCAATACTGACCCTACGACTTATCTTAGAAGCTAGATTAAGAAAAGGCAAACCTACGTTTCTAGCATTTGTAGACTTGGAAAAAGCTTTTGACAACATTGACTGGAATACGCTCTTTCAAATTCTGGAGGTGGCAGGGGTAAAACACAGGGAGCGAAAGGCTATTTATAATTTGTACAGAAACCAGATGGCAGTTATAAGAGTCGAGGGACATGAAAGGGAAGCAGTGGTTGGGAAGGGCGTGAGACAGGGTTGTAGTCTATCCCCGATGTTATTCAATCTGTGTATTGAGCAAGCAGTGAAGGAAACAAAAGAAAAATTAGGAGTAAGTATTAAAATCCATGGAGAAGAAATAAAAACTTTGAGATTGGCCGATGACATTGTAATTCTGTCAGAGACAGCAAAGGACTTGGAAGAGCAGTTGAACGGAATGGACAGTGTCTTGAAAGGAGGGTATAAGATGAACATCAACAAAAGCAAAACGAGGATAATGGAATGTAGCCAAAAATGGTTCAAATGGCTCTGAGCACTATGGGACTTAACATCTATGGTCATCAGTCTCCCTAGCACTTAGAACTACTTAAACCTAACTAACCTAAGGACAGCACACAACACCCAGTCATCACGAGGCAGAGAAAATCCCTGACCCCGCCGGGAATCGAACCCGGGAATGTAGTCGAATTAAGTCGAGTGATGCTGAGGGAATTAGATTAGGAATTGAGACACTTAAAGTAGGAAAGGAATTTTGCTATTTGGGGAGCAAAATAACTGATGATGGTCGAAGTAGAGAGGATATAAAATGTAGACTCGCAATGGCAAGGAAAGCGTTTCTGAAGAAGAGAAATTTGTTAACATCGAGTATAGATTTAAGTGTCCGGAAGTCATTTCTGAAAGTGTTTGTATGGAGTGTAGCCATGTATGGAAGTGAAACATGGACGATAAATACACTCCTGGAAATTGAAATAAGAACACCGTGAATTCATTGTCCCAGGAAGGGGAAACATTATTGACACATTCCTGGGGTCAGATACATCACATGATCACACTGACAGAACCACAGGCACATAGACACAGGCAACAGAGCATGCAAAATGTCGGCACTAGTACAGTGTATATCCACCTTTCGCAGCAATGCAGGCTGCTATTCTCCCATGGAGACGATCGTAGAGATGCCGGATGTAGTCCTGTGGAACGGCTTGCCATGCCATTTCCACCTGGCGCCTCAATTGGACCAGCGTTCGTGCTGGACGTGCACACCGCGAGAGACGACGCTTCATCCAGTCCCAAACATGCTCAATGGGGGACAGATCCGGAGATCTTGCTGGCCAGGGTAGTTGACTTACACCTTCTAGAGCACGTTGGGTGGCACGGGATACATGCGGACGTGCATTGTCCTGTTGGAACAGCAAGTTCCCTTGCCGGTCTAGGAATGGTAGAACGATGGGTTCGATGACGGTTTGGATGTACCGTGCACTATTCAGTGTCCCCTCGACGATCACCAGTGGTGTACGGCCAGTGTAGGAGATCGCTCCCCACACCATGATGCCGGGTGTTGGCCCTGTGTGCCTCGGTCGTATGCAGTCCTGATTGTGGCGCTCACCTGCACGGCGCCAAACACGCATACGACCATCATTGGCACCAAGGCAGAAGCGACTATCATCGCTGAAGACGACACGTCTCCATTCGTCCCTCCATTCACGCCTGTCGCGACACCACTGGAGGCGGGCTGCACGATGTTGGGGCGTGAGCGGAAGACGGCCTAACGGTGTGCGGGACCGTAGCCCAGCTTCATGGAGACGGTTGCGAATGGTTCTCGCCGATACCCCAGGAGCAACAGTGTCCCTAATTTGCTGGGAAGTGGCGGTGCGGTCCCCTACGGCACTGCGTAGGATCCTACGGTCTTGGCGTGCATCCGTGCGTCGCTGCGGTCCGGTCCCAGGTCGACGGGCACGTGCACCTTCCGCTGACCACTGGCGACAACATCGATGTACTGTGGAGACCTCACGCCCCACGTGTTGAGCAATTCGGCGGTACGTCCACCCGGCCTCCCGCATGCCCACTATACGCCATCGCTCAAAGTCCGTCAGCTGCACATACGGTTCACGTCCACGCTGTCGCGGCATGCTACCAGTGTTAAAGACTGCGATGGAGCTCCGTATGCCACGGCAAACTGGCTGACACTGACGGCGGCGGTGCACAAATGCTGCGCAGCTAGCGCCATTCGACGGCCAACACCGCGGTTCCTGGTGTGTCCGCTGTGCCGTGCGTGTGATCATTGCTTGTACAGCCCTCTCGCAGTGTCCGGAGCAAGTATGGTGGGTCTGACACACCGGTGCCAATGTGTTCTTTTTTCCATTTCCAGGAGTGTAGTTTGGACAAGATGAGAATAGAAGCTTTTGAAATGTGGTATTACAGAAGAATGCTGAAGATTAGATGGGTAGATCACATAACTAATGAGGAAGTATTGAATAGGATTGGGGAGAAGTTTGTGGCACATCTCGTCAAGAAGAAGGGATCGGTTGGTAGGAGATGTGTTGAGGCATCAAGGGATCACCAATTTAGTATTGGAGAGGATGTAGGTTGCACTAGGTACTGGGAGATGAAGAAGCTTGCACAGAATAGAGTAGTATGGAGAACTGCATCAAACCAGTCTCAGGACTGAAGATCACAACAACAACACAAAAACGCAACAACGGTGGCGTCCTCACATGGAGCACCGTCTCGTTCAGCAGGACAATGAGAGCGCCGCGACGTCTGCAATAACCTGACGCCTTGTGTTCACAGTCATCCATCATTCTCCATACAAATTCGACTTGCCTCCATCCGATTTTCATCTGTTTCCAAAACCTAAAAAACAGCTTCAAGGACTTCACTTTCATAGGGACGAAGCGGTGCAAGCAGAGGTTAGGTAGCGGCTCCGTCAAGAAAGTCAAATATTCAACAGTAGCGGTATAAAAAAACTGGTCCTTGTTGGGGAAAATGTGTTCATTACCAGGGTGACTGTGTTGAGAAATAAATATGTAGATAAGAAGAATAAAGATGTAGACAGTTAGTAATGTTTGTTTTATTTAAAAAGATTGAACAGTTTTCGCATAAAAAATTCGGAGTCATTACTTTTCAGCACACCCTCGTAAAACATGACGGACGAATCAAAGGGGACATAAACAGACTAACAATGGCAATGAGGCCACTGCTGGCCGAAAGAAGACGATTGGTCTGAAACACTGGCCTTGGTGACCGGACGAAATTTCTGAGAGTACACGTTTTGAACATAGCTTTGTATGGTAGTCTGTCATGGGCTGTGGGGAAATCAGAAAAGTAGAGACTTAAATTATTTGAGACGTGGTGCTACAGAAGGATGTTGAAACTTAGATAGACTGATAAGGAGTGAGGAGGTTCCTCGTAGAATCGGCGAGGAGAAAGTATTGCGTAGAAGAAAAGACGGGATGTTGGGACATGTGTTAAGTCATAACTTCCATGGTTCTTGGGGGGGCTGCAGAGGGTAAAAACTGTAGGTGATACCTAAGACTGGAATATATTCAACAAATGGTTGAGGACATTGACTGCAGTTGTTTTGACACAAGGGAGGAGTTCTTGGTGTGCTGCATCAAACCCTTCTTAAGACCGGAAGGAAAAAGTTAACGGTTCTTAAATTAGCGCAAATTTGACAGTGTGTCACTATGTTCAGTCAGTTCCTGGCACAAGACGCAAGAGTTAGGACGATACATGTGTTACCAATAAATAACACATCTGCCCCGTAGTATTCGTCGAACTCTCAACTAGATGAAATCTTCAATCTCTATGAAGATAGTAACTGTTCTCGAAAGAACGGATACCACTGATGACCATGCAGCTTCTCTAGAATAAATCATAATCAATTGAAACCCTCAGCTGCCGACAGGTGTTGTTGATATACTTCGATGGGGACAGCTGAAAATGTGTGCCCCGAGCGGGACTCGAATTCAGGATCCCCTGCTTACATGGCAGACGCTCTATCCATCTGAGCCATCGAGGACACTGATGAAAACCGAGCGAGGTGGCGCAGTGGTTAGACACTGGACTCGCATTCGGGAGGACGACGGTTCAATCCCGCGTCCGGCCATCCTGATTTAGGTTTTCCGTAATTTCCCTAAATCACTCCAGGCAAATGCCGGGATGGTTCCTCTGAAAGGGCACGGCCGACTTCCTTCCCCATCCCTCCCTAATCCGATGAGACCGATGACCACGCTGTCTGGTCTCCTTCCCCAAACAACCAACCAACCGACACAGATGAAAAACGTGACTGTAGGGACTTATCCCTTGCACGCTTCCCGTGAGACCCACATTCCCAACTGTCCATAATCTACATACGTAATGTACCTAATAGATATTTGCCCATTCACTCATTACTTGTGCACACTAGGGTGACGATCGGCAGCTGAGGGTTTGAATTAATTATCATTTATTCTAGAGAAGCTGCACGGTCATCAATGGTATCTGTTCTTTCAAGAGCAGTTACTATCTTCATCTATATAGTTAAAGGCTACCCAGCCATCAACCTTCGTCTGTGCGAATGCGCACAGGTTGCCCGAACTCTTACGGGAATCGTCACCTTAGTGTGCGCCAGTAATGAGTGGTTGAAAAAATATCTATTAGCTACATTACGTATGTAGACTGTGGACAGTTGGGAATGTGGGTCTCACGGGAAGCGTACAAGGGATAAGTCCCTGCAGTGGCGCTATTCATCTGTGTCCTCGGTGGCTCAGATTGACTGTCGGCTCAGTCGGCTCTCAGCCGTGGCAGTTTGCGGACGGCCCCGCGCGCCGGCCAGTGCTCCGCTGCAGGCGTTGTTTACTTCCGCGTCGTAGCTTTAAGGCTTGTGTCCGTCGACCGTGAACATGTCGAGCGGTTACCGCCGTGCGACCCTTAAAGTTTCCTTCCCAGCTGAACATGCGCGACCTCGTGCACATGAAGTTGAAACGTTCATACGTGAAGAAGTTCGTTTAGATCCTAACCACGTTGTCAGAATCCATTTTTCGATCATGATTAGTGTCGTTTATATTAAAGTGACTAAACACCGAGGTGTGTGAAGATGTTATTCGCCGGCACGGTAACTCAGCGTATTCGGTCAGAGGGTTACTTACCCTCTGTAACAAAAAAAACTGAGTGAACGGATCAACGAAGAGCCTGAACAGGTGTCATCTGAGGTCCGCCCCGAACAAATTCAACGAACAATATAGAACAAAATATCAACTAAAAAAAATGGATAGAGCGTCTGCCATGTAAGCAGAAGATCCCGGGTTCGAGTCCCGGGCGGGGCACACATTTTCAGAGGACTTTATTTTACATTGATTATAGCAGGTGTAGAAGTATGAAACCGGAATTTGGATGCAATAATCACGCGTCTGTTGTTTGAAACAGATAAACAATATTATGTTCAAAACAATCTCCATGCTATTTATACATTTCTCCCACCTCTCCGGTAGGCTATGAATATCACGCTAAAAAACAGTTCTTTTGAAGTGAACCAGTCAGCGAGCCACTTTCTTACGTTTTCATACGAATTGAAGCGTTGTTTAGCGAAAGCGTGTCCTAGTGATGCAGATAGAAGATAATCGGACGGAGCCAGGTCTGGGGTTGGGTTGCGGTTAGGTTGATTTAGGGGAAGAGACCAAACAGCGAGGTCATCGGTCTCATCGGATTAGGGAAGGAAGTTGGCAGTGCCCTTTCAAAGGAATCATCCCGGCATCTGCCTGTAGCGATTTAGGGTAATCGCGGAAAACCTAAATCAGGATGGCCGGACGCGGGATTGAACCGTCGTCCTCCCTAATGCGAGTCCAGTGTGCTAACCACTGCACCACCTCGCTCGGTTTAAGTCTGGAGATTAAGCCGCATGTTCTAGTATTTACCACGAGAACATCTCGATCGTTTCCCTACCCGTTTCGCTGTGTGTCATCATGGAGAAATATGACTTTGTGTTGCCTTTTTCCATATTCCGGTCGTTTTATACGTAATGTTCGATTAAATCGATCATTTGCTGTTAGTTGCGATCAGTGTCAACGGTTTAACCAAGTTTTAGCAAACTCAGATGACATCGTTCTGATCCCACCTAACACAGATCATTGTCTTCCTTCCAAAGCAATTTGGTCTTGCTGTGGATGTTGATCGTTTGCCTGAATTCACCCGTGATTTACGACGCTTAGGATCCATTTTTCAAGACCTGTCACTATTCGATGGAGGAACGACTTTCTTTTGTATCTGGCGAGCTGCATTTCACACGTGGTCTTTCGATTTGCTTGCTGTCTTTCATTCAGTTCATGTGGAACCCATTTTCCAACTTTCTGCACCTTTCCCATAGCTTTCAACCGGAGAGAAACGGCTTTCTGCGTCACATTTAACCGTTCCGCGAATTCCTGTTGAGTTGGAGTATCATCTTCATCCAATAAGGCCTGCAGTTCGTTGGCTTCGAACTTTTTGGGTGGTTTCCCGCACTCGTCGTTTCTCGCGTCAAAATCACCACTTTTGAATTATTTGAACCACTCGAAACACTGTGTTTACCAAGACCATGTCCGCTGAAAGCTTCGACAAGCAGTCGATGCGATTCTGCAGCACTTTTCTTCAAATGATAACAAAAAACCAATGTTGTCCGCAAATTGTAGTTCGTAGACACAAAACTCGATATGCTTACGGGTTTGAAACAGATACCGATGCATGGAACTTGGGTTGCTGTGTGTTGACATTTGTCATCAGCCGTTACAGGTAACAGTTCAGGTTATAGCGGTGAACCAATTAAACGAAATGCTATTATAAAATGATTCAATACACTTGTATTTTGACACTATTGCAATTTATTGTATTAGAGTTGTTGATATTCCTTGGAGCTGCGCATGGCACAGCGGTCTCTTTGCTGCACTTGACGACGACGTCAAGCACACCGGTACAATTCTCGTCTTCGCACGAAATGCATTAGCAACACCTCAAGCAAATAAATAACACAACCACAACAGAATGTGCTCGTTAATAAAGCTTCCTACATAATAAACATAGTTCTAACTCTCGAAATAAATTTCCTGCTTAACTTCACCAAAATGCATAACTATGTACACCTGTTCACTTATATAACAAGCTAGTACGAGTGTTTCCTATTAATAAAATAGTTTCCTTTTTTGAAAGTTGTTGTTGTTGTTGTTGTTGTGGTGGTGGTGGTGGTGCTGGTGGTGGTGGTGGTCTTCAGTCCTGAGACTGGTTAGATGCAGCTCTCCATGCTACTCTATCCTGTGCAAGCTTCTTCATCTCCCAGTACCTACCGCAACCTACATCTTTCTGAATCTGCTTCGTGTATTCATCTCTTGGTCTCCCTCTACGATTTTTACCCTCCACGCTGCCCTCCAATACAAAATTGATCCCTTGGTGCCGGCCGGAGTGGCCGAGCGGTTCTAGGCGCTACAGTCTGGAACCGCGCGACCGCTACGGTCGCAGGTTCGAATCCTGCCTCGGGCATGGATGTGTGTGATGTTCTTAGGTTAGTTAGGTTTAAGTAGTTCTAAGTTCTAGGGGACTAATAACCTCAGCAGTTAAGTCCCATAGTGCTCAGGGCCATTTGAACCATTTTTGACCCCTTGGTGCCTCAGAACATGTCCTACCAACCGATCCCTTCTTCTAGTCAAGTTGTGCCACAAATTTCTCTTCGCCCCAATTCTATACAATACCATCTCCTTAGTTATGTGATCTACCCATCTAATCTTCAGTATTCTTCTGTAGCACCACATTTCCAAAGCTTCTACACTCATCTTGTCTAAACTGTTTATCGTCCACGTTTCACTTCCATGCATGGCTACACTCCATACAAATACTTTCAGAAACGACTTCCAGACACTTAAATCTACAATCCATGTTAACAAATTTCTCTTCTTTAGAAACGCATTCCTTGCCATTGCCAGTCTACATTTTACATCCTCCCTACTTCGACCATCATCAGTTATTTTGCTCCCCAAATAGCAAAACTCATCAACTACTTTAAGTGTCTCAGTTCCTAATCTAATTCCCTCAGCAACTCCCTTCCCAACCACTGCTTCTCTTTTATGCCCCTCGACTCTTATAACTGCCATCTGATTTCTGTACAAAATGTAAATAGCCTTTCCCTCCCTGTATTTTACCCCTGTCACCTTCAGAATTTGAAAGAGTCTTACCAATAAATTAACAGGAAATCTCGTACCCTCTAAAAGAGATCAGCAACGGAGCGGGAACGTCGAATCAGAAGAATCCACAAGACTGTTGCGGTATCAGTGTCTGTGCTTGCAACAGTCGACCTCGGCGCACAGGAGCGGTGCCGGCTAGCGAGATATCGCCGAGGCGCCCTGCGGCGGGCGCTCGCAGCACGCACTCCCTCACCTGTGCGGCGGCGCTGGGCGGGCGTAAGCCGCTGCGGCAGGACTCGCCGTCTTAATGCACGAGGCGTGTACGCGCTAAGCCGTGCGCCATCAGTCAAATCCCAACCTGGCCGCGATGCCGCGCCGGCACACTCTTCTATTAGGGCGGCCGGCTTCAGGGATTTGCCCGATGCTAAGACGCGGGTTGCTCTCGGCTCAGGTTGCAGCCTGGGACCGCAGAGCACTAAATGATTCATGACGCGCCTATCATACGCTGCTCTCTTCCGGAAGACTTTCCGCTATGTTCCTACGCGCACAGCGTACACCCATCTACAGCTACACGTATATCCAAACTCTCAAAACAACTGTGAAGCGTAAATAGTGCCAACACGCTTTATTGACACTAATAGAACTACAAAAGTTCTAAAAAATAAAACCTCGTATGGTGTTGAGAGAATTTCAAAGACAATTCTGAAATTTTGTTCCAACCTAACGAGTTGATTTATGCGACATATAGGAATTTTTTCCAAGAATAGTCTCACACTTAAGTGCAAACAATTACTTAGCAAATCATAGTTTGCCCCCCATGCCGTTGATGGGGAGGCTTGCGTGCCTCAACGATACAAATAGCCGTACCGAGGTGCAACCACAACGGAGGGGTATCTGTTGAGAGGCCAGACAGAGGTGTGGTTCCTGAAGAGGGGCAGCAGCATTTTCAGCAGTTGCAGGAGCAACAGTCTGGATGATTGACTGATCTTGCCTTGTAAAACTAACCAAATTGGCCTTGCTGTTCTGGTACTGCGAACGGCTGAAAGCAAGAGGAAATTACAGCCGTAATTTTTCCCGAGGGCATGCAGCTTTACTGTATGATTAAATGCTGATGGCGTCCTCTTGGGTAAAATATTCCGGAGGTAAAATAGTCCCCCATTTGGATCTCCGGGCGGGGACTACTCAGGAGGATGTCGTTATCAGGAGAAAGAAAACTGGCATTCTACGGATCGGAGCGTGGAATGTCAGATCCCTTAATCGGGCAGGTAGGTTAGAAAATTTAAAAAGGGAAATCGATAGGTTAAAGTTAGATATAGTGGGAATTAGTGAAGTTCGGTGGCAGGAGGAACAAGACTTTTGGTCAGGTGAATACAGGGTTATAAATACAAAATCGAATAGGGGTAATGCAGGAGTAGGTTTAATAATGAATAAAAAGTAGGAGTACGGGTAAGCTACTACAAACAGCATAGTGAACGCATTATTGTGGCCAAGATAGACACGAAGCCCACGCCTACTACAGTAGTACCAGTTTATATGCCAACTAGCTCTGTAGATGATGAAGAGATTGATGAAATATGTGATGAGATAAAAGAAATTATTCAGGTAGTAAGGGAGACGAAAATTTAATAGTCATGGGTGACTGGAATTCCAGAGTAGGAAAAGGGAGAGAAGGAAACATAGTGGGTGAATATGGATTGGGGCTAAGAAACGAAAGAGGAAGCCGCCTGGTAGAATTTTGCACAGAGCATAACTTAATCACAGCCAACACTTGGTTTAAGAATCATGAAAGAAGGTTGTATACATGGAAGAACCCTGGAGATACTAAAAGGTATCAGATAAATTATATAATGGTAAGACAGAGATTCAGGAACCAAGTTTTAAATTGTAAGACATTGCCAGGGGCAGATGTGGACTCTGACCACAATCTATTGGTTATGGACTGTAGATTGAAACCGAAGAAACTGCAAAAAGGTGGGATTTTAAAGAGATGGGACCTGGATAAACTGAAATAACTCTGTACAAGACTTTCAGGGAGAGCATAAGGGAACAACTGACAGGTATGGGGGAAAGAAATACAGTAGAAGAAGAATTGGTAGCTTTGAGGGATGAAATAGTGAAGGCAGCAGAGGATCAAATAGGTAAAAAGACGAGGGCTAGTAGAAACCCTTTGGTGACACAAGAAATATTGAATTTAATTGATGAAAGGAGAAAATATAAAAATGCTGTAAAAGAAGCAGGCAAAAAGGAATACAAACGTCTCAAAAATGAGATCGACAGGAAGTGCAAAATGGCTAAGCAGGGATGGCTAGAGGACAAATGTAAGGATGTAGAGGCTTATCTCACTAGGGGTAAGATAGATACTGCCTACAGGAAAATTAAAGAGACCTTTGGAGAGAAGAGAACCACTTGTATGAATATCAAGAGCTTTGATGGAAACCCAGTTCTAAGCAAAGAATGGAAAGCAGAAAAGTGGACGGAGTATATAGAGGGTCTATACAATTACTTAAGGACAATATTATGGAAATGGAAGAAGATGTAGATGAAGATGAAATGGGAGATATGATACTGCGTGAAGAGTTTGACAGAGCACTGAAAGACCTGAGTCGAAACAAGGCCCCCGCAGTAGACAACATTCCATTAGAACTACTAACAGCCTTGGGAGAGCCAGTCCTGACAAAACTCTACCATCTGGTGAGCAAGATGTATGAGACAGGCGAAATACCCTCAGACTTCAAGAAGAATATAATAATTCCAATCCCAAAGAAAGCAGGTGTTGACAGATGTGAAAATTACCGAACTATCAGTTTAATAAGTCACAGCTGCAAAATACTAACGCGAATTATTTACAGTCAAATGGAAAAACTGACAGAAGCCGACCTCGGGAAAGATCAGTTTGGATTCCGTAGAAATGTTGGAACACGTGAGGCAATACTGACCTTACGACTTTGTTGACATTGCATCTTCCCACTATCCTAATTCTGACTCCGAAATTTGCCACCTGCTGTACCTACGACTGAGCCTTTGTGGTTGTTACATTTCATATCTTTACAGATTTTTACTCCCAGGTGTCTGAAGCAGTGGACTATTCTAAATTATAGCCGTAGGATACTACACTCCTGGAAATTGAAATAAGAACACCGTTAATTCATTGTCCCAGGAAGGGGAAACTTTATTGACACATTCCTGGGGTCAGATACATCACATGATCACACTGACAGAACCACAGGCACATAGACACAGGCAACAGAGCATGCACAATGTCGGCACTAGTACAGTGTATATCCACCTTTCGCAGCAATGCAGGCTGCTATTCTCCCATGGAGACGATCGTAGAGATGCTGGATGTAGTCCTGTGGAACGGCTTGCCATGCCATTTCCACCTGGCGCCTCAGTTGGACCAGCGTTCGTGCTGGACGTGCAGACCGCGTGAGACGACGCTTCATCCAGTCCCAAACATGCTCAATGGGGGACAGATCCGGAGATATTGCTGGCCAGGGTAGTTGACTTACACCTTCTAGAGCACGTTGGGTGGCACGGGATACATGCGGACGTGCATTGTCCTGTTGGAACAGCAAGTTCCCTTGCCGGTCTAGGAATGGTAGAACGATGGGTTCGATGACGGTTTGGATGTACCGTGCACTATTCAGTGTCCCCTCGACGATCACCAGTGGTGTACGGCCAGTGTAGGAGATCGCTCCCCACACCATGATGCCGGGTGTTGGCCCTGTGTGCCTCGGTCGTATGCAGTCCTGATTGTGGCGCTCACCTGCACGGCGCCAAACACGCATACGACCATCATTGGCACCAAGGCAGAAGCGACTCTCATCGCTGAAGACGACACGTCTCCATTCGTCCCTCCATTCACGCCTGTCGCGACACCACTGGAGGCGGGCTGCACGATGTTGGGGCGTGAGCGGAAGACGGCCTAACGGTGTGCGGGACCGTAGCCCAGCTTCATGGAGACGGTTGCGAATGGTCCTCGCCGATACCCCAGGAGCAACAGTGTCCCTAATTTGCTGGGAAGTGGCGGTGCGGTCCCCTACGGCACTGCGTAGGATCCTACGGTCTTGGCGTGCATCCTTGCGTCGCTGCGGTCCGGTCCCAGGTCGACGGGCACGTGCACCTTCCGCCGACCACTGGCGACAACATCGATGTACTGTGGAGACCTCACGCCCCACGTGTTGAGCAATTCGGCGGTACGTCCACCCGGCCTCCCGCATGCCCACTATACGCCCTCGCTCAAAGTCCGTCAACTGCACATACGGTTCACGTCCACGCTGTCGCGGCATGCTACCAGTGTTAAAGACTGCGATGGAGCTCCGTATGCCACGGCAAACTGGCTGACACTGACGGCGGCGGTGCACAAATGCTGCGCAGCTAGCGCCATTCGACGGCCAACACCGCGGTTCCTGGTGTGTCCGCTGTGCCGTGCGTGTGATCATTGCTTGTACAGCCCTCTCGCAGTGTCCGGAGCAAGTATGGTGGGTCTGACACACCGGTGTCAATGTGTTCTTTTTTCCATTTCCAGGAGTGTAGTTCTTTTCCGTGTTATGAAGTGCATATATTTACATTTCTGAACATTTAAATGAAAATGTGACTCGATATTCGTGGAGTTTTTTATCAGTACATCATTATAGATAATGGCAACATTTGCGAAAAGTCTGATGTTACTATTAATATCATTTGCAAGATCAGTAACATACATCGTGAGCAGCACTTCCCCGGAGCACACCTGAACTTACTTCTACACCTGCTGATGACTCTCCATCGAAGATAATTTGACGCGTCCTTCCCACCAAAAAATCTTCTCCCTAGTTACATATATCGCTCGATACTCCATATTATCGTACTTCCGATAATACGTGCAGGTGTCGTAGTGAGTCAAATGCTTTCCGGAAGTCAACAAATACTGCACCTTCGCGACTGCCTTGATCCTTGGCTTCCAGGATGTCATGTGACGAAAGCGCCAGTTGGGTTTCAGATCATCAGTGTTTCCGGAATCCATAGTCGTTGGCACGGGGGATATCATTCTGTTCAAGGCACCTCATTACATTTGATCTCAGAATACGTTCTAAGCTTCTACGTCAAATTGATGTCAAAAGCATTGGACGGTATTTTCGTGGATCACTTCTGCCGCCCTTCTTCTGAACTGGTGTGACCCATGCTTCCTTCGACTCGCGGGGGAACTGATTTTTGTTCCAGGGCTCTATGGTGCAATATGGCTAAAAGAGAGGTTAACTCAACCGCAAAATTGGTAAAGAATCTGACAGGGAATTCGTACGGCCCTGGAGCTTTGTTCAGATTTTGATGAAATAATTGTTTCTCAGCGTTCCTGGTGCTAATATCTACTTCATTCATTTTTGCAATGGTATGAGATTTAAATTGGGGCAATACTACTGTATCTTCCTCTGCAAAGGAACAACTGAAAACGTAGTTTAAAAAATAGGGACGTAAAAGATAGTTTTAAAAAATTCATTCCATTTTACAAAGCTATATCTTCCACATGAGTGAACATAGACATTAAGAGTGAATTTGACTTAGGTATCGGAACTAGATATTCACCTTGGCACCAGTATTCCATCTTCAGTCATGTAGCCGTAAGAAATGGGATGAATCAGTATATTGCCCTAACAACTGTCGTAATGGCGTGTAAGTGCACATAAGGTCAGGGCGCACTGACATGAAGGTTCCAATATAATTCATTACCGGGATTAAGAAAACACATTAATGTCGTGATTAACAGTGTACCGTAGAACAGCATAATCCTATATGTTAATTATTTTTTACCTGCTAAGACCCTGATTCAGACGAGATTGCCTTCATGAATTCGGAACCAGTCATGTTCCGTTTTAGACTCTTTCAGACGTAAAACAATGTCTGCTATCTTTAAAAGACAGCACTAATATTTGTATCAGCTGCCATTTTTCCATCTCTTAAATAAATTAAATAAAACTACGGTATCATTGGCCAGACCCGTCTGGGGTAGTCCGTTCGCCTGGTGCAAGTCATTTCAATTGAGGCTCTTCGGCGAATTGCGCGTCGATTAAGATGATATGAAATTATCAGGAAACATGACAGTCAACCCCAAGCGAAGAAATTCTTCGATCAGGTCAAGTATGAGAGAAGCGTTCGATAACTTTGAGAGTGAAATTTTGTCAACTGATCTGACTAGAAACAATAAGAGGTTTGGTCTTACTTAACATCAGTAAGCGGTTCTAAAACATCTACTCAATCACTCAGTGACCATTCTGGCACCGGAACAGAAGATAATAGAGAGAAGCCGTAATACTGAATTCGGCCTTCCGAAATTTCTCCACTGCGGAAGATCTTAATATGGTCCCTCCATACTGTCTTCGTATGAACAGTGAAATGGGGTATATTGAGATAACCGACCATGGGATAGAAAAGCAACTACAATCTTTTAGTAGTGGAAAGGCATCATCTCCAGATGAGATTCTATAAGATTCTACAAAGATTATGCGAAAGATAAATGATATAAATGACCTAGTAGATAGTGTCGGAAGTTCCATGCGGCTTTTCGCGGATGGTTCAAAATGGCTCTGAGCACTATGCCACTTAACTTCTGAGGTCATCAGTCGCCTAGAACTTAGAACTAATTAAACCTAACTAACCTAAGGACTTCACACACATCCATGCCCTAGTCAGGATTCGAACCTACGACCGTAGCGGTCACTCGGCTCCAGACTGTAGTGCCCAAAACCGCACGGCCACTCTGGCCGGCTTTTCGCGGATGATGCTGTAGTATACAGAGAAGTTGCAGCATTAGAAAATGGCAGCGAAATGCAGTAAGATCTGCAGCGGATAGGCACTTGGTGAAGGGAGTGGCAACTGACCCTTAACATAGACAAATGTAATGTATTGCGGATACATAGAAAGAAGGATCCTTTATTGTATGATTATATGATAGCGGAACAAACACTGGTAGCAGTTATTTCTGTAAAATATCTGGGAGTATGCGAGCGGAACGATTTGAAGTGGAATGATCATATAAAATTAATTGTTGGTAAGGTGGGTGCCAGGTTGAGATTCATTGGGAGAGTCCTTAGAAAATGTAGTCCACCAACAAAAGAGGTGGCTTACAAAACACTCGTTCGACCTATACTTGAGTATTGCTCATCAGTGTGGGATCCGTACCAGGTCGGGTTGACAGAGGAGATAGAGAAGATACAAAGAAGAGCGGCGCGTTTCGTCACAGGGTTGTTTGGTAAGCGTGATAGCGTTACGGAGATGTTTAGCAATCTCAAGTGGCAGACTCTGCAAGAGAGGCGCTCTGCAACGCGGAGTAGCTTGCTGTCCTGGTTTCGAGAGGATGCGTTTCTGGATGAGATATCGAATATATTGCTTTCCCCTACTTGTACTTCCCGAGGAGATCACGAATGTAAAATTAGAGAGATTCGAGGGCGCGCGGAGGCTTTCCGGCAGTCGTTCTTCCCACGAACCATACGCGACTGGAACAGGAAAGGGAGGTAATGACAATGGCACGTAAAGTGCCCTCCGCCACACACCGTTGGGTGGCTTGCGGAGTATAAATGTTGATGTAGATGTAGAACTGGCTCCCCTTCCGAAGGCAGTTTATCGTGGCTCGTGGGAGCAACGAAGGACACCTAGCTACTGGAAAATAGCCTACATCGTTGACGTCGATCTGTTGTAGAATTACGGCACCTATTTTATGCTCAAAAATTATATCATTTTTGGAGAAGGAAATTCTTCTATATAAAAATCTACATGGATTTCGCAAACAGATTTTGCGGAACTCAGCTCGCTCTGTTCCTCCACGAAATCCAGAAAGCTATAGACAACGGCACTCAGGTCGATGCCGTGTTCCTTGACTTCAGGAAGGCGTTTCACACCGTCCCGCACTGCCGTTAACTGCAAAAATAAGAAACGAGCTCACCTTACCTAGTATTACCTAGTATTGGACCCGATATGCGGCTGGATTCAAGACTTTTTTGCAGAGAGAAATCGAAACGTCGCTCTTAACGGAATAAAATCGACAGATGTAATTTCCTGAGTACCCCCAAGAAGCGTGATTGAACCGTTACTGTTTACAATGTAGATAAATGATCAAGTTGAAAGCTCTTTAATACTGTTCACAGATGATGCGGTTGTATACAACAAAGCAGCAACGCCAGAAGATAATATCTGTTTGCAGAATGACCTACAGAGGACTGATAAATGGTGCAGGCTCTGGCAGTTGACCGTACTGCGCATACGTAGGAAAAGAAATCCAGTACTGTACAACTACACTATTGATGACCAATTGCTGGAATCAGTTTCTACCGTAAAATACTGAGAGTGAAACTATCCAGAGCGACCTTAAATGGAACGACCACTTAAAAAAACCGTAGAAAAAATAGATCCCAAATAGATCAACAGGAAGAATCTTAAAGAAATGTAGCTCAACCACGAAGGAAGTGGTTTATAAGGCGCTTTTATGACCATATTTTGAGCATCTGTCTGCCTTATCAGCTGAACTGATACAAGAGTAGCGTTACAGAGATGCTCAGAAAACTCCAGTGACAGATGCTACACGAGAAGTGTTGTGCGTCACGAAGAGGATTACTGTTGAAATTGCGAGAGAGTACTTTCCGGAACTAGTCGGACAACATATTCCTTCCTCACACACATATCTTGCGAAATGACCACGGCGAGAAAATTCGAGAAACTGTGGCTAATACAGAGGTTTGCCGATAAACGTTTGTCCACGCTCCATTCGCAAGTGGAACAGGGAAGGGGGGAAATCAGTTAGTGGTAACGAAATTCCCTCCGCCACACATCGTGAGGTGGCTTCCGGAGTTTTGATGTAGATATAGATGTAGAGGAACCGAATCCGGAACCTGCTATCTACAGGCTACGACGATAAACAGCCATCGCAATACGCACGCAGAGTTGGATCGTTAAGGCTCTACAAATGCAGCAGCGATCGAGTCACCGAGCTCAACCAAACGCGCACTGCCTCTACCTGAGAATAAGACAGTAGCGATCAGTGAGACGTTAATGTTTCGAGATGACATTGTACGTAAACATGAGTAAATGTAAGAACATGTCAGAGTGGCAAAAAGGGGCAGGCGTGCTTCTCCGTGCCCATGTCCATATCACGGTTGAAGTTGCTGGATTTGTTGGTGTTTCACGACGGACTGATCACCGTGTCCCCAAGCAGTGATGTGTAACACGTGCCCATCAAACACGTCGGGAAAGGATCCCGATTGAGAGGGACTGGAGACGCGTTACACGCCTTATGACTCAAAATCCCTTCCAAACCCGACAGGAACTACTGCAGGCAGTGAATGAAGGTCCATCCCAACCTGTTAGCGAGAGAACATAGTGACCGGTGTGCAAGCAGTGAACATCTAGAGTCGCTCAACTCGCAAGTGGCCATTCCTCACACAGGCACACAAAGACGACAATAGCAAAGTTCATCCGGCTGCTAGAATAAGTGACTGGTTTTCTGGGCACTCTCCCACCCTGTTACAGTTTGACTGACCTGCAAAATCACCTGTCTTGAACCCCACACAAAATATGTGGGACATGTTGGCACAGTGGGTAAATCGCCGACATCAGTATCCCCGTAATTTGGTGGAAATTCACGGTGAAATTCTCAGCGAGCTGCTTAACCTGCATGCTACGCACTTGAACAACCTTATGCGCTCACTTCCTAATCGGATCCAGGAGATTATCAATTTCACAGGCGAAAACACAGTATAAAATGTAGCTTGTAACGATATGTCTAGCGATTACTAATTTTTTCTCTAGTGAGCTAATATAGGCGTGATAAACTAGAAATTTGAAATATTAATATAGTATGACAAATATGGCCCGCCCGGCTGGCCGGGCGGCCTAACGCGCTGCTTTCCCGAGCGGGAAGGCGTGTCGGTCCCTGGCACGAATCCGCCCGGCGGATTAGTGTCGAGGACCGGTGTGCCAGCCAGCCTGTGGCTCGTTTTTAAGGCGGTTTTCCATCTACCTCGGCGAAAGCAGGCTGGTTCCCCTTATTCACACTATGTCGGTGATTGCTACGCAAACACCGTTTCCACGTACGCGTACACCATAATTACTCTACCACGCAAACATTTGGAGTTACACTCGTCTGGTATGAGACGTTTCTGGGGGAAGGGGGCGGGGGTGGCCACAATAACCCTGGGTTCGGTGTGGGGCGGCGGTGGGGTGGGTGGACTGCTGTGGCCTGTTGTGGGGTTGCGAACCACTGAGGGCTACGGCGGGACAGAGCCTCTCCGTCGTTTCTAGGTCCCCGGTTTAATGCAACACAAGACAATAACATAAATATTCTCAAATTACAGCCCATTTTGAATATAAGCGTACATTGCACACATTATAAAGTGCACACAGATTAACCACAAAATCTGCAATTAAGTACGTGAGCTAAAAACCACTCTGTATATTATTCACGAAACCAGCTTCTCCGCATATTTCCTAGGACTCGTGGGAAAATAATAATAACATCCTTATGTACTGTCACTTATTTTACATTGTTTAATGCAATCACTTACAGATCTTTCTCCAAAAGTCACTATATTTCTTCCATTAAGTCTTGTATTTCTTCTCAGCGTATTTTTCTACGGGATTGGGAGAGAAAGGAAAAAGGTGAGGCAGATTAGGATTAATGTCCCGCCGATGACGATGTCGTTAGGGACGAAACATAATCTCAGACTCGGAAAGGAGGGGAAGGATGGAAACAGAAATCGAGCGTGTACTATCAATGGGACCATTCCGGCGTTCGGCTTCAGTGGTTTATTGAAATCATGGAAAAACTAAATCCGGATGGCCGAACAGTGATATGAGCCGCCATCCTCCGCCCCCTCCGCCCCAAACTACGACACGGGTATGAATGGGAGGATAGGCGTGGGGAGGGGAGGGTGGGGGTGTAGAGATAAGTGCAGACTTTCTCCTTTTAACCTGCCCATGCTTGCCCTTTAGCCAGGCAGGCAAGCTGCCGCACGTTACCTGCAGAACGGGCAGGCTGCTCTACTCCCACCCAAGCCAAGCTGCTCAACCGAAGCAGGCTATGGGAATCTTGCTTGACTGCGCGTCTTCCCGCTGTGCTACGCTATGTAGCAGTTTATTCTGTATGCTTTCACAGTGGTGCTACGAGTAGTGTTCGGACATTTGTACCAGAGTATCGCAAGACGATGCCCAATATAATATACAGTATATACATTTTGTGTCATTGTAACATTCGAAACTGTGGGTTTTATTTGTCCTTTTCTCCTTTTTCGGTATATTTCGAGCTTACTTACTTATGTCGATGTGGATGATTTGCCCTGCAACTTCGACCTCTCTCGACTAGTACTTTCCATTTCGTTTTTCATATGTCTGAAAGAAGCCTTTCTTTCATACTAAGCTTTCTTCATGCTGCGTTTCATACCACCAGACTCTGGTTTTCAAAATCCACTGAATCATACTTTTTACTTTTTAATTTAATGTTACCCCTGAATTTAGGAAGCCTATATACCGCTAAAGGGCCTCAAATCCGCTGTACACATTTCCACACACTTGTCAGCCACTAAGCCTTTGTCCTCTTTCAAAACATTGATGAAGTAAGCAAACTGCTGGTGCAGTTTAAAAACATGTCGTAATATACTCGAGGTTCCCGAATGAGTATTTAACACTTTTTATACAATTTGCATTGCAGGAGACCTACCCATCTATAGAATTTTCCTTATAAGCACACGAAAAGTTTTCGCATGCTCAACGTGGGCTCTGTTTCATTACTGTTATATATTCCTCAGTTCTTAATTTCTCATCAATTTCCTTTAGGTTGGGATTCTTCATTTTGCTGCTCTGCAGCTGCAGTGAAACTACCTCCGCAAACGTACACCTGACTAGTCAAGCTGGATTGACAGCGCAGCCTGTCGTCAGCTCAAGCCCCCACAGCCGCACGAGTGGTCGGCTGTGAAGAGCGGACAAACTGAATAGCTGGCCGGCGGCTATTAGAATGGTAAACTGACGCGCGGAGTTCGAATGTTTACACATCGCTTTTGGTTATAAAATGCTTTCCCTTGAGTTAGGTCACAAACATAATGCTTCTTTTAAATACGTTACTATAATATACTTTTTAATTTATGAACAAACAGCAACTAATCACTGTTTATGAATTTATCTTACGTACTACATGGAATCTGCCGTAGCTGAATGTTATGTACTGGACCCCTGGCATTTTTCGTAGTTCATTTACGATAGATGTGCGCAAAATGCATCAAAATACTCGAAGATTCGCCCACTATATTAATAGATATTTTCTGACTACTTTGCTTTAGATTTTATGACAAGAAGTGCGTTATGTATGGCATAGTGCTTTGGCAACTCACGACCAAATTATCAAGTTTCACCCTAATCTAGACCATGAAAACACTACCGATCAGCCAACTTTCTTCAAAATGGTCAGAAGATATAAAATGGTATTCTGTCGGTCGGAAATCTTGCCTCCTGACAGCGTGTAACCATTTTTGTAACAGCTGTGGTTTTGAGAAAGGAAACCTGCAAATAGTTGCACAGACATTATGCTAATACCGTGTTACAAAAACATTTATTAAGCAAGTGCACTGACATACAAAACAACTTAAAATATTCACATATCTGTGAAATGTAATATTCGTTCCTTTCTCGAATTTATTTGTACAATTAATCGCTGCACAACTCTTCGCCACTGTACTTCTTTTGATTGGAACGTACAGACAGTAGAATTACGAGTAACAAATACTGTATGTACGCACCAACAAATATACAACGTTGAATCAGGGCCTTCATAAACAACAATACTACACAACACATCAGACTACAATGGGAAAAGAGAATAAGTGGGGATCATCAGGGTTGGACAAGACCTCGGAAAGGTGGGAAGCGAAGTGGTTGGCCTTACTGAGGTTGTCAGGGAAGGGGCGGTCATTATGGAGAAGTGGGCTATGGGGTGCGGAATGGGAACCAGTAAGGTGACAGCCGAAGGTTCAAATTACCCTGCGACTGCAGCGCCATCAGTGAGTCTAGTTATTTTTTACAAGGTCTTTGCGTCAGGTGCAGTAGGCTGAATTGATTCCGTGAAGCAGGAAAGATATGTGAAAAGTGACGTCGGCAACCTTTCACCGCTGTGCTCCAGAACACATGTACTCTTGTGTCTCCGTAGCGGCAGGTTAAGCTCCTCTGAGGGTAGCAGCGGAGATAGGGGTAGGCAGACGGGAAAGAGAATTTGTACACCTCTGTTAGAAGGCAGTTTTTCTTGTAAGACTCGCCAGTGGGGCACAGCAGCAGAGGGAGCGCGCGATCTGCCTGCCGCCTGGCGGTGTTAAAACTAATTACGCATACTGGGGCGTCGCTGGCTGCGGCGCGTGCTGCGGTGCCAGGAAAGCGTGCTCCCAATTATGTTTTGTTCTGCAGCCGCCGCGCCGCTGTGTTTGCTCCGCGCCTCGCTCGTGTTTGCCGTGTGATGCTCGGTGAAATATGTAGTTCAATTTAATATGCATTAGCGAAATGGAGTTCAGAATTCAATTAAATCTTGATACAAAACAGCAAGGCTGCAGCGGAACAATTAAAACAAACAAAATTAGCGCATATATTCCGCTGATGTGATGAATCAACTAATAAATATTTGCGGTATGCTGACAGCGGTGGCTGTTTTCTTTTTTGCCCGGATTTTAAGTGGCGAATGGGCTCAGCGTAGAGGGTTTTCATTGCCTCTCGCTCCCAGGCGCCTGCGGTGTATGTATTTTAGAAGGGAATAGCACTTCAGCCAGGTCGTGAGCTAGTTTTCGTTTCATTTATGCTACAAAACAGTTCATTTTTTTTTTACCTTCTCTTCGGTCAAACTAGCGAGGTGTAGACTGGAACAGCATGTTACCACTTCTCCGTATCGCCCTCGGTCTGACTAAATATTACACCTGATCTTTGGCCTTCCTCTCAATCGTTGTCAACGTTTTGGTCTGTTGCCGCCAAAAGGACAACATTCTGGAACCCCATTCAGGCCTACGTGTGTATTCCACATATGTAGATGCGAACAGAGCGATGATGAGTTTAACTCCCTCCCCGCCCCCCCTCCCCTGGGGTGGGGGAGAGGGCATTCAGAAGCAATCCATCTCCCCCTCGGAAGGTAAGCTCAACGGCTACTCTAATCACATATACCCAGGCCAAAATTATCTCCACCAATCGGTCTCCCATCGAGGTGTCCCACAACACTGACGAACCAGGAGTCCAGTACCAGTATGAAAAAAGGCGGAGAATGTAATGAATACTGGATAGCAGCGAGTGTAACCAAAACCATTTGTCGTGAAATCTCATATTTCGTTGGGTACGCTCTTGGCGTCAGTTAGCCCGACGACGCCAGTTTCATTTTTATGCTCTCATGAACCACCTACAGAGGGTTCATTAAGTCTCGCTATTATTTCAAAGAATCATTATTTGAAAACTATTAAAGATAGAGAATCGTTGTTTATTGTATAGCGTTTAGCAGTTCTCGAAGTTTCATTTCCTCTGTCCTTTGTTGCATATTTCACTTGGAGTACTTCAAAATAGCTACACGCAAGGAGAAGGCGTAACTGGTTGTTGAATACCGACACCAGTATGGAAGTGCATCATGTGCAAAAACAAGCATAAAGACGGGTTCAGAAATTTAAAGACACAATCAGTGTGAGAGCCCTTGACGACGACCCCCCCCCCCTCCCCCCTCCCGTGTCTCAAGGATATGATGTGTTGACAAAGGGCAAGCTGAATTTCAACCCAGATCTCAGCAGTCAATTTGTTGGGCATCACGTGAACTGCAGGAATTAGTATAAACTGTCCATAAAGTGTTAGATGAGCCGTAACGACGTTTTGCGTACCGTACATACACTGTGATCAATCATAGGATAGCGATATGCACATATGCACGTGGCGGTAGTATCGCGTATGCAGGGTATAAGAGGACAGTGCATTGGCGGAGCAGTCACTTGTACTCAGATGATTCACGTGAAAAGATTTCCGACATAATTATGGCCGCGAGACGCGAGTTAACAGCCTTTGGACGCGAAATCGTAGTTGGAGCTAGACGCATGGGGGATTCCATTTCGGAAATCGTTAGGGAATTCAATATTCCGAGATCCACAGTGCCAAGAGTGTGACGAGAATACTAAATTTCAGGCATTACCTCTCAGCAAGGACAGCGCAGTGGCCGACTACCTTCACTTAACGATCGAGAGCAGCGGAATTTGCATAGAGTTGTCAGTACCAAGAGACAAACAACACTGCGTGAAATAACCACAGAAATCAATGTGGAACGTAGGGCGAAAGTATCCGTTAGGACAGTGCGGCGAAATCTGGCGTTAATGGGCTAAGGCAGCAAACGACCGACGCGAGTGCCTTTGCTAACAATACGACATCGCCTGCAGCGCCTCCCCTGGGCTCGTGACGTATCGGTTGCACCCTAAACGACTGGAAAACCGCAGACTGGTCAGGTGAGCCTTCATTTCAGTTAAAAAGAGCTGATGGTAGAGTTCGAGTGTGGCGCAGAGCCCCCGAAGCCACGGACCCAAGTTCTCAACAATGCACTGTGCAAGCTGGTGATGGTTCTGTAATGGTGTGGACCGTGTTTGCATAGAATTGAATGCGTCTTCTGGTCCAACTGAACTTATCGTCGACTGTCAATGTTCTCATGTTCGGCTAGTCGAAGTCCATTTGCAGCCATTCGTGGACTTCATGTTCTCAAACAACGATAAAATTTTTATGGATGACAATGCGCCATGACATCGGGCCACAATTGTTCGCGATCGGTTTGATGAACATTCTGGACAATTCGAGCGACATTAATTCCATCGAACATTTATGGAACATAATCGAGAGGTCAGTCTGTGCACAAAATCCTACACCGGCAACAACTTTCGTAATTATGAACTGCAATAGAGGCTGCATGGCTGAATATTTCTGCAAGGGGCTTCCATCGACTTGTTGAGTCCAAGCCACGTCAAGTTGCTGCATACGCCGAGCATGAATTAGGAGGTATCGCATGACTTTTGTCACCTAGGTGTGGTGTAAATGGTCCAAGTATTACAGCCAAACGGTTGACCTCTGAGATATGCATTCCCGTGTTCCATGCTGGCCTCCATAGAAGCTGATAATGACTACCTGAAAAAGTGACTTTTCAGATGAAGCAACGTTTCATATTTCTGGACATGTCAATCGCTAAAACATTCGAATTCGGGACTCCGAAAACCCACACAACACACGCGAATCCCGTTTTCCGTCGCAGAGAAATCCATAAAACGGAATATTTACCTGGACATGGTGGAACAGTTCCTGTTAAGATAGATCAAAGAGCTGGTGCTAGACATCATCTTCCATCGTGATGGTGTACCCCCACTTTGGAGTATGAACGTGCAGGATGTGCTGAACGACACGTTTTCCAAGAGGTGAATGGATCGTGATAGTCATATCGCACGTCCTCCGCAGTCTCCAGATATCACGCCGTTAGACTTCTTTTTTTGGGGTTATGTCAAGGGTCGTGTGTACACAACAGCAGTTAATGCTACTGCTAACTTTAGTGCACGATTCGGTGAAGTAGTCAGAACGCTGATGCTGCAGTACTGACCCATGCAGGGGCTGAATTTCAGTGTTCTGCGAGCGCAGAGTGAGGCACACATTTAAATTCTGGTGTAGAAGAAAAAAAGCTCTGTGAACTGCTAAACGTTTTACAACTAATGACGATGCTCTATCTCAAATAATACCCAGGTCATGATTTTTGAAACGATAGCTGATTTTATGGATAGACTGTATAATCAGCACGTATGTAATCACACGTACATGGGATATTATAATGATCAAGTGATCGAAACTAACGTAAAAACATTTTATTCCGACACGATACCCTCATTGGAACAATGACGTCCTTTAACAGCCAATGCAAAATCAAGAACAGCTTCAGCTGTCTGTATTTTGAATGTTTGTATATTGAACAGCCGAAATCCCTCAACCGTCTCGTACGAAGATGGTCCTACAGAGACTCTTCTAATAGATGTTTGACAGCTATGGAACCAAGCGAAAGGTCCGGTAAGGTCTGAATGAAACCTAAGAGAAACAGCTGGATAGCACTTTGATCCCTTCCACTAAAACAGAAAAATTGATCCCACCATGAAAACTGGATTGTCGTGTGCGACCTACATCTACATCAATATTATGCAAATCACACTTAAGGGCCTGGCAGGGGGTTCATCGAATCACCTTCACAATTCTCTGCTATTCCAATCTCGTATAGCGCGCGGAAAGAACGAATGCATATATCTTTCCGTACGAGCTCTGATTCCCCTTATTTTATCATGGTGATCGTTTCTTCCTTTGTAGGTCGGCATCAACAAAATATTTTCGCATTCGGAGGCGAGAGTTGCTGAGAAGGTTCTGCCACAACGAAAAACGCTTTTGTTTTAATGATGCCCACACCAAATAACGTATCATTACAGTAACGCTCTCTCCCCTATTTCGCGATAATACAAAACGTGCTGCCCTTCTTTGAACCTTTTAGATGTAGTCCGTCAACCCTATCTGGTAAGGATCCTATACCGCGCAGCAGTATTCTAAAAGTGGACAAACAAGTTTAGTGTAGGCAGTCTCTTTGGTAGATTTGTTACATTTTCTAAGTTCCCTGCCAATAAAACGCTTGTTGAACTGTGGCGTTGCATCAATTAGCAAGAGTTATCACTCGTAAGTCACTATCGGCACAAGATACAAGTCGTAAGAGTTTACAGTTCCCGACGAAAAACGCAATCAACCACTAAATTTCTTGTTCACCAAAATCAAAATGCTAGCGCTAAAGATGTGATGAATAGGTTGATACTGAATAGGTGAAATCATTTTGCTAATGGTGAGACTATAACTATTGTTCCAGTTGCTCCTGTTAATGAAATCAAGGAGCCCTTCAATGAGCAGAATAAATGGGTTGTAGTTAAATATAATATATGTGCTGCATTCAAAAAGTACTGATATTATCAATCAGCCACTGTGAAATCACGACATCTTTAATGAAATGCACGGTAAATGTAAGGCAGAATCACCTCACTAAACGCCACTAAATAAAATTCCATCTAACTTTGGTAATAACGTAGCCACTGTTTTTGTTCTTATACCTTTCCGGGTAAAGAAATTAGATCATTATTATTTAAATCGATAGGGTAGTTACATAAAGCTTAGGGGATCACTGATATTTTGTACACTTTGGAAATTATTTGTAAGAAGATGAACGGTAACCGATGACACACTGGTAGACGCTAATGTGAAAGACTCAACTTTCAGACACGCGAAATTAGTGAACGGATTTGAGAGCAGTTCAGAAGAGCCATTTGTCCCACAATTCCATACTGCTGTAAACCTATGAGTCTGTTATTTGCTACATGCTGCACTGGATAATTTAAAATGTATGATATATGTTACGCAGCATGTGATACAAAATCATCAGAAATGAAATTAAACCGTTTTGGTTTTCCGAACATGACGCAAATCAGAAACATATTATATTTCTACAACTATGCTCGCAGCCGGTCTTTCAAATAAGATGCGTAATCGGATTAATTTTTTGCCACACCAAAAGTCTTAAAAGGTACGAAGGTTTAAAATACTATATTCCGTTGTGTATTCCTGTAGAAGCGAAATATTCTTCGGTGGACATGTCAATCCGATAATACAATCACTCTATCCCCTACACACACATGAACTTATTGTTTATTCTCATATCAAACATACAGTTATATGCAATATATATAAAGTACTGGAATGTCTGAAGTCCTGCCCATTCGTCTCGTATGTGACGCCTAAAGGATGATGCGTTCTCGGAATGCCATACAACAATTCAAGCAAAATCACATCAATAGTTTTTATTACAAATAAGAAGAATGACAACACTTGTATTTACAACAATTGGTTGCAAGCGATGGGCGACATGCAAATAAGTGTCCTTTGCTATAAACAATGTTCATTCAAGCAACTGATACGGATCACAAGTCACTGCTATCTTAGCACTCTCTGCTAGGCCTTGCTAATCCTCTGCGAATACTGCCCGAATGAGAACGAGGAATAAAATCGGCAGCGCCCTTTCGAAAAGAAAAATCCTACTATTTGCCTGCAGTTATTTAGCGATATCACGGATAATCTAAATCTCGATGGGCGGACGCGGATTTGAACTGCAGTCCTCACGAATGCGAGTCTAGTGTGCTAACCACCGCACCGCCTCCATCAGTGCAATGTTCTTTTTTCCGTACTAGTTAGTACAAAATATTTTTTTACCTTGATTTTAATTGTGTGTTTATTATAAAGTGGAAGGCTTAACATCTGAGGTCATCAGTCCCCTAGAACTTGGAACTACTCAAACCTAACATAAGGACATCACATGTTGTGGACTGGCAAGACAGCCAATCCACAGTGACGGGTAACCGAAAGGCACGCGCTTAAACTCACGCAGGCTGGCGTGAGGTCTGAAACAGGATACGTATTGAATGCTATAAAGAAAAGTACGTAGCTGCTGGAATACTTAACTTTAATCCACAATTGGTGAACATTGGTCTTGTTGATACAGTATTATCATCTCATTATAACTTGGTGATGGCGCCTTGCTAGGTCGTAGCAATTGACTTAGCTGAAGGCTATGCTATCTATCTTCTCGGCAAATGAGAGAGTCTTCGTCAGTGTAGCATCGCTAGCAAAGTCCGCTGTACAACTTGGGCGAGTGCTAGTACGTCTCTCTAGACCTGCCGTGTGGTGGCGCTCGGTCTGCTATCACTGACAGTGGCGACACGCGGGTCCGGCGTATACTAACGGACCGCGGCCGATTTAAAAGCTACCACCTAGCAAGTGTGGTGTCTGGCGGTGACACCACATCACACGCATCCATGCCCGAGGCAGGATTCGAACCTCCGAGCGTAGCAGTCGCGCGGTTCCGGACTGAAGCTCCTAGAACCGTTTGGCCACTGCGGCCGGCGGAAATGTTCATTACCAAATATTGAAGAATAATGTTTTAATAAAAACAATATGTTTTACTAGTGTTACTAATTGCTACTCCCATGAAAATAGGAGTGTTAACAATAAACTACAATTTGGTACAAAAATGCGAAACATCGAATAGAAAATAAAACACATGTTTTTATTTCTAGAGACTGAACAACATTACTGATGTAAATATGTTTCTAAATTTAACAATACGGCATTTCGTATGCCTATACCAAATTTTAATTAATTCTTGTAGGATTAGTATCAATAAAAGGCAATTTTTAAAAGAAAATTATGAGTCAGCATTTGTTAATTAACATTTACATTTGATAATAAACATTGAATTTTAAAAAAAGTTGCTACTGATGGAAACTGATACAATGACTTCACGATTGCAGTCCTTTTAGACTACAAACTCGGTTTCTGGCGACTCCTTTAAAAAACGTTTTGTACTCGAAAATCTTATAATCTTCGTCGTTCTCCTTTACGAAATTGATGTCCCCTTGTGAGTTGCATTTTTCTGTCTGGTCCGGCCGTAGTTGATAGTCTATGACCTTTCCCTGGTATTCGTCAGATACTTGCCGCGTTTCAAAGTATCATTGTGGAAATACACTTTACTACGTCCTAAATTCATTATCTAATGTACGCTGCAACTAACGAATATTTGTGTAATTACAGATTCCGGTATATTATGTTGTCCAGACATCAGTAAGGAGAGATCAAAAAATTTCCGTTCGAAGGCAGTACAGTGCAGAATTGGTGCGCCCATCAGGCAAAGTCGCCGTGAGCACTGAGTCAATCCGACCAACGTACCAGCATGAAGATATCCATTTGGTAAAACGCCGTGTCATGCTGCGTGAAAAAGTCCGCAAATGCCTGCTGCACACCCTCGTCCGAAAGGAACTGTCGACCCTTCACAGCTTCTCTTAAGGGACCGGAGGCGTGATAATCGCATAGGGAGAGATCAGCACTATAGTGTGGGCGCTCGACTGTCTCCCATTTAAGTTGTACTAACTTCTACCTAACGACATTTGTGATACGGGGACGTGCGTTGTCATGAAGAATCAGAACTCCTTGTTGAGCACCATTCCTCAACGTTGGTTTCCAACAGACACGCTGCCCCATACATGTTCTTCACTCTCCGACGGATGTCTACTGGTGTTTGTTCCTAAGCAGCCAAGAAAAGAATAACAGCACGTTGGTCCTTACTGGACGTATTTGGTAACAACATCGCCACAGATCACGTCTTCGCATTTACCGCACACACATCGGAGAGACACGTATACCACACCAGTGCCTTACCTACATGTCTACCCGCATCGGAATCAGCGAAGTCTTAATACGATCCAGCACAGCCCCCAAACGGAAACTTTTGATCTCTTCCTATACACCAGCATTTCCGCGTACTGACGCAAACACCGAAAGTCCCACGCCTGTGGTGCTCTTGCACCAACGTCGTACATCTGTTCTTCTTCTATTCTCTATCTACAAATATGTATACTAAAGTGCGCCGCCGTGGTTTCTGTACGTCTTTGTATGTTCAGGCTAATCTAGGAACGACTGTATGTATTTTGATAGGGTTCTCTCTAAAAAATAAACTGAAGTTTCTTGGACACGGAAGACAGGCTGGCAAGAGCTATTGCTGCTGGGTGGCCGGTGCGAGCTACCGTCGACTTTCAGATGGTATACCAATCAGGTTTCTTTCAGAGTATGCTGACACAATAGCGCCTTTCTTAGTAATCACATACAATCGCTCACTTGACGAAAGGTCTGTTCCTAAGGACTGGAAAATAGCACAGGTCACACCAATATTCAAGAAAGGAAATAGGAGTAGCCCATTGAGTTACAGACTCATATCACTGACCTCAATTTGCGGTAGGATCTTGGAGCATATACTGTACTCAAACATTATGAATCACCTTGAAGAAAATGACTTTTTGATAAATAACCAACACGGATTGAGAAATTATCGTTCTTGTGCAACACAGCTAGCTCTTTATTCCAATGAAGTAATGAGTGCTGTCGACAAGGGATCTCAGATCGATTCCATATTCCTAGATTTCCAGATGGCTTTTGATACCGTTCCTCACAACCGACTATTAATCAAATTGCGTGCATATGGAGTATCGTCTCTTGTGTGACTGGATTCTTGATTTCCTCTCAGAGAGGTCACAGTTCGTAGTGATAGACGGTAAATCATCGAGTAGAACAGAAGTGAGTGCGGTTAAAGGCGCTGCAGTCTGGAACCGCAAGACCGCTACGGTCGCAGGTTCGAATCCTGCCTCGGGCATGGATGTTTGTGATGTCCTTAGGTTAGTTAGGTTTAACTAGTTCTAAGTTCTAGGGGACTAATGACCTCAGCAGTTGAGTCCCATAGCGCTCAGAGCCATTTGAACCAGCCAGAACAGAAGTGATATCTGGCGTTCTGCAAGGTACCGTCATAAACCCCCTGCTGTTCCTGATTTACATAAATGATCTAGGTGATAATCTGAGCAGCCCCCTTAGATTGTTTGCAGATGACGCTGTAATTTACCGTCTACTAATATCATCAGACGATCAATTCCAATTACAAAATGATCTAGAGAGAATTTCTGTATGGTGCGAAAAGTGGCAATTAGCACTAAACAAAGAGAAGTGCGAGGTCATCCACATTGGTACTAAAAGAAATCCGATAAAGCTTGGGTATACGACAAATCGAACAAATCTAAAGGCTGTCAATTCGACTAAATACCTAGGAATTACAATTACGAACAACTTAAACTGTGAAGACCACATAGATAATATTGTGGGGAAGGCGAATCAAAGCCTGCGCTTTCTTGGCAGAACACTTAGAAGATGCAACAAACCTACTAAAGAGGCAGCCTACATTACACTTGTCCGTCCTCTGCCGGAATATTGCTGCGCGGTGTGGGATCCTTGCCAGGTAGGATTGACGGAGGACATCGAAAAAGTGCAAAGAAGAGCAGCTCGTTTCGCGTTATCGCGCTGTAGTGGTGAGAGTGGCACTGATATGATACGCGAGTTGGGGTGGCACTCACTGAAACAAAGGCGGTTTTCCTTGCGGCGAGATCTATTTACGAAATTTCAGTCACCAATTTTCCCTTCCGAATGCGAAAATATTTTGTTGACACACAAAAAAATGGTTCAAATGGCTCTGAGCACTATGTGATTCAACATCTGAGGTCATCAGTCCCCTAGAACTTAGAACTACTTAAACCTAACTAACCGAAGGACATCACACACATCCATGCCCGAGGCAGAATTCGAACCTGCGACCGAGCGGCCACGCGGTTCCAAACTGAAGCGCCTAGAACCGCACGGCCACACCGGCCGGCTGTTGACACACAGTAGGGAGAAATTATCGTCATAATAAAATAAGAGAAATCAGAGCTCGAAAGAAAGATTTAGGTGTTACTTTTTCCCACGTGCCATTCGAGAGTGGAATGGTAGAGAAGTAATATGAAAATGGTTCGATGAACCCTCTGCCAGGCACTTAAGTGTCAATTATAGAGTGACCATGTACACTCCTGGAAATGGAAAAAAGAACACATTGACACCGGTGTGTCAGACCCACCATACTTGCTCCGGACACTGCGAGAGGGCTGTACAAGCAATGATCACACGCATGGCACAGCGGACACACCAGGAACCGCGATGTTGGCCGTCGAATGGCGCCAGCTGCGCAGCATTTGTGCACCGCCGCCGTCAGTGTCAGCCAGTTTGCCGTGGCATACGGAGCTCCATCGCAGTCTTCAACACTGGTAGCATGCCGCGACAGCGTGGACGTGAACCGTATGTGCAGTTGACGGACTTTGAGCGAGGGCGTATAGTGGGCATGCGGGAGGCCGGGTGGACGTACCGCCGAATTGCTCAACACGTGGGGCGTGAGGTCTCCACAGTACATCGATGTTGTCGCCAGTGGTCGGCGGAAGGTGCACGTGCCCGTCGACCTGGGACCGGACCGCAGCGACGCACGGATGCACGCCAAGACCGTAGGATCCTACGCAGTGCCGTAGGGGACCACGCCGCCACTTCCCAGCAAATTAGGGACACTGTTGCTCCTGGGGTATCGGCGAGGACCATTCGCAACCGTCTCCATGAAGCTGGGCTACGGTCCCGCACACCGTTAGGCTGTCTTCCGCTCACGCCCCAACATCGTGCAGCCCGCCTCCAGTGGTGTCGCGACAGGCGTGAATGGAGGGACGAATGGAGACGTGTCGTCTTCAGCGATGAGAGTCGCTTCTGCCTTGGTGCCAATGATGGTCGTATGCGTGTTTGGCGCCGTGCAGGTGAGCGCCATAATCAGGACTGCATACGACCGAGGCACACAGGGCCAACACCCGGCATCATGGTGTGGGGAGCGATCTCCTACACTGGCCGTACACCACTGGTGATCGTCGAGGGGACACTGAATAGTGCACGGTACATCCAAACCGTCATCGAACCCATCGTTCTACCATTCCTACACCGGCAAGGGAACTTGCTGTTCCAACAGGACAATGCACGTCCGCATGTATCCCGTGCCCTAGAAGGTGTAAGTCAACTACCCTGGCCAGCAAGATCTCCGGATCTGTCCCCCATTGAGCATGATTGGGACTGGATGAAGCGTCGTCTCACGCGGTCTGCACGTCCAGCACGATCGCTGGTCCAACTAAGGCGCCAGGTGGAAATGGCATGGCAAGCCGTTCCACAGGACTACATCCAGCATCTCTACGATCGTCTCCATGGGAGAATAGCAGCCTGCATTGCTGCGAAAGGTGGATATACACTGTACTAGTGCCGACATTGTGCATTCTCTGTTGCCTGTGTCTATGTGCCTGTGGTTCTGTCAGTGTGATCATGTGATGTATCTGACCCCAGGAATGTGTCAATAAAGTTTCCCCTTCCTGGGACAATGAATTCACGGTGTTCTTATTTCAATTTCCAGGAGTGTAGATGTAGATGAAATGATCTTCGACGCATGACGTATCAGGCATTAAGGTAATCAACACAGATTTTTTTTAGGTAGAGCTAATGGTTAAACGGAATGAAGAGAAATGTAGAAAAGGTTCACACATAAAATGTAGCTCGTACTGGACTGGCGCTGCACAGTCAAATTCACTTAGCTGCGACATAACGCACTCGTAACTACACAGAACACTGTACTTGTGGAGCCGTCCGAAGAACGAGGTCCCATGTCATAGTTGGTACCTCACAACGGAATCGCGAGTAAGGACAGCCGCTGCAGACGCAAAGATGAATGACAGACGACGGTGAAGACGCTTCCTCAAGAGGTTCCATACGCCAATACTGCCAGAAGACTATTTATGTTAGAACACAGCGCCAGTGAAGTCCACTCTCTAATAACTGCCTAAGACGACAGCACAGTCTTACTTCAGAACAAGTAGCGCGAGTTGTATTAGAAGCCACAACTGTATATCGAAGGAGTACATTGAATACGATTACCATTCCTTCTACCATGTGGTAAGTTGTAGTATTCAACGACACAGATTGTTTCCAAATTAAGTATTTTATACTGTTCCAACTTTAATAAAGTGGTCTAATCTTTTGTGTGTGTAGTACTATCAGCTCGACTTCCTCGAGAAGTAAAGCTAGGCCTGCTCTGACGCACTACATTGCCGCCGCGAATGTCTCAAGTGTTTCTTCAGCCGGCACTTCATTTCTGATCACTCCTAACACTTGCAGCTTATTGAGGACATTACTCAAGTGCCGTTCATGGTCCAATATAACAGCGCAACCTGAACGCTTGGCTAGCATATGCATTTATGTTCTCGCGGTGTTCCCATGTTTTTGTGCACCCCCTATATATCTACAGGGTGTTACAAAAAGATACGGCCAAACTTTCAGGAAACATTCCTCACACACAAAGAAAGAAAATATGTTATGTGGACATGTGTCCGGAAACGCTTACTTTCCATGTTTATAGTGACACGACAGTGCAGCGAATGTCTATCGGTGTTACTTGCCAACAAAGGCAACGCAGGTTCTAGGAAATGATCATATTGAGGGCCAAAACATTGGCGCGGGTAAGTTTCCGCGAGGAGCTGGGTGACCTAACGACCTTCCCAAGTAGTCAGTAGCAAAGACAGTGCGCGAAATATTGTCTCAGCAAATCACAGAACAGAGATAATTACAGTAATACAGCAATAATTAAAATTAATGTTTGCAAGAGGAAAAACGTAGCTTACGATAAAAACTGGTCTGCTTGCGGCAAGTAAACCCGAATTTTATGTAAGCAAACATTAAAATGTAAGAGCAAAAGTACACAGAATGTGGGATGGCGGGCCTGTGATTGGCTGGCGTTTCTTAAGAAGTGCTGGTCCCCTAAAACGTGCCGCCTATCCAGTATTCTCTCTCACTTTCCTGGGAGATGTGATGTAAATTTCACACGTAGCGGAGACTTGGTAGCTCTGACTTAAATCATGTGAGTTTGGTGGACTGAAAAAGGCGGAAACGTATAATGTCTTGGTAGTAGACAGCGATTTTGAAATTCACTTCTGCCCGCTAAACTTAGGACATGTTTATGTTTCTGTTATAACTGTGAGATTTTTGCGGATAGAATTACTATGAGTGACATGTTACAACCAGCAACGTAATAATGTGCTGACATTTGCAATGTTGTGCTGACGCGTTTCTCAAGGAGTTGGTAATACAGATGTAACAAAGTCTGATGTATGTAATTACATGTTTTAACGGAGTGCTCACATTGCGACATCACAATTTACGCTCAATATGAACAATTCAGATTGTGAAGGGAGACGAAAATTTAATAGTCATGGGTGACTGGAATTCGAGTGTAGGAAAAGGGAGAGAAGGAAACATAGTAGGTGAATATGGATTGGGGGACAGAAATGAAAGAGGAAGCCGCCTTGTAGAATTTTGCACAGAGCACAACATAATCATAACTAACACTTGGTTTAAGAATCATGAAAGAAGGTTGTACACATGGAAGAACCCTGGAGATACTAAAAGGTATCAGATAGATTATATAATGGTAAGACAGAGATTTAGGAACCAGGTTTTAAATTGTAAGACATTTCCAGGGGCAGATGTGGACTCTGACCACAATCTATTGGTTATGACCTGTAGATTAAAACTAAAGAAACTGCAAAAAGGTGGGAATTTAAGGAGATGGGACCTGGATAAACTAAAAGAACCAGAGGTTGTACAGAGATTCAGGGAGAGCATAAGGGAGCAATTGACAGGAATGGGGGAAATAAATACAGTAGAAGAAGAATGGGTAGCTTTGAGGGATGAAGTAGTGAAGGCAGCAGAGGATCAAGTAGGTAAAAAGACGAGGGCTAGTAGAAATCCTTGGGTAACAGAAGAAATACTGAATTTAATTGATGAAAGGAGAAAATATAAAAATGCAGTAAGTGAAACAGGCAAAAAGGAATACAAACGTCTCAAAAATGAGATCGACAGGAAGTGCAAAATGGCTAAGCAGGGATGGCTAGAGGACAAATGTAAGGATGTAGAGGCCTATCTCACTAGGGGTAAGATAGATACCGCCTACAGGAAAATTAAAGAGACCTTTGGAGATAAGAGAACGACTTGTATGAATATCAAGAGCTCAGATGGAAACCCAGTTCTAAGCAAAGAAGGGAAAGCAGAAAGGTGGAAGGAGTATATAGAGGGTCTATACAAGGGCGATGTACTTGAGGACAATATTATGGAAATGGAAGAGGATGTAGATGAAGATGAAATGGGAGATATGATACTGCGTGAAGAGTTTGACAGAGCACTGAAAGACCTGAGTCGAAACAAGGCCCCCGGAGTAGACAATATTCCATTGGAACTACTGACGGCCGTGGGAGAGCCAGTCCTGACAAAACTCTACCATCTGGTGAGCAAGATGTATGAAACAGGCGAAATACCCTCAGACTTCAAGAAGAATATAATAATTCCAATCCCAAAGAAAGCAGGTGTTGACAGATGTGAAAATTACCGAACTATCAGCTTAATAAGTCACAGCTGCAAAATACTAACACGAATTCTTTACAGACGAATGGAAAAACTAGTAGAAGCCAACCTCGGGGAAGATCAGTTTGGATTCCGTAGAAACACTGGAACACGTGAGGCAATACTGACCTTACGACTTATCTTAGAAGAAAGATTAAGGAAAGGCAAACCTACGTTTCTAGCATTTGTAGACTTAGAGAAAGCTTTTGACAATGTTGACTGGAATACTCTCTTTCAAATTCTAAAGGTGGCAGGGGTAAAATACAGGGAGCGAAAGGCTATTTACAATTTGTACAGAAACCAGATGGCAGTTATAAGAGTCGAGGGACATGAAAGGGAAGCAGTGGTTGGGAAGGGAGTAAGACAGGGTTGTAGCCTCTCCCCGATGTTGTTCAATCTGTATATTGAGCAAGCAGTAAAGGAAACAAAAGAAAAATTCGGAGTAGGTATTAAAATTCATGGAGAAGAAATAAAAACTTTGAGGTTCGCCGATGACATTGTAATTCTGTCAGAGACAGCAAAGGACTTGGAAGAGCAGTTGAATGGAATGGACAGTGTCTTGAAACGAGGATATAAGATGAACATCAACAAAAGCAAAACAAGGATAATGGAATGTAGTCTAATTAAGTCGGGTGATGCTGAGGGAATTAGATTAGCAAATGAGGCACTTAAAGTAGTAAAGGAGTTTTGCTATTTGGGGAGCAAAATAACTGATGATGGTCGAAGTAGAGAGGATATAAAATGTAGGCTGGCAATGGCAAGGAAAGCGTTTCTGAAGAAGAGAAATTTGTTAACATCCAGTATAGATTTAAGTGTCAGGAAGTCATTTCTGAAAGTATTCGTATGGAGTGTAGCCATGTATGGAAGTGAAACATGGACGATAAATAGTTTGGACAAGAAGAGAATAGAAGCTTTCGAAATGTGGTGCTACAGAAGAATGCTGAAGATTAGATGGGTAGATCACATAACTAATGAGGAAGTATTGAATAGGATTGGGGAGAAGAGAAGTTTGTGGCACAACTTGACCAGAAGAAGGGATCGGTTGGTAGGACATGTTCTGAGGCATCAAGGGATCACCAATTTAGTATTGGAGGGCAGCGTGGAGGGTAAAAATCGTAGAGGGAGACCAAGAGATGAATACACTAAGCAGATTCAGAAGGATGTAGGTTGCAGTAGGTACTGGGAGATGAAAAAGCTTGCACAGGATAGAGTAGCATGGAGAGCTGCATCAAACCAGTCTCAGGACTGAAGACCACAACAACAACAACATGAACAATTAAGTAGTAGAGGCGTTACCGGAATGGCCACTGTCAGCACGGACATGAGACAGTCTGCGTGAGTCGAGAACCGCGTGAGCAACTACATCGTAATGTAAACCGCGTTATGAAGGAAATGGTAATTTTACTACTAATACCTTATTGTAATGTGGTGTAAATATTGTGTAGAACCGGACGCAAGTATTTTTATAGACGTTTTCTGTATTCGCCAACAAAGGGCAAGTATTATACGCTCACAGTGTTTATGTACATGCGAAAATATATTATCAAGATATTTCTGACAGAGTAACTGAGAAACTTCGGTAGCATTACTAAACTCAACTGTACTCCTAGTGTATAATTAGGAATTAGTTCTGGCCAACCACGAACGAGTAACAGTTATCAAGACCGCCCGGTTAGCCGTGCGGTCTAATGCACGGCTTTCCGGATTGGGAAGGAGCGCCTGGTCCCCGGCACGAATCCACGCGGCGGACTTGTGTCGAGGTCCGGTGAGATGGGCAGTCTGTGGAAGGTTTTTAGGCGGTTTTCCATATGACTTGGCGAATGCGGGCTGATTCCCCTTATTCCGCCTCACCTACACTATGTCGGCGATCCTCGGGCATGGGTGTGTGCGTTTGTCCTTAGGATAATTTAGGTTATGTAGTGTGTAATCTTAGGGACTGATGAGCTTAGCAGCTAAGTTCCATAAGATTTCACACACATTTGAACATATGTCGGCGATCGCTGCGCAAACAAGTTCTCCACGTACGTGTACACCACCATTACCCTACCACGCAAAAATAGGCGTTACATTCGTCTGGTGTGAGACGTTCCCTGGGAGGGGGGGGGGGGGGGGGGGGGCGTCCACCGGGGGCCGAACCGCACAATAACCTTGAAAGAGTGGTTCTGTGTGGGGCGGCGGAAGGGTGAAGTGGACTGCGGTAGTCGTCGTGGGGTTCTGGACCACTGCGGCTGCGGCGGGGACGGAGCCTCTCCGTCGTTTCTAGGCCCGTGGTTAACATACAATACAATGCAATATAACAGTTATCAAATGTTAAATGCAAACGGTTATTTTCATTGAAGAATTTTTTGAATTTTACAATTTGTGGTAGGTTATTCGGAAATCGCCTTGCTATCTACAGACGTATGTACGACTCTCAGGTATGATCTACTGCAGTGCAGCAGTGAACGGTTGCAGCCTATGTACCGTCGTAAGGTGAATAATATAAACTGCCGTCCCCTGTTTTCACATTAGTGAATATACATTGACGGGAAAAATCACAATACCAAAAAATAATTAATGCAGAGTAATGAAATTTCGGGAATACATTTTTTTGAGTAATCTGGGTAACATATTTAAGTGATTAACATTGCAAATCAACTTCGATTCCATAAGGAACCATTGTACACTGCGACTATAGTTTGCAAGGAAGGAGAGGCATACAGCAGTCAGCCGCAATCCCATTAGTTTTTATTATGCTTGCAAATCTAGGTTTCGGCTATACATACTCATCTTCAGTGCATTTTCGTTCAATTCAACAGACTCGCAGTAGTTCATGTCACCATATGTTCTTACAGGTGTATAGGCAGAAGAATGCTGGCCTCTTTCTAGGTAACACACGACAATCCGTCGCAGAGGCAGAACAAGCTTTCATCAGAAAACACAACAGACCTCCACCCTGCCATCCAATGAGCGCTCGTCTGAAACCGCTGAAGTCGCAAATGGTGGTGGTTTGGGGTCAGTGGAATGCACGCCACAAGGCGTTGGCTCGGAGCTGTCTGTGAAGTAACCTATTTGTAACAGTCCGTTGTGCCAGTGCGGTGCCAACTGCTGCTCAGATTGCTGCTGCAGGTGCAGTACAACGCTGAACACGATGGTACTTCGTCTCGGCAGTGCAACGTGGCCGTCCGGAGTCCGATCTTCTTGCGGCCGTACATCCAAGTGAGCACTTTAGCTACATTTCTTTCAAATCTTTCTGAAATATCGCAGAAGGAACATCCAGCTTTTCGTAGCCATACTACACGATCTCGTTCAAACTCAACGATGTGTTGATAATGGCGTCTTTGTCACCTTAAAAGCATTCTTAACTAACATGAGCTCACCATTTTCAATCTCAAAAGTAGCTAATAGCGCCGTGGTTATGCGACTGGCGCGAAATCTGAAGAGATGTCATCTTCCAGATACAGAAACACGCCAACCAACTTTCGTTTATGTCGCACAACTTCTTCTTAGTATTGAATTTCTTTTCCGTCGATGTAGAAAAGCACCACGCACGTTTCATTCCGCAATGCGTCACTTACAGCTGTAGGCAACGCTGCCGGATATCACGTAATGACCGAATCATCGAGGACAGTTTCAAAAACAAAAACATCTAGGTTTGAAAACCAGCAGCAAGTCTTGTAACTTAGATGGAGACATACGAGTACAGTGCCAGTCGCTTTCGCCATTTCAGTGTGTGGTCATACGCGTTAAGCAACCGGTACTTTCATGCTCGTTGATTGCGATTTGGACGCCAAAGGTGACACAGTCGTGCAACATCTCTCAGCAGATAGGTCGAAATGCAGTATATAGTGACCACCAATCAACAAGCAGGACAGAATTCCCGCCAGCAACAAAGTTCGATTGCGACGTACTTCAACCAGCGCCTCGGATGAATACCAGCCGACATCGGAAAGTATGTCAGTGTGAATTCTGATACTCAGGCTTGTACACGAAAAAGGAAAACGTGCCTGTGTGTACCTTCTAGTAACCCTACCACAACAAAGGTCAAAAATTAATTATGATTGTAGTGTTGCTCACGCTGCTAAATATTGCATTTTCGGGCAACAACAAAGTTATACACTCCTGGAAATGGAAAAAAGAACACATTGACACCGGTGTGTCAGACCCACCATACTTGCTCCGGACACTGCGAGAGGGCTGTACAAGCAATGATCACACGCACGGCACAGCGGACACACCAGGAACCGCGATGTTGGCCGTCGAATGGCGCTAGCTGCGCAGCAATTGTGCACCGCCGCCGTCAGTGTCAGCCAGTTTGCCGTGGCATACGGAGCTCCATCGCAGTCTTTAACACTGGTAGCGTGCCGCGATAGCTTGGACGTGAACCGTATGTGAAGTTGACGGACTTTGAGCGAGGGCGTATAGTGGGCATGCGGGAGGCCGGGTGGACGTACCGCCGAATTGCTCAACACGTGGGGCGTGAGGTCTCCACAGTACATCGATGTTGTCGCCAGTGGTCGGTGGAAGGTGCACGTGCCCGTCGACCTGGGACCGGACCGCAGCGACGCACGGATGCACGCCAAGACCGTAGGATCCTACGCAGTGCCGTTGGGGACCGCACCGCCACTTCCCAGCAAATTAGGGACACTGTTGCTCCTGGGGTATCGGCGAAGACCATTCGCAACCGTCTCCATGAAGCTGGGCTACGGTCCCGCACACCGTTAGGCCGTCTTCCGCTCACGCCCCAACATCGTGCAGCCCGCCTCCAGTGGTGTCGCGACAGGCGTGAATGGAGGGACGAATGGAGACGTGTCGTCTTCAGCGATGAGAGTCGCTTCTGCCTTGGTGCCAATGATGGTCGTATGCGTGTTTGGCGCCGTGCAGGTGAGCGCCACAATCAGGACTGCATACGACCGAGGCACACAGGGCCAACACCCGGCATCATGGTGTGGGGAGCGATCTCCTACACTGGCCGTACACCACTGGTGATCGTCGAGGGGACACTGAATAGTGCACGGTACATCCAAACCGTCATCGAACCCATCGTTCTACCATTCCTACACCGGCAAGGGAACTTGCTGTTCCAACAGGACAATGCACGTCCGCATGTATCCCGTGCCACCCAACGTGCTCTAGAAGGTGTAAGTCAACTACCCTGGCCAGCAAGATCTCCGGATCTGTCCCCCATTGAGCATGTTTCGGACTGGATGAAGCGTCGTCTCACGCGGTCTGCACGTCCAGCACGAACGCTGGTCCAACTGAGCCGCCAGGTGGAAATGGCATGGCAAGCCGTTCCACAGGACTACATCCAGCATCTCTACGATCGTCTCCATGGGAGAATAGCAGCCTGAATTGCTGCGAAAGGTGGATATACACTGTACTAGTGCCGACATTGTGCATGCTCTGTTGCCTGTGTCTATGTGCCTGTGGTTCTGTCAGTGTGATCATGTGATGTATCTGACCCCAGGAATGTGTCAATAAAGTTTCCCCTTCCTGGGACAATGAATTCACGGTGTTCTTATTTAAATTTCCAGGAGTGTATTATGTGGCAGGTGTCATTAGAGCGCAGTTATTAAAGCCATTTCTTGAAATAATGGATAAACAAGGCACTCATCTTTTCGTGTTTCCCACGCTGGTCTCGTTGTGAACTCATGGCTCAATCGTCGAAAATCTAGGTAGTGATGATTCCAAGCTCTGATGCAAAGAGGCCTAGGTGTTATTCGGCGATATTCAAAAGTTTTATAAATGTGTTTCATAAACCATTCTTGAAGATTAAACTTTTGCAAGTTAGGACAATGGTGATGTAAAAAAGTAATCAGCACTCCCAATTTAAGTTACACTTCTTTTTTATTACTTTTGTTGCAACATCACTTCACAATATAAAACGTACTTGAAAATATCTTCCTCACTGTTAAAGTTCACATTTCATAAACTGACTACAATTTGCGTCTTTTCAACATGACGACCAGGACTTGACTCTCTAATAACCGCTTACGCGCCCAAAAATCGGAGTTACAAGTACGTCAAAGATCATAGTCACAAAACAAAGAATACACATAAGAATAATATCATTGCAATATAAACATATCGACGTATCAAAGTACCTCTACATTAATGAAATCAAATCTGAATGTTGTCACAGAAATATGTTAACTATTTCACAGAAACACAGTAGAATATTGCTGGTATTGAGAGGTTGAGGTGAGGTGCCGTAATGGTTACGTAATTCAAGTACCATTACAACCTCTAGACTATGAATAATGATTTCCTTTGCGTGTTTGCCCATATGTATTTCTAGCTGTTTGTCGTTTCCGTTGTGACGCGTAACTGAGCCTAAGCGTCCGTTTTTAAAGCACCAACTGGCTCCTTTCATGATTCGAGGTCTGGAATACCATTGTTAGACGTTACTGTGTGCACCCTATTCCTAATAGAGTGTTAAGCCGTTGTGGCCATTTATTCTACCAAGGTTACAAGCCTCGCCTGTGTTTTACACATACGTTAAGGGGGCCTTAAGGATTCAAGTCATAAAGCAGTTTCTGCGACCTTCGGCATGTTCATGTAAGTACGTGAAGGAACATTAATAGCAGACCAAAAGGCAATTCAGAGCGTCATTTCCATATTGACATAGTATAGACCTCCTTAGCCAAACACCCGAGTCACTTTGTACTGTCCCTAATCACAGAGATCTGAAAAATTTTAGCTAGTCTTTCCTTCCTATACAGGCTGTTACAAAAAGGTACGGCCAAACTTTCAGAAAACATTCCTCACACACAAAGAAAGAAAATATGTTATGTGGACATGTGTCCTTAAACGCTTACTTTCCATGTTAGAGCTCATTTTATTACTTCTCTTCAAATCACATTAATCATGGAATGGAAACACACAGCAACAGAACGTACCAGCGTGACTTCAAACACTCTGTTACAGGAAATGTTCGAAATGTCCTCCGTTAGCGAGGATACATGCATCCACCCTCCGTCGCATGGAATCCCTGATGCGCTGATGCAGCCCTGGCGAATGGCGTATTGTATCACAGCCGTCCACAATACGGGCACGAAGAGTCTCGACATTTGGTACCGGGGTTGCGTAGACAAGAGCTTTCAAATGCCCCCATAAATGAAAGTCAAGAGGTTGAGGTCAGGAGAGCGTGGAGGCCATGGAATTGGTCCGCCTCTATCAATCCATCGGTCACCGACTCTGTTGTTGAGAAGCGTACGAACACTTCGACTGAAATGTGCAGGAGCTCCATCGTGCATGAACCAGATGTTGTGTCGTACTTGTAAAGGCACATGTTCTAGCAGCACAGGTAGAGTATCCCGTATGAAATCATGATAACGTGCTCCATTGAGCGTAGGTGGAAGAACATGGGGCCCAATCAAGACATCACCAACAATGCCTGCCCAAACGTTCACAGAAAATCTGTATTGATGACGTGATTGCACAATTGCGTGCTGATTCTCGCAGGCCCACACATGTTCATTGTAAATTTGATCACGTTGGAATGAAGCTTCATCCGTAAAGAGAACATTTGCACTGAAATGAGGATTGACACATTGTTGGATGAACCATTCACAGAAGTATACCCGTGGAGGCCAATCAGCTGCTGCTAGTGCCTGCACACGCTGTACATGGTACGGAAACAACTGGTTCCCTCGTAGCACTCTCCATACAGCGACGTGATCAACGTACTGATGTGCTTGATGCTAGTACTATAGAGCAATGAGTCTCATGTCAACACAAGCACTGAAGTCAACATTACTTTCCTCCAATTGGGCCAACTGGCGGTGAATCGAGGAAGTACAGTACTTACGGACGAAACTAAAATGAGCTCTAACATGGAAATTAAGCGTTTCGGACACAGGTCCACAATAATATCTTTCCTTTATTTGTGTGTGAGGAATGTTTCCTGAAAGTTTGGCCGTACCTTTTTGTAACACCCTGTATACTCGTTCTTCCATGTTACAAAGGTCGGCAGGCGCGCGGCTGTAGCGAACGGTACTCACCGGCGATGGTGCTGCCTTCTGGCGGCGGCTGGGCGCTGTCTTCTCCTTCGGCGGCCGAGGGCAGCGCGTCGGCACCTACTGCCTTCTCTCCGCACTCCGCTTCCCATTCCTCCTCTCCTGCAACAGGAGGCGGCCAAGAAGTGAGTCGGCCAGCGGCTAACTGCACGCTGTTCTCATTCCACACACACACACACACACACACACACACACACACACACACACACACACACCTCATGTTTGGCGGCAATTAGTTACTATTTTTACGAAGTTTCTAGGCCCTGTATGGCTTCTGCAAAAACCAACGCCTACGTACAATCAGTTGCAAACAAAACAATTGCTATTCGTTTACTACTCCGAGGGCACAATTCCAGAGATAATAGTAATACAGTCGTGTTAGTGTTGCACATAGTTGCGCGGGTAAAACTTTAAAACTGAGATTAATAAAATACCGTCTAAGAGTTGTGATGAACGTTCACAATTTGGTATTATATGATGTTTAATTCGTTGCGAGTGGTGTGAGTGCAAGGCCATTCAATTCAGCTGCAATTTTCATGAAAGTGCTGTGAAACGAAGCGGCCATTTTGATGCACTGTGTAAATTTCTGATATCTTGACCACACTTTTTTATTATTTCTAAAATCACCTTACGCATTTCGACATTCCTTCATTTTCAAAGGCAATTTTTTGTCACTCATATGAAATTGTTCGTTAGGTATACTGTATCTCAACATTCTCAATCACAAAACAAGTGCAAACGCGATTTTGGAAATAATAAAGAGTGTGGTCAAGACGTCAGAAGGTTATTAAAGTGCATTCAATTCAGATTTTTAAAAAATGGTTTTGTTCACATGATGCAAGTTATGTTGGCAGAAGAGCCAACACCGTGTTACTAGTGGAGGCCGAAATGCGCGCGTTTTAGCTCACGCAGGCTGGCGTGAGGAGGGAAGAACTATGCTGACGTGAGGTCTGGAACATGACAAGGAATTACAGTTCAGAAAGCGGATGTAATTAGTTTGATACTTAACTTTAATCCATTAATGATGAACGTCGCCCTTGACGGTACATGATTCACAATATTATCTGTTCAGAATACATTCATAGTAACTGAATATGGCGCCTTGCTAGGTCATAGCAAATGACGTAGCTGAAGGTTATGCTAAACTGTCGTCTCTGCAAGTGAGAGCGTATGTAGCCAGTGAACCATCGCTAGCAAAGTAGGCTGTACAACTGGGGAGAGTGCTAGGGAGTGTGGCGGCGCTCGGTCTACAATCACTGATAGTGGCGACACGCGGGTCCGACGTATACTAACGGACCGCGGCCGATTTATAGGCTACCACCTAGCAAGTGTGGTGTCTGACGGTGACACCACAGTGCATATTTCTTTAACTTAATGTTATTAATACTGTTCTCGGGCTTAGTCGAAAGCTCAAAGATAAAACCGTAAGATAAGATTACCTTTCATTTTATATATGTAAAAAATAAATTAGAGAAAAATACTATTTAAGTTTGAATAACAACTACACCGTTTTTGTTCAACTGATATTTGTTTGTTTCTAACTAGTTTTCGACTTATTGGACCATCTTCAGGTAGCAACTGACTACCGTCTGCAAGGGACTTTTAATTCTTAGGTAGCCAAACTTTATAAGCAAAGATATAATCCACTTGCATAAAATGTTGTGCATCAAACTTGTTTTTTAACGTCGAAATTACACTTTATGCAATGCACAATGTTAAGTGCAATTAATAATTAAAGTACATAATATTACAGTAACCAAAGTCTGCAAAGGCGTAGCACCTGAATATGAAGCTAAGTATTTCATCATAATGAACCCAGTGGCTCCTAAACCGCGTGATCTTCCTAAACTACACAAGGAAGATCCACATACAGACCTCTTCGGCCAACCTACATCACATCAGACTACAAAATTATGAAAGAATTAAATTTCTGTATCAAAACCGAGACAAAATTTAAATCTAAGTTTGGAATTATAAATTCAATTGACCTCGTTAGCAACGTTAAAGACCGCCCTATTCCACATAGTGCAAAACTAGTATCTTTTGATATTAGCAGCTTAATTACAAATATACCAGTAAAAAGAATGCCTCGATATTTTGACACAACTACTATACAGAGCAGATGTCATACCTGTACAAGTGGAAGACATAAAACTGGCCATCCAGACATCTTTACAACAAAATTAATCTAATTTGGAGGAACTCTATGCAAACAGCTACATGGTTTGGCAATGGGGTCTCCCCCCAGTCCTCTTTTAGCATAAATCTTCATGGATCATTTCGAAAACCAGTTTCTATACAATAATCCTCTCAATGACAATATCAAAAATTGGTACAGATATGTAGATGTAGTGTGTCTGTGGACTGGTACCAGAAGACAATTGAACACATTCCTAGAACATCTAAGGTCACAACACAAAAACATCCAGTTCGCCATGGAGATTAGTGACAAATCCATTAACTTCGTAGACTTCAACACAGATATCACAACAAATACACACAGTTTCTAAATTTACAGAAAACCCACAATGACAGATTCGGTAATACCCTCATGTTAACAACAGCCAATAACATACAAACATGCTGCCTTTCATTCCATAGTGCATCGCCTTACCGATGTCCAAACAGACTTTTCAGAAAGACACCATTAAATGTATTGCATCTAACAACGCCTATACTCCTGACTTAACTGACAACATTCCACACAAGAAACAAAGAAGAAAAATGTTTCCTTCCCTCTGCAGCAATAATCGTATCTAAAACCAAACTAGTATCCCATATTTAGGAAATCTGTCTTACAAATTAGCCAAAATTCTCAAATTCTGCAATTTTACGTAAGAAGCACTACAGCTCATATCTTATTCAACAGCAAGGACAAAACAGATTTATTACGTAACTGTGATATTTACAAAATTACATGCAGTGACTGCAAAAAACTGTGTATTGGTCAACAGGTAGGGGTGTAGCAATTAGGCTGATTGAACACGAACGCAGCTAGAGAGTACGTAAGTCATAAATCACCTTTACCGAAAGTATGTTGAAGGAACACACAGATATCAAGTCCACATAGAAGTACTACATATAGCCAACAAAGGAAAAAACTAAGTCTGTTAAATGCACTTGAGATAAGCGAATATTTAGATAAAAATCCCCAGCTGGTTCTAAACGATCTTTTATAGCTGAGCACATCCCCATTTTTAAGCTTCAATTGGTACAATCAAACTGCTGCATACCCACAAACCGTCATAATGTCAAGTACTGCTACATAAAATGAAAACAATAGAATGTCATCATATGACAAAATTGCAATAGAATTTCATATTCCTTATCTCTCAGACTTCAATATTATAACAAGTTTAACTTGTAATAGTGTAATATTATGTTTTTAATCACGTACTATGTTTAACATTGCCCACTGCATAAACTGTAATTTACAATGTAAAACATGTTTGTTGCACAACATCAGTGACTAGTATTCAGTTGGACATTTCTCAACCCATGTCACGACCTTAGAACCATGCAACCTGTAATACTGTGTATTTTGATTATAGTATTGAGTGTTGTTCATTGCGTAAAGTGCAATATGCAACGTTAAAAAACATGTTAGGTGCGCAATATGAATGAAGAGTGCTCAGTTAGACAGCCAGTGTCAACGCTCACAAACTTCAGGATTACAACCATATAACCTGCAACAATGTTTTTTTCCTGAATATGGCCCAATTAGACGAAAATTAGAAATAAATGTCTGTAGAACATAAACAGTGCACTTGCTATTCAACCCCAAACACAGAATTGTTCTACCACGAAGTAACGAAAGACTCGATTACTATTTCATTAAGTTACACTATTTCACTCGAGAAAGCTTTGATAACAATGGTGCATTAATTGCATTATATTATTATTTGAGGTCAGGCATTAGTGTTAATAATTTGGCTGATGGCCATTGAACGAGCAAATTCAACAACTAACAACTTGTCAGGCAGTGATTTATAAAGGCCTCCGATATGGACCCATTAGAGAGATGAGGTGCAGATAAAACAGCGAGCCTCATTCTGTAGAATCTTGCTTCTCGCCTGTTGCTACTTGAGTTCACAGTGGCGGTCAACACACGCACACGGATAGGTTCTGACCTGAAAAGCATTGACGACGAGGAGCTCAGGAACTAGCTGCGTTTAATAACATGGACTTCAGGGAGGGCTGAACATTACTCGTATGGTGGCCATCGCTTACGTCACAGAGGGACAACGTTTCTATCCTGAGCCAGTAGCATCTGTTCAAACAAACAGTAGCGCGCCAGATCACCAAAGCAATTTTTCCCCTCGCTTCCCGCGACAAGCACACAAGGTTGTCAGCGTGCAAATGGAATCGGTGCTAAATGTGTGGATGTGCCTCTTCAGACAAACATTGCTCACCGGCCTTACCGGCGGAAAGCGGAAGTAAGTGAACATCGTAATGTAGATGAGTGGTCTCACAAGGGAACCTCCCCGTCGCACCCCCCTCAGATTTAGTTATAAGTTGGCACAGTGGATAGGCCTTAAAAAACTGAACACAGATCAATCGAGATAACAGGAAGAAGTTGTGTGGAACTATGAAAAAATAAGCAAAATATACATACTGAGTGGTCCATGTTGAAGATAGGCAACATCAAGGACAATTTGAACTTAGCAGTGCCGTGGTCACGTGGTTAGCTTGAGCTACTACGGAGCGAAAGGTCCTTGGTTCAAGCCTTACCTCGATTGAAAAATTTAATTTTTTTATTTTCAATTTATGTCACACACTCTTATGTTTTCATCACTTTTTTGGGAGTGATTATCACATCCACAAGGAAACCTAACCAGGGCAAGGTAGAAGAATATTTTTACCCATTCGCCAAGTGTACAAGTTAGGTGGGTCGACAACATATTCCTGTCATGTGACGCACATGCCGTCACCAGTGTCGTATAGAATATATCAGACGTGTTTTCCTCTGGAGTAATCGGTTGACTATGGCCTTGCGATCAACTGTTTTCGGTTCCCATTGGAGAGGCACGTCCTTTCGTCTACTAATCGCATGGTTTTGCGGTGCGGTCGCAAAACACAGGCACTAAACTTATTACAGTGAACAGAGACGTCAGTGAACGAACGGACAGATCACAACTTTGCGAAAATAAAGAAAATAATTTTTTCGCTCGAGGGAAGACTTGAACCAAGGACCTCTTGTTCTCCATCTGCTCTCGCTAACCACGGGACCACGGCACTGCTCAACTTACAGTGCCCTTGATGTTGCCTATCTTGCAGATGGACTACTCAGTTTGTATATTTTGCTTATTTTTCCATAGTTCCACACAACTTCTTCCTGTTTTCTCGATCGATCTGTGTTCAGTTTTTCAAGCCCTATCCACTGTGCCAACTCATAACTAAATCTGAGGGGGGTGCGATGGGGAGGCTCCCTTGTCAGTACCGAAACCTGTTACTCTCCACGCAACATGAAGTCACTCCTGTACGTCAGAAGCGCTAAATGCCTGGTGCTCATAGGGTAACAACTTCGCGAATACCAAATCAGCGACAGCCTCTATTTATCAATGTATTCATCGATAAGATAAAAAAATCTTATAGACGTTGTCATTCAGAATATGCGACGGAACATTTTATGAACGATAACAACATCAGGCTTCTCGTAAGTGGTACTTTAATTCTCTTCCAGCCTAAATTATAAGTCCCATAAAAGTAATGCAGTGAAACGTAAGATCGGCTAACTTCAATAGAGAACGCTCAGTAAGAGAACTATTCATCAGTCAGTCTGATATATGGTTCAAATCTCAGCAGACTGCTCGCTTTAAAAATTATTTCGTAATAACGGAGGACCATCTTGATGGAAAATGAGGCGTTCCTATAGTAGTAAAAAATGCGAAGGAGCTTAAAAAAATCCCCCTCAATGCAAGAAACAATGAAATCGAATTAGTTGCTGTGCAAATACAATTTACCCACAAAACTTTTGTAGTAGTATCTGTGTACAAAGCTTCTCGCTATAGTATCGTGGAAGATGACTTGAGACTCCTCATAAGCCAGCTTTTGCCTTCATTTATAATAGGTCGATGCCTGAATTGCAGTCACGTTGCATGGGGAAGCTACATGACAGACAGGAACGGCAGTGCTTTGATCGATGTTATCGAAGACAATAACCTACTTATAGTCAATGACGTAGCTCGCACTATCTTGTCTACTCCCTTCCGTAGAAGTTCTGCAATAGATATAACGTTTTGCGCCTCCTGTTTCACCGAACTTTCTAACTGGTACGTTAAAACTGACTCATTGAGATCAAATTATCTCCCAATAGAATTATTCTTTAACGTAAACTTTGATATTAAACAAATTTTTATGCTAATAGTAAGCGGAAAATTTCAGAAACCAACTGGGACAAATATAAGGACACAGTCTGTAGAAAAATCGAAACTATAGAGAGTAACTTACAGGAAAAAGAAGCATTCCAAACTTTAACAAATGCTATGGAACCCGCAGCGGATATCAGCATTTAGAAGAAAAAAGCGTTTACTATTATGAAGCAGCTTTCCCCACCTTGGTGGAATCCCGAATGCTCTAGAGAAGTTGCAAAACGGCAACTTACTCTAAAAACCTATCTCCACAATTCTAACTTGGATAACTTCTTGGATGTGAGAAGAGTAAATGTGTAAACAAATTTCTGAGAAAAACAGAAAGGGAAACTGTATTAAATTTTGCTCTTCAGTCAGTATGACGAATATTCGGAATAAAATAACGGCTTTCAGAAACAGCCGTTTGCCATGTATGCTTCCTGCTACAACATCCTGGATAGAGGGATTTATAGACACGCTCGCTCTGCCCACGGTCCCATTCCAACATTATGCACCTTCAATTCAAGATGGCTGTCTCCATACCTTGCTGTTTTCATTCTCTAGAGAACAATTAAATGATGCCATTAAATCATCGTGTGACAACTGTTCCGGTATTGATTCCATACTTCATTCTATGCTTGAGAATCTGTCCATGGAATCAAAAGATTTACACTTGCTCATATTTAAGCAGTAATGAATGAAACAGGACCTATTGGAAACTTGGAAGATGCAGGTTCTGAAAATGTAAAAATCCAAAAATCACCTCTAACTATCGCTCATCACGTCGTCGTCTTGTGTAATAAAAACACTGGAGCGAATGGTTAAAATGAAATAGGAATAGTGGCTTCAAAAGTCTAATTTACTGCCTAGGTACGGCAAAGAACGTATAGATAATTTGAATTCGCTTGTTATGAAGATTACCTCAACTTTTCAAACGAAAAAAAGTTCGTCGCCAGTTTTCTTGACGTTAAAGGAGCTTATGATCACATGCGGATCCGGATCTTTTGAACAAACTGACGGATCTTTGTATTCCTTCGAGGATTATATGTGGCATCAGTTGCCAGGTCACTCATAGAGCAATCTATATCAGATTTGAACCAAACGTGCCCGGTATGTTTATTGTCTCTCAGGGCCTTTCCCAGGGAGCCGTTTCAAGCCCCCTCTTGAATACTCTGTATACTTATGATTTTGATTAATAATCACTCTCTCGAAAAAGATTTTACAATATGCAGACGATGTTTGTATTTATTCAACTGCAGTCTCGTATATTCAGGCTAACACGGAATTACCGCTATAGAACACACCGATTTTACAAATCGAACACAGCTCGCATTGTTGATCCCACCCTATGTGGAAAGTATACTTTACAGATAAAACCTCTTGTTCAATTCCTCGGAATGATGTTTGAGCCGGCCGCGGTTGCCGAGCGGCTCTAGGCACTTCAGTCCGGACCCGCGCGACTGCTACGGTCGCAGGATCGAATCCTGCCTCGGGCATGGATGTGTGTGATGTCCTTAGGTTAGTTAGGTTCAAGTAGTTCTAAGTTCTAGGGGACTGATGACCTCAGATGTTAAGTCCCATAGTGCTCAGAGCCATTTGAATTTTCATGTTTGATGGCTCTGAGCACTATGGGACTTAACATCTGTGGTCATCAGTCCCCTAGAACGTAGAACTACTTAAACCTAACTAACCTAAGGACAGCACACAACACCCAGCCATGACGAGGCAGAGAAAATCCCTGACCCCGCCGGGAATCGAACCCGGGAACTCGGGCGTGGGAAGCGAGAACGCTACCGCACGACCACGAGATGTGGGCTTTTGATGTTTGATTCTCGGCTCAGATGGACGCCTAACATACAATGTATTATTAATTAGCGCGAGAAAGGGTTAAATGTAATTTGCTCTCTCACCCGTGTATGGTGGGCAGCGCATCAAACTATTCTGTTTACAAAGTAACGAGGTATCATTCGATCTATACTAGACTACAGTTATATGCTGTACCACAATGCGCCTAACATATCTCTCCAAATTAGGTACTTTTCAGTTCAGAACCATTCGTATCTTCCATTAAGCCTTGCGTTCCATGCCTACAAATGCTCTTTTGGTGGAGGCAGCAGAGATGCCCTAAAGCATTAGATGTCAAGTGGTGTCAGATAAATTTTTCATCCGAGGAATGACTTTCATAGAAATAGCAGTCTATAAGAGATGAGTCTACATTTACCAATTACGGAATGCCTCCAACAGAAGAAACAAAATTCCGTCCATCTGCACAACCTTTGGCGGTTGGTATCCTTCATTCATTCTATACTATGTTCTTCGCATTTGGCTTTATCTGAATAAGACCTTGACACACCCAGCTGTCAGATTCCAGTCTATTATTATAATATGTCTAGCTGACTGGGTGTTAACGTGTACAGCAGATTTAATTGTCTTACTGTAGCAGTGGCCTGGTTACATATATATGTATACTGATGGATCCAAAATTCCACAAGAGAAGTATACTGAATGTGCTTTTCTACGCCCTCAGATCGAAATCAGTAAAGCCTGCAAATTGCCTAAAAGTGCCTCAGTTTTTACGGCGGAGACTGTGGCAATTTTGGAAGGAGTTAACTTTGTATCTTCAACTTCCTTCTTAAAGATGTTGATCGTGTCCGACTCCTACAATGTTCTTAAAAATATTCAACATCGAAGATGGAATAACACAAGCAACCGTTACATTTTGGATGTGGTAATGGAAAATATTCACTGTAAACGGAGAGGGCAGGCATTCTTTCCCCTGGTGGTGCAGGACCACGCTGGCGTCCTCTATAATGAGGAAGTTGACGTCTTAGCGAAGCAAGATGCATCTAGAGGAACTGCTTTCGATTTGAAACTACCGTATACAAATTACTTACGTGAAGAGCCACGAAAAACAGCAATGGTAAGAGGTGTGAAATGCGACTCAACACACGAAAGGTGGCTATTATGCGGCATTACAACCTCAAATTCCTACAAGGCCTTGATTGAGGAAGACGCATTGAGACCGATCTACTATTTCCACCATCGTTCGATTCCGTTTTAACCCTGCCTCGTTTCCTGTACGTCTGTATAGAACCGACGTTTACGATTCCCTTGCATGTGATTGTGGTCAGGAGTCAGAAGCTGATGTAAAACACGTATTGTTTTCGTGTTCCAAATCTGACAATGAACGATCGGAACTTTGATGAGTATGGGTTACCTACTCCCTCAGCCAGCGTCTTCTCTTTTGGTTTCTAAAAACATTCGCCTGTATAAAGTGATCGTTAGCTTTCTTAAGACTATAGGGAAAAATCTTTAAAACCCATATTTTCATTTACGTATCACTTATTATTAACTTTAAGAAGCACTATGAATTGATAGCGTAAATATGTCTTGTTTACCTATCATTCTATTTGTTAAACTTCTGTTGTGCGGAAAAAATGACGACTTCAGCTTTCAATTCTGTAAATATGCAATTATGTATTTTCCCTGTACAGTTATGAGTTCTATGAAAACATGTGTAGTTGATGGCCAAAAAGAGTACAGATACTGGAGGCGAAATAAAACGAGCAAACTAGCGAAATATACATGGGACACTTTAAAACAAAGGCAATAGAATCCGCCAAGGTGAGACCAACGCGTCGTGATAGGTATGTGGACGAAACATTGTAGTGTGGCTCTTTGGTGGGGAAAAGCTTCAAGAGTTCTTAGAACATTTAAACTCGTAACATTAAATTCTCAATGGAGTCTGAAAAAGAGGGTCGACCACATTTCCTCGGAGTGTTAATTACGAGAAGAACGAACGGATCCTTGGGTTGCAGTATACAGGAAATCTAGACGCACTGACCTCTTTCTGCACGCCTCGAGCCGTTACCCCCTGTCATAAAGAAATTCGGTGCTAAAGACTCTAGTCCATAAAAGTCGAACACTTTCACGTAAAGAGAGCCTCGTAGAAAAATTAGAACATTTAAGATTAGTGTTCCGAAGGAATGGACTGGTAGTAAGTTCCTATGGGACCAAACTGCTGAAGACATCAAAAAATTGTTCAAATGTGTGTGAAATCTTATGGGACTTAACTGCTAAGGTCATCAGTCCCTAAGCTTACACACTATTTAACCTACTTCATCCTAAGGACAAACACACACACCCACGCCCGAGGGAGGACTCTAACGTCCGCCGGGACCAGCCGCCCAGTCCATGACTGCAGCGCCCACAGACCGCTAGGCTAATCCCGCGCAGCGCTGAGGTCATCGGTCCCTAGGCTTACACACTACTTAATACAACTTAAACTAACCTACTGCTAAGGACAACACACATACACACACACATACACCTATGCCCGAAGGAGGACTCGAACCTCCGTGAGGAAGGGGGGGGGGGGGGGGGGGGGGGGAGACGCGTGAACCGTGGCAAGGCGCATCTGAGACCGCGCGACTAAGAAATGGATACTCACATCATCAAACTGAACGGGTGATGCAGTCAAACTCAAAAACGCCTGCGAATGAGGCCGAGACTGCGACAGAGGAAGAGACGCCAAAACTCTTTTGTGGACCTTAGTCTGGCCAATACCCGGAATAATCGGCAGACTGCTAAGGAAACATGGCAACCAGTGTATTTCGATCCCTTCAGCTAGGATAAAGAGTATTCTTTGTAATGTTAAAGACGATATAGATCACCGAAAGGCGTGGATGCATCACATTGTATGCGAATGTCTTACTTGGGACTGACTATTGGAACCGTCGAGGAGAGATGCAAGGAACATCAGCGCCTTAGTCAACTAAAACAACCAAGCACATCAGCTGTCGTCGAGCACTGCCTCAAACGTAAACATTAAACGAAATACGTGGTGCAAGCACCAAGTTTCTGAGACGCTTAATTAAGGAGTGTATCGAAATAGGGGTGTTAGAAAACCTAATAAAAGGGACGATGGTTTCAATTTAAATAACGCTTGGGCTCCGACACTCAATTTAGTAAAATGTCGCGGGCTATCATAACCATCAGAGTTGGAAAACGCTGTGAGAATTTGCGTTCCGCGGAATATCAGTGCGAGCCCTGAAGGAAAAAAGAGCATCGAAGGGCGTAGTGGGTATCGGGGGTCGAACTCGGCTGTAAACAGCGGCACGAGACCGACAACAGTTCAGTCTGGTTGGAGTCCAAGCAGCGAGTACACGTAACAGCAAGACTCGCGACACCTGAAGAGGACGGATGGGTCGGTTCTCGAAATACTGTGCATAAAATGGATGTAACAATTCAGGACTTCCATACGTAAGCACACTATTAAAATAAACGTCTCGAGGAGTGTTTCGCCTCAGCACTCAATTACAGTTCAGCTACGCCGAGCACGCACAAGTGCCGCAACATAACGAGGCATGGACTCAACCAATATCCGGAGTCGTGCAGGAGGAAACTGACCGTAAGAGTACGAGGAGGTGGAGCACAGCACGTTACAGAGCATCCCAGATATACTCAGTAACGTTAATGTCTGGAGAGTTCGGTGGCCAGCGGAAGTGTTTAAACTCAGAAGAATGTTCCTGGAACCACTCATACATATAGGTCACCTGCCAGAGCCGTATCTAGACGTATCAGGGGTCTCATATCACTCCAAATGTACACGCCCCACACCGTTACAGAGTCTCCACCACTTGAACAGTCCCCTGCTGACATGCAGAGTATATGAATTCATGAGGTTGTCTCCACACCCGTACGCGTCCATCCGCTCAATACAGTTTGAAACGAGACTCGTACCACCAGGCAACATGTTTCCTGTCATCAACAGTCTAATGTCTTTGTTGACAGGCACAGGCGAGGCGTAAAGCTTTGTGTCGTGCAGTCATCAAGGGTACACGAGTGGGCCTTTTGCTCCGAAAGCCAATATCGACGATGTTTCGGTGAATGGTTCGCTCGCTGACACTTACTGATGCTCCAGAATTGAAATGTCCAGCAATTTGCAGAAGGGTTGCACTTCTGTCACGTTGAACGATTCTCTTCAGTCGTCGTTGGTCCCGTTCTTGCAGGATCTTTTTCCGGCCGCAGTAATGTCGGATATTTTATGTTTTACCGGATTTCTGATATTCACGGTACACTCGCGAAATGGTCGTACGGGAAAATCCTTCCTTCGTCGATACTTCGGAGATGCTGTGTCCCATTGTTCGTGCGCCGACTATAACACCACGTTCAATATTACTTAAATGTCGATAACCTGCTACCGTGGCAGCAGCAACCGAACCAACAACCGCGCCAGACACTTGTTCTCTTATATAAGCGTTGCCGATTGCTGCGCCATATTCTGCCATATATAGATCAAACGGATATCAACTGCGTTTTTACAAATAGGAACCTCCATTTTATATTACATATTCGTGTAGTACGTAAGGAAATATTAATGTTCGCTTTGTAATAGATGGCGCTGTAATAATCACAAACGTGGAAGTACGTGGTATCACGTAACATTCCGCTAGTGTGGACGGTATTTGCTTCGTGATACATAACCCGTGTTAAAATGGACCGTTTATCAATTGCGGAAAAGGCCGATATCGTGTTGATGTATGGCTATTGTGATCAAAATGCCCAACGAGCGTGTGCTATGAATGCTGCTCGGTATCCTGGATGACATCATCCAAGAGTGCGGACCGTTCGCCGGATAGTTACGTTATTTAAGGAAACAGGAAGTGTCCAGCCACATATGAAACGTCAACCATGACCTGCAACAAATGATGATGCGCAAGCAAGTGTTTTAGCTGCTGCTGCGGCCAATCCACACATAAGTAGCAGACAAACTGCGCGAGAATCGGGAATCTCAAAAACGTCGGTGTTGAGAGGAATGTCGTTACAAGTATTGCCAAATGCATTGAGGTTGATGGACATCATTTTGAGCATTTATTGCATTAATGTGGTATTTACAGGTAATCACGCTGTAACAGCATGCGTTCTGGGAAATGATAAGTTTGCAAAGATACATGTATCACATTGGAACAACCGAAATAAAATGTTCAAACGTACCTACGTTCTGTATTATAATTTAAAAAACCTACCTCTTACCAACTGTTCGTCTAAAATTGTGAGCCATATGTTTGTGACTATTACAGCGCCATCTATCACAAAGCGAAAAAAGTGGTCCAACTAAAACATTCATATTTCTTTACGTACTACTCGAATGTGTAATAAAACATGGGGGTTCCTATTTGAAAAAACACGCAGTTGATATCCGTTTGACCTATGGCAGCGTCATCTAGCGGCCAACCATTGCGCCATCTGATTCTGATTTCCCCCTTCAAGCTAGACAAGTTTCGTTCTTTGTAGTTTTTTCGTTTGACGCTTATTTTGTGAGATATTTGGCCCGGTCACGATCAATGGACCACCATATATATATATATATATATATATATATATATATATATATATATATATATATACGCGCGAACACACTTACGTAAGTTAAGGGCGTCTGAAATTGGGTTTTCCATGATTACAGTTTGAACACTGACCAATAAGTAATTATTCGTTAAGAAACTGACCAAGGGGAAGAAGTGGGATGTCGGGTTTGACTTTAGTTCCGAATGGAATGAAACTTTAATAATTTAAAACCCTTTAAGTGATAAACGTATTCACAAAGTTTGACAAATACCGGGGTGGCGTTAGATGGCGTAATACCTTTCATTTCTGTCAATGTGCATGCAAAAACTCCACTTAATAAGAACCCTAGTTTTTGCAATAGCCAAAACTGAATCTTTTCCTGCTGCATTTTCGACATCAGCTATAGCGTTTCGCTTTGAAACATTGGCCACATTTGTAATGATAACACCAGTTTTCTTCAGTCTTCGGACATTTACATACCGAAGCTGTAAGAGTTGTTGCTCTTATCAACGACGTTGCGGTGATTCGCGGCACTGTAGGGTACAGAAACCCGTGCTACCTGTAGCCGCCATGTGGGCTGAGAGCGGCGCGACTGCAGAGGAACGGTGAGGCGAACGGGCTCGAGCCGACTGTCCCGGCGCAGACCGCAGGATCCCCTGCGCTCCTCGGAGGTTTTGCCGCCGGTGTGACAAGTCTTCGGCCCCAATAATCTCCAGCATTAGGCTGTCAAGAGAGCCCGCGGGGCGCAAATTAGTTTTTCCTCGACGGGATTAGGCTGCCAGGCAGCGGCGCGCAGAGATTCCGGCGGCGGCGGCGGAAAAGCGTCGGAAGGTAGGCGGTAGGCGGCGGGCAGGCGTGGCGGCCGTCTCCCAGGGCGTCGCCGCCTGCAGATAACGTCACAGGGGACGGCGGCCGGCTGCTAATTAGGCGGCGTGTTTAGCGAGTGTCTTTGCAGAGGCGCTGACAGAACTGTGTGACCTGTCATAAGCTGAGCGAGCAGAGTCTTCTGCAGCCTGCGACAGGTCGCGTGGAGGTCCCCGGATTAGCAGCGGTAGTAGCGACCAAGCAGTCTGCCTCCAACTGCGTGTCACGTATTTTGGTCACCGGCGGGCTGCGCTCTCTCGAATTTTGTCACATTTCTAAATGCGGCTGAGGGCTACAAACACGCGCCGTGGTTTCCTTCAGGCTGTTACGTCATATACACCACTGGCCATTAAAATTGCTACACCACGAAGATGACGTGCTACAGACGCGAAATTTAACCGACAGGAAGAAGATGCTGTGATATGCAAATGATTAGCTTTTCAGGGCATTCACACAAGGTTGGCGCCATTGATGACACGTACAACTTGCTGACATGAGGAAAGTTTCCAACCAATTTCTCATACACAAACAGCAGTTGACCGGCGTCGCCTGGTGAAACGTTGTTGTGATGCCTCGTGTGAGGAGGAGAAATGCGTACCATTACGTTTCCGACTTTGATAAAGGTCGGATTGTAGCCTATCACGATTGTGGATTATCGTATCGTGACATTGCTGCTCGCGTTGGTCGAGATCCAATGACTGTTAGCAGAATATGGAATCGGTGGGTTCAGGAGGGTAATACGGAACGCCGTGCTGGATTCCAACGGCCTCGTATCACTAGCACTCGAGATGACAGGCATCTTATCCGCATGGCCGTAAAGGATCGTGCAACCACGTCTCGACCCCTGAGTCAACAGATGGGCACGTTTGCAAGACGAAAACCATCTGCAAGAACAGTTCGAAGACGTTTGCAGCAGCATGGAATATCATCTCGGAGACCATGGCTACGGTTACCCTTGACGCTGCATCACAGACAAAAGCGCCTGCGATGGTGTACTCAACGACGAACCTGGGTGCACGAATGACAAAACGTCATTTTTTCGGATGAATCCAGGTTCTGATTACAGCATCATGATGTTCGCATCCGTGTTTGGCCACATTGCGGTGAACGCACATTGGAAGCGTGTATTCATCACCGCCATTTTGGCGTATCACCCGGCAGGATGGTATGGGGTGCCGTTGGTTACTCGTCTCGGTCACCTCTTGTTCGCATTGACGGCACTTTGAACAGTGGACGTTACATTTCAGATATGTTACGACCCGTGGCTCTACCCTTCATTCGATCCTTGCGAAACCCTACATTTCAGCAAGATAATGCACGACCGCATATTGCAGGTCTTGTACGGGCCTTTCTGGATACAGAAAATGTTCGACTGCCGCCCTGGCCAGCACATTCTCCAGATCTCTCACCAACTGAAAACGTCTGGTCAATGGTGGCCGAGCAACTGACTCGTCAAAATACGCCAGTCACTACTCTTGATGAACTGTGGTATCGTGTCGCAGCTGCGTGGACAGCCGTACCTGTACACGCCATCCAAGCTCTGTTTGACTCAACGCCCAGGCGTATCAAGGCTGTTATTACGGCCAGAGGTGGTTGTTCTGGGTACTGATTTCTCAGGATCTAAGCACCCAAATTGCGTGAAAATGTAATCACATGTCAGTTCTAGTATAATATACTTGCCCAATGAATACCCGTGTATATCTGCATTTCTTCTTGGTGTAGCAATTTTAATGCCCAATAATGTATTATTCGCTATCTCTCAGTTTAGTCCGCCATAGCGAACTGAAGACATGCCTAGGTGACAGCAGCGTTGTCTGTACGACCAAGAAGCAAGAAGGATGGAGAGGAAAAGAAGCGTTGTCGCACGCCTTTCGGCTATAGCTGTGGGCTCCAATTAAATACAGGCCAGCACTTGTCCCTGATAACATCCCCACGTGATATCCGAAATAAAAGAATGATTCAAGAGTGGGATTAAAATTCAAGGTGAATGGACATCGACGATAAGATTCGCTGAGGACATTACTATCCTCAGTGAAAGTGTAGAAAAATTACAGGATATGTCGAGTTGAATCAACAGTCTGACGAGTACACAATATGAATTGAGAGAAAATCTACGAAAGACGAAAGTAACGAAAAGTAGCACACATGAAAAAAAGCGAGAAACCTAATATCAGAATTGGGGGTCACGAAGCAGATGAAGTAAAGGAATTCCGCTACCTAGGCTGCAAAATAACTCATGACGGACGAAGCAAGGAAGACGTCAGAAGCAGAGTAGCGCTGGCGAAAAGGGCATTCCTAGCCAACAGAAGTCTACTAGTATCAAACATTGGTCTTAATCTGAGGAAGAAATTTCTGAGAATGTAAATTTGAAACTGAGACATGGACTTTAGGAAAACCGGGGCAGAAGAGAATCGAAGCATTTGAGATGTGGTCTTACCCAAGATGGTTGAAAATCAGGTGGACATACAATGTAAGGATTTAGGAGGTTCTCCGCAGAAATGGCGAGGAAAGGAATACTTGGAAAACAGTGACAATAAGAAGGGACAGGATGATAGCTCATCTGTTAAGAGATCAGGTAATAATTTCCATCGTATTAGAGAGAGCTGTAGAGGTCAAAAACTATAGAGGAAGACAGAGAGTGGAATACATCCTGCAAATAATTGAGGACGTTGGTTGCAGGTCCTACTCTGGAACGAAAAGGTTGGCACATGAGAGGAATTCGTGGCGGGCGGTACCAACCAGTAAGAAGGCTGATTACTCAGAAAAAAAATTATTCATTGAATAACCTGTTATCTCCGATACTGGGTCTGTAAAGAACCGAACTCCCACTTTCAAAATAGTTTCAAACGTCTGATTAAAAATGAGTTAAAGTGCTAAATATTTTAAAATAAGCATGTAAAAACTTTATTGGGTATGGAACAGTGGCGGATGTAGAAAAACCTCAAGGAGGTTTACTTCTACTATAATAAAAAAATAATCAAGTCACTGGCAAAGTTTACGAAAGTTTTATTTAAATTGATTATATACGTATACAAGACAATGCCATCTTATGATATAAAACAGTTACAATTGCGTTTCTCTTCCTTAAATGATGAATTCTATGCGCCTATTCTTCCTGGCAAATTGGTTAAGTACATCGTCAATAGGACAATCAATGCCAGGGTGAGTGTTCAGCACAGCTACGCCATTTAGTTGATCCTTCTCCATTGTCCACCACAGCCATGTCTTTGTACGCTGCAATGTTGAAAAACTTCTTTCTACTGTAGTAATAGATGCAGGTAGGCAAACAAATATTTTGTACAGCGTGTGCAAAGTAGGACAGTCACATCTAGGGCAAACAGACAACGGTTGCATGACAGAATCACGATCATTAAGGGCATTTATCCTCGATTGCTTCTATTGAAGAACCTCTCTCAATAGTCTCTTTTTCATCTCAAAGAGTGATTCTTCTTCAAAGAACGGTAGTTCAGTCAAGCACTGATTCAGTTTATGTACCAGATCATTACCGTCATGTTTCAGTAGTTGCGGGGGCAAAAGTATGTTGAATTTAATTGATAATGTGTTGTTGTTGTGGTCTTCAGTCCTGAGACTGGTTTGATGCAGCTCTCCATGCTACTCTATCCTGTGCAAGCTTCTTCATCTCCCAGTACCTACTGCAACCTACATCCTTCTGAATCTGCTTAGTGTATTCATCTCTTGGTCTCCCTCTACGATTTTTACCCTCCATGCTGCCCTCCAATGCTAAATTTGTGATCCCTTGATGCCTCAAAACATGCCCTACCAACCGATCCCATCTTCTTGTCAAGTTGTGCCACAAACTTCTCTTCTCCCCAATCCTATTCAATGCCTCCTCATTAGTTACGTGATCTACCCACCTTATCTTCAGCATTCTTCTGTAGCACCACATTTCGAAAGCTTCTATTCTCTTCTTGTCCAAACTAGTTATCGTCCATGTTTCACTTCCATACATGGCTACACTACATACAAATACTTTCAGAAACGACTTCCTGACACTTAAATCTATACTGGATGTTAACAAATTTCTCTTCTTCAGAAACGATTTCTTTGCCATTGCCAGTCTACATTTTATATCCTCTCTACTTCGACCATCATCAGTTATTTTACTCCCTAAATAGCAAAACTCCTTTACTACTTTAAGTGACTCATTTCCTAATCTAATTCCCTCAGCATCACCCGATTTAATTTTACTACATTCCATTATCCTCGTTTTGCTTTTGTTGATGTTCATCTTATATCCTCCTTTCAAGACACTGTCCATTCCGTTCAACTGCTCTTCCAAGTCCTTTGCTGTCTCTGACAGAATTACAATGCAATCGGCGAACCTCAAAGTTTTTACTTCTTCTCCATGAATTTTAATACCTACTCCGAATTTTTCTTTTGTTTCCTTTACTGCTTGCTCAATATACAGATTGAATAACATCGGGGAGAGGCTACAACCCTGTCTCACTCCTTTCCCAACCACTGCTTCCCTTTCATGCCCCTCGACTCTTATAACTGCCATCTGATTTCTGTACAAATTGTAAATAGCCTTTCGCTCCCTGTATTTTATACCTGCCACCTTCAGAATTTGAAAGAGAGTATTCCAGTCAACATTGTCAAAAGCTTTCTCTAAGTCTACAAATGCTAGAAACGTAGGTTTGCCTTTCCGTAATCTAGCTTCTAAGATAAGTCGTAGGGTCAGTATTGCCTCACGTGTTTCAATATTTCTACGGAATCCAAACTGATCTTCCCCGAGGTCCGCTTCTACCAGTTTTTCCATTCGTCTGTAAAGAATTCGCGTTAGTATTTTGTAGCTGTGACTTATTAAACTGATAGTTCGGTAATTTTCACATCTGTCAACACCTGCTGTCTTTGGGATTGGAATTATTATATTCTTCTTGAAGTCTGAGGGTATTTCGCCTGTCTCATACATCTTGCTCACCAGATGGTAGAGTTTTGTCATGACTGGCTCTCCCAAGGCCATCAGTAGTTCTAATGGAATGTTGTCTACTCCCGGGGCCTTGTTTCGACTCAGGTCTTTCAGTGCTCTGTCAAACTCTTCACGCAGTATCTTATCTCCCATTTCGTCTTCATCTACATCCTCTTCCATTTCCATAATATTGTCCTCAAGTACATCGCCCTTGTATAAACCCTCTATATACTCCTTCCACCTTTCTGCCTTCCCTTCTTTGCTTAGAACTGGATTGCCATCTGAGCTCTTGATATTCATACAAGTGGTTCTCTTCTCTCCAAAGGTCTCTTTAATTTTCCTGTCGGCAGTATCTATCTTACCCCTAGTGAGACAAGCCTCTACATCCTTACATTTGTCCTCCAGCCATCCCTGCTTAGCCATTTTGCACTTCCTGTCGATCTCATTTTTGAGACGTTTGTATTCCTTTTTGCCTGCTTCATTTACTGCATTTTTATATTTTCTCCTTTCATCAATTAAATTCAATATTTCTTCTGTTACCCAAGGATTTCTACTAGCCCTCGTCTTTTTACCTATTTGATCCTCTGCTACCTTTACTACTTCATCCCTCAAAGCTACCCATTCTTCTTCTACTGTATTTCTTTCCCCCACTCCTGCCAATTGTTCCCTTATGCTCTCCCTGAAACTCTCTACAACCTCTGGTTCTTTCTGTTTATCCAGGTCCCATCTCCTTAGATTCCCACCTTTTTGCAGGTTCTTCAGTTTCAATCTGCAGTTCATAACCAATAGATTGTGGTCAGAATCCACATCTGCCCCTGGAAATGTCTTACAGTTTAAAACCTGGTTCCTAAATCTCTGTCTTATCATTATATAATCTATCTGATACCTTTTAGTATCGCCAGGATTCTTCCAGGTATACACCTTCTTTTATGATTCTTGAACCAAGTGTTAGCTATGAGTAAGTTATGCTCTGTGCAAAATTCTACAAGGCGGCTTCCTCTTTCATTTCTTCCACCCAATCCATATTCACCTACTATGTTTCCTTCTCTCCCTTTTCCTACTGACGAATTCCAGTCACCCATGACTATTAAATTTTCGTCTCCCTTCACTACCTGAATAATTTCTTTTATCTCGTCATACATTGCATCTATTTCTTTATCATCTGCAGAGCTAGTTGGCATATAAACTTGTACAACTGTAGTAGGCATGGGCTTTGTGTCTATCTTGGCCACAATAATGCGTTCACTATGCTGTTTGTAGTAGCTAACCCGCACTCCTATTTATTTATTCATTATTAAACCTACTCCTGCATTACCCCTATTTGATTTTGTTTTTATAACCCTGTAATCACCTGACCAAAAGTCTTGTTCCTCCTGCCACCGAACTTCACTAATTCCCACTATATCTAACATTAACTTATCCATTTCCCTTTTTAAATTTTCTAACCTACCTGCCCGATTAAGGGATCTGACATTCCACGCTCCGATCCGTAGAACGGCAGTTTTCTTTCTCCTGATAACGGCGTCCTCTTGAGTAGTCCCCGCCCGGAGATCCGAATGGGGGACTATTTTACCTCCGGAACATTTTACCCAAGAGGACGCCATCATCATTTAATCATACAGTAAAGCTGCATGTCCTCGGGAAATTTACGGCTGTAGTTTCCCCTTGCTTTCAGCCGTTCGCAGTACCAGCACAGCAGGGCCGTTTTGGTTAATGTTACAAGGCCAGATCAGTCAATCATCCAGATTGTTGCCCCTGCAACTACTGAAAAGGCTGCTGCCCCTCTTCAGGAACCACATGTTTGTCTGGCCTCTCAACAGATACCCCTCCGTTGTGGTTGCACCTACGGTACGGCCATCTGTATCGCTGAGGCACTGAAGCCTCCCCACCAACGGCAAGGTCCATGGTTCATGGGGGGAGGTAATTGATAATGCCACGTAGGAAAGTACAACTACTCGATAACTCGATTCAGTCGAGTCGACTGATGAAAGAAACGAACGAACTGCGTGCAGGCTGACCGGCGCGGGCGCCCCGCGAGCCGCCCATATACTGTATATCCGCAATGGCGTACAATAATAACCGCTATCAGTCACAATAGTAGGTGGTTTCATTTAACACACGACCGGTTTCAGGTCTGAGCACATCTTCATGGGGTTTACATTCATTCAGATGTTTCAACACTGTTGGAGTTCACTGTTTGAATAAAAAGAAAATCATGTGATGATGACTACATAGACAAAACTAAAAGAATTATAAGTTAACTTCAGCAATGAGTGAGGTAACATGTAAATGAACGTAAACCACTTGAAGAGGGTCACAATCCCTAAGCCGATTGTGTGTAAAATAAAATCACTTTCTATTGCGACTGGTAGGGTTATTATTCTTCACCATACAGGCCTAAAGGATCAGCCAGGGAGTTCAGCTGGATCCACTGCGGAAGAAATTCACTGAAGCCTGTATTGTTGAAATCGCAGAACCACAATCGTGCTGTTTTTATTAGTTTCTGATCATTCACTCATAAACTGAGAACAAAAGTCTACAAAATGTTTGGGTGTGTGTTTAAAGTTCGTTGGAAGTTGCTAGGTATTCTCAGGTATTCTCATTATCATACACTGAATGAGTACAGTCTGTATAATTTTTGGCCTGTTTTAAGAAAAGCTGCTTTTCCACACATCTCAACAAATATGGCGCCATATCTCCTAAACTATGTGTCGTACAGGGCTACAATTTTCCAGTTACATTCAGTGCATATTGGCTGCAAAATGTGCTGCGAATAGAGTTAGCGGCAAAAAATTAATAAAATAAACGCCATTCATGATGCTGAAGTTTTACTATATGAACAGCGAAAATGTAGTAACTTTATTTTCTTTCATTGTTTTGGAATGATGTATGCGAGAAAAAGTTTCGAAAAGGTTTGAACTTATGTGTAAAGTGTATTGGAAGCCGCTAAGTTCTCTCATTCTCAAATGCTGGGTGAACGAATTGTGAGTAATTTGCGTGCTATGACTTAGACAGCCTCGAGACAAATACAAAGTTCCTAATTTTAATTGTTAACCTACTGTGTTAAACCTTCAAAGTAAGATGTAGATGTTATATTACACTGAACAACAAATTTGAAGTGAAAGTGTGCAAATTGAATGATTTTGAGTTAGTTATGTTTATTTCAGTATAAAATGATACAAAATCATCATCTTCATCAATATTTAGCTCTTGTTTTCTTAAAAAAAGTAATCTACATTTTTGTATAAATAACTCACTAACACAGAGAAAGCATCAATGTTTAGTATACCCCAACTGCATACCTAATAGCAGTGCAACCACTTTCAAGTCACCACAAATCTGCCATTGAGAGTCATTATACGTGATGGCTTCTAGTGAAATTTTCGTGTTTTGGTATGACTCTTTCATATGCACGCTATGCCCGATTGGAGCAGAAGGAAGCTCATTACCAATGTGTAAAATCACTGCTTTTAAGCTTAACTTTGACGAATCAATAAAGAGTCTCCACTCATCAGGGTTGTAATTAATTCTGAGAGCCTTCATTAGACACATGCCACAAGACTATCTTACATATTAAAAAAAAAAAGGAGTGAACTGTTGCTCTCTTCTGCGGTAGAATGAAACATTTACATTGCTTTCCAGAAAATTGCGCTGCTGCAATCTTCATGCTAAAATATCAGCCTTGGTTTTAGAGAGCTCCAAATCTCCAATGAGAACACCTAACTCATTTTGAGACAATTTTTGTGGATCATCAGTTGATGACATATCTGGAAGAAACTATGGATCTTGTGATGTACATGGTTCAGGACATTCAGAATACCCATCAGAAGTAATCTCGTACTCTGTCGGTGGTTCAGATATTGGCATTCCTTCCCCATGTAGACCTGGACGTATGGCAGATGGAATGTTAGGATGGATCACTGTCCGCTTCCTCTTCTTAGATATTCCCTTCTTGGTAGGAGGAACCGTACAAAAATAGCAGTCACTGGCATGGTTAGTTGCCTAACGCCAGATCATGGACATTGCAAAGGGCATTGAATGTCCTTTCCCATGCATCCAATTCCTGAGCTTGCTGGCACAAGTGTTGCAGATCACATGTGGAGCCAAGGGTTTATCCTGATCATCTATTTTGCACCCAAAATAACAATTGTAAGCTTTTCTGTCCAATGGAGTTACTTGCTGTTTTTGTGAAATAAATGTCAATTGTCCACACACATAGCAAAATGTGTCAACACAGTTAACACAAACTTGTGGCATTTTTGTTCACTTCAATAGCAGTCAACTTGAATAACTGGTAGTTAATCTGGAAACAAATGTGCAAAAATTATTACAAGCATTAATAAAGGCATTGAAGTTGAAGAGGAGGGAGACAAAAAGATCACTAAAATTGGTATCAAAATGTTTTGTATCCAAAATATTGCACACAAATAAGACCAGGGACAATAATAAAATCCATTGTTACTAGTTATTATGACTTTGACAAACCAATTACAATATTTGATTTTAAACTTAACATAAAGATCCATATATAACTGTCCCACCGTAATAAAACAGTGTAAAATGAAAACTAGAGCTAATTTTGAATTGTCTTTGTGATATTCGCGATCAGCACTTTAGAATTGATGGGAATCAGCTGCTTTCATTCGATTTACATTTTCATTGTTGCACAGTGTTATACCTCTTAATGAGACGACTCTAATAGTATTTCAGGTTTTTCTTAATTCGGCCGGTAATTATATGAAATATTGAAAATCAAATTTTTCTTGCTCATGGAAGCGGTTAGATATACGAATGAACCTATGTCTGACCGCTTTAATTTTTATGCTTCACGTTTTCGAAAAAAATTTAATCCATTTTTGAAACTAGCTCGGTTCATTCGCATATGAGGACTTGTTTATTCTGGCATCTTCTAGAACCAAATCCCACAGATAGGATAATTTTTCTCAAAATGTCATTGCCAGCCCTGACACATCTGTGCAATAAAACCAGCGCGATTTTCGCAATTTTGGTGTCTCTTTGTGTCGTTCATAATATCGCAGCCTCGACTGCCTAGTAACACATTCATCCACATCGTCAATGGGATAGTTATTGTATGCTTTTTTGCTTCTTCTTGTTTGGTGTAGATGCCTGAAGCGCACTCGGCTCGGCATCTTGTCCCCTTTCTGTAATTTGCACGCCGTCAACTGCTTAGCGATAATGTTTTGCTTGTAGATCCCTTCAGCTTTTCCTTCGGCATTGCCGCTTAGTTCTCCTTCTCGGCGTCAATAAATTTAATGACGTTAACAATACTAAGGCGTGAGTCAAAACTGAAACATTTTCTGGGACCACTTTCCTTGCGCTGTGAGGTAACGATGTTCATTACTCTATATAGGAACGTGGCCGTACCTAGTCAAGAGACCACGTTAGTTCGTGCTGCAGATGGGTCCACTGGTTGCTTTTCTGACTAAAACATAAACAGAATCCCAAAAAGGAATTGTTCTGCGTGCATAAAGGCTGAATCGTGCCCCATTTTACTGTCAGGATAAATAAAATCCTCTGTTTATTGAAAACAGAGGTCATATTTATACCGCCACTACCTGCCGATACCACTACGCTGCATTTCAAGACTTTTGGAACGATGTTTTATCACTGTATAGTATTTTTTATCCTGATTTAATTTCTGATTTTGATTTTTCTGCATCACGTCATATTTTTGTAGAAATCATGTCTAAATTTTTAAATAAAATACCATTTTTTCAGCACTTTATTTTTAATAGCATTAAAATTATTTATTTGTTTTGTAACCGTGTATAGAATGACTACATACTGCGTGATAGTAGATAATGATGTACACTATGTGATGAAAAGTATCCGGACCACTCCAAAAACATGTGTTTTTCATACTATGTGCATTGTGCTGCCACATATTGCCAGTTACTCCATATCAGCGATCTCAGTAGTCGTTATACATCGTGAGAGGGCAGAATGGGGCTCACCGCGGAACACAGGGACTTCGAACGTGGTCATGTGATTGGGTGTCACTTGCGTCATACATCTGTACGCGAGATTTCCACACTCCGAAACGTCCCTAGGTCCTCTGTTTCCGATGTGATAGTGAAGTGGAAACGTGAAGGGACACGTACAGCACAAAAGCGTACAGGCCGACCTCGTCTGTTGACTGACAGAGGCAGGCATCTATCTAGTCCAGTGGTTCAGAACAGGTGGTCCGCGGAGCCCCCGGGGTTCGCGAGCTATGCCAGAGGGGTCCGCAAGATGCTATTAGAATAAAAAAATATATTAAATATATTTCGTATAATAACAGATTTTTTTTGTTTTGGCCGCTTCCTGCATGAGCGAACGCTAACTTCTGCGTGTAGCCACTTCCTAGAGTGTAAAGAGATCGGCAGTGAGCATGAGCAACTTCTTATTCAAACGGAAGTAAGAGAGACGAAGTTCGTGGCTTCCTTCTTGACACAAAGTACGCGGATTTTCTGACTAACTTCTCTTGGCTTTGCTCAGTTGCGTACTTAGCTGATTTGTTTGAACACTTGACTGTGTTAAACTTGAGTTTACAAGGGAAAAAATGTAGACATGTTCAAAGTTGAGGATAAGATTAGTGCTATGGTCAAAAAGTCTCATATCTGGGCGGCAAGGATAGAAAACGAGTCACTAACTAACTTTTCTACTTTAAAACAATTCTTGGAGTCATCGGAGGAGCGTTTGCCTGACCAGATCAAGATCAATGTAGCCGAGCATTTACGCAGCCTATCCACCACTTTTAGAGAGTATTTCCTTGAACCTGACCCTGACGACAGATGGATTCGAAATCCCGTCAGCTGTGAAGAAATAGACAAAATCCAAGGCCTCATAGAAGAGGAGCAAGATCAACTTGTGGATCTGTCCAGCTGTGGTACGATGATAAACATTTTCATCGGTGATAAAATTACAGACTCCTGGGCATCAGCACGCAAGGACTACAGGAAACTTGGAGATAAGGCAATGAAAAACATCCTTCCATTTGCAACCACATGTCGGTTTGAGCAAGCATTTTCTTCCATTTGTTTCATGAAAAACAAATATAGGAATCAGCTCGACATGCGGTCTGATTTCAGAGCGAAAGTTTCAAGTTTGGAACCTAATACTTCAGAAATAATGGACTCAAAGGTCAGATTGAACTCATCTCATTAAGAACTGAAAATTAAAACTAACTGTATACTGATGAAGTACTCTATTGTAACAGTATTTTTTTCAAATAAATAATACCTTGTATGGAATTAGTGTTTTCTTATTTTACACATATGTCTACTCAATGCAATCTCTTTCAAGTGTAGAACACTTGAAAGACCAATACACTCAGTTTTAATTTTTTCCTGTCATTTTCAGTTCATACTCAATTTTTAATTTTTTAAGTGGTTTGTTATACTAAACACCCAGATTTGAAGACAACGATTTTGAGCAATAATCAAAAATTTAACAATAATGGCTAAATTGGCTCTGAGCACTATGGGACTTAACTTCTGAGGTCGTCAGTCCCCTAGAACTTAGAACTACTTAAACCTAACTAACCTAAGGACATCACATACATCCATGCCCGAGGCAGGATTCGAACCTGCGACCGTAGCGGTTGCGCGGTTCCAGACTGTAGCGCCTAGAACCACTTGGCCACTCTAGCCGGCTGGCGAAATTGAAAATTTTTAAGCTCAATATTTTTTTCAGTAATGAATATGTTAATGTTTTCTCTAAGTACCAAAAATAGAAAATGTATAAAAAGACTATTAATTTGGCTTTTTTAGGTACATGATATGACAAGGTACTAATCATGCTCGATGAGGGGGTCCTCGAGAAAATTTTGTTGGGAACCCCTGATCTAGACCATCACACAGGAATACCAAACCGCATCAGGACCCACTGCAAGTACTGTGACAGTTAGGCGGGAGGTGATAAAATTTGGATTTCATGGCCGAGCGGCTTCTCATAAGCAACACTTCATTTCGGTAAATGCCAAACGACGCTTGGTGTAAGGATCGTAAACATTGGACAACTGAACAGTGTGTGGAGTGACGAATCACGGTACACAATCTGACAATCCGATGGCAGGGTATGGGTATGACGAATGCCCGGTGAACGTCATCTGCCAGCGTGTTTAATGCCAACAGTAAAAATCGGAGCCGGCCGCGGTGGTCTCGCGGTTCTAGGCGCGCAGTCCGGAGCCGCGCGACTGCTACGGTCGCAGGTTCGAATCCTGCCTCGGGCATGGATGTGTGTGATGTCCTTAGGTTAGTTCGGTTTAAGTAGTTCTAAGTTCTAGGGGACTGATGACCACAGCAGGTAAGTCCCATAGTGCTCAGAGCCATTTGAACCATGGTGTTATGCTGTGGTCGTGTTTTTCATGGAGCAGCATTGCTCCCCTTGTTGTTTCGCGTGGCACTACCACAGAACAGGCCTACATTCATACTTTAACCACCTTCTTCCTTCCCACTGTTAAAGAGCAATTCGGGGTTGGCGATTGCAGCTTTCAGCACTATCGGGCACCTGTTCATAATGCACGGCCTGTGGCGGAGTGGTTACACGACAATAAAACCCCTGTAATGGACTGGCCTTCACAGAGTCCTGACTTGAATCCTGTAGAACACCTTTCGGATGTTTTGGAACGCCGACTTCGTACCAGGCCTCACCGACTGACACCGATACCTCTCCTCAGTGCAGCACTCCGTGAAGAATTGGCTGCCATTCCCCAAGAAACCTTCCAGTACCTGATTGAACGAATGCCTGCGAGAGTGGAAGTTGTCATCAAGGTTAAGCGCGGGCGTACACCATACTGAATTCCAGCATTACCTATGGAGGGAGCCACGAACTTGTAAGGCATTTTCAGCCAGGTGTCCGCATACTTTTGATCACATAGTGTATGTTCACTTGAAAATGCTAATAATTATACAGCACAACAGAACTACGGGATCACTTTTCAAAACCGCATAATCGACTCCCACTGCGACGCAGTAGTTTGAAACTCGACTCAAAGGCGCCTACTGCTGGAAAAGCGTAGAGCCCTGCAATGTGACCCTCGGGCTCGACAACGCTTCAAACAGCAAGGTGTTGACACATTTGAAAAAAGTCGGCTCTAAAGTTCGTATGGCGTGTAAGGTGGATTAATGGTGTCACAATGACACCAAATGTCACCAAAATATGTCCAACGCCAGCAGGGACGTGTCACACGATGGTAAAGTCGTCACTGTCCCTCTTACCCACATTTCATTCCCTCTCTTGACGCCTCTGCAGTGCAGGTCAGAACCGTGAAGCCCATCTTTGAAATCACACAGTTCTCTTATGAGAGGCCGAGGAAAACATTTCAGACACATCGTCGCTCAGAATCGATACGAAAAGGTCTCATTGGGGATGACAAAACGGGCATCAGTGAAACAACTCCTTTCCTTGGGTCGTAGATTCCCACACATTTCGCGTTCGAAAAGGACGGTGCGCAATTTGATGACAAACAACACGACTTTCTTGACCACCTTTGACACTGTTGACAACCCCTAACATTTTTACCTTTCTCTAAGGACGTTGTGGGGCTGCATGGCATTGAACTTGATCGTACCCAATTGGAGTACAGTGCGACCGCAATTTTTCCTCTAGTCTATAGGTTGGAACCACTAGGCTCCGTTCAAAACCATTCTACGAAATTTGAACGTGATCCAAAGTAGCAAATGCTGCTTATGAAGTTTCAGCCCTCCTGTTTCGCGTCCCGTGGCGAGATCACAGGGTGCTGGGACATTGGACATGCTGAATAAAACGGAAAATGGTCCCTCTAAGACCCTGAGACCCCATAGTTCAGCAAAAACCTCAGTGACACCCATCCATCCCTACTGAGGATTTTAAAAATGATTTTTTGTACAAGGTGTGTAGAGAAAGACTTTAAAGTAGTCCTAGGCGCCTGCAGGCAGGCAACCCCTTGACACCCCTCCAATACCCGGGGCTGTGACGACCTTCCCATCGTGTGACACTTATTAATCCACCTTACACGTCACGTGAATTTCAGAGCTCTGACCTTTTCTTCACACGTAACCTTGTTGTTCGAAGCATCGTCGAACCTGAGGGTGACGTCTTGGCGCACCAAACTTTTTTAGCATTATAAAGGTAGGTAACAGACACCTTTGAGCCAAATTTAAACTACTTCGTCGCAGTCTGAAACTTACGGGATTTGGAAAAATGATCCTTTGATTCTGTCGGGCAACACATGTATAACAATTTAATTTCACTTTACTGGTTTCACAGCACTGAGTACTTTCTGACATGGGGCGACACTTCTCTCCCTTGATTGCCTCCTTTCACCATTTCCATCTCTCCTTAGCATAAAACAGTAGTCACTCATCATACCACCTTCCCTCGTATCGCTTTTCCATCTCATTGATGTCATGCCTTTTTCTTCACTGACATCGTGAAGATTCACAGGGAAAAAAATCAGAAATTGAACGAAGAAAATGAAGCTTCTCACTCATGTTACATAATTCTTTCATGAAACTCTGCAGCATTATTTAATCATGGTTTTATAATTCCGATGTTTATTGTTGACAAAAAAATTGGCCATCTTTAAATGAAACCCAAGCCCTGTTTTCCCATCGAATTTATTGTACTTTCAATCTAATTGTCTTTTACTAATTTCCTTATCTGTGGTTCCACAAAAATCCCTTCTTACCAAGTGCAGGAAACAGTCACCATCTTTTGGAAGTATATTAGTGAACTGTTTCATAAATCTTAGCTTGATGTGCAGAGGAGGTAGCAGTACCTTGTCCTGTCTTTGCTTAGCAATTACTTAGCTACCACATACCTCACAGGTTACGTTTTGGTTATTCAACCACTTGCGTGAACTCAGTTCTAAAATACCACAATTCGACACTTAACAGCACAAATATAGCCTCACAACACTACAGCATGGTACCAATGAATTGTAGTTTCGCGCCAAAGGTGTCATCAGTTTGACCAACTACGCCATCTTATTGAAATAAAATTTCGCGTACTTCTCTATGCGGAACTTAGGCTTAAATCAAAAATAAGCTTACACGGTTTGTGAAGAACTGTATGTGGTAGAAAAAACTAATAAATAATCTGAAATCAGCCCAAAAATGTACTTCTGGAATAGCGAAAATTATGCAAACATCAAAAATCATATTGCATGGTGTCGTTCTTTACTTGAAAAGCTTTCCATCTTCAGATCATCTTCAAGGAACTTAAAAAATTACATTAATAAAAATTTGGCATCAAATAACATAAAAAATCATTCTACCTCAGGTTAATCTTAGTATACATTTTAGTGTGGAGACACTACTACTCACGTAGTAGTGTGTCTCCACTACGTGCTTATCTCTGTATAGTGGCTTGCGCAGTATGCACGTAGCTAATCGCCTACTTATTATAATAAGTGCGTCACTGCACTCAGAATAATAATATCTGTAGTAGGCTGGCTTGAAGAGAGATACTTTTCTTTCTGTACATTCATAGTGAACTGAACTTCAAAACTGCAGAACTTGTAATAAGAACAGAATCTCATACTCCATATTTCAAATAGAACAGATAACTTAATGTTCCTTCCGAGTTCCTAAGTGAAATGGTTCAAAAGGTTACATGATAAGTCAAAAGTATGCTACATATTACAAATTAATACCAAACTTGTCACAAACATGTACATGTATAAATACTGAAGTGCATAAGATAATTCTAAGGCAGCATAAAACAGTTTAGAAAACATTTACACAAATCGCATTACTGCCCTGAAGGTGTGCAGAAGTCAAATTTTAATTAAGACTCAAATTAGATGATACTCTCATAAACATATGTATCAACGCGTTCTACTAAGGAAATCATGAATGGAGAAGAAAAAGTTGCCCCCAATAAATCCCTACAGCTACGTTTTATGGCTGCTGGTTTGGAAGTACGGGATTATTCGTAAGTACTCCCAAGGTTTCACAAGACAACTGCGTGAAAACTGCAAGACATGCAGGAATATTACAGTATAGATGGCAAATTTCATTTAGGAGTATGTGTACTCAGAAGCAATAAGTATTCCCCGTTTCTTGAATAGTAATCTGTAAGACTTTCTTGAAACCACACTACAAAGAATGAAAAGGTTGAGATGTACGGTATTGTTGGCTGGGACACGCCTGATTGGAAAAGGTTTTCTTCCTCCGCGCACAACAGTGAATGAGAGTTGTGTCTTAACTGTAACTGTTGAGTAAAGGTGACTGAAATGGTTGTGTGTATAGTGTGGTGGCAAGTTTTTGTTAAATAACGAAGAGACAAGGAGAGGTTGAAAGTGAATTCCATCACAGAGCCTACTTCTTCCAATAGCATGATGGGGCCGCCAAACGTAACATTTCTATTCGCTGAACGGATCGGCAACAGTGTCTCACATGCACTCCCTCCATGAGACGCCACGCAGAGTTTTGGAATTTAAGCCTGGACATTGGCACAAGGGCTGGTGATCAGCAATCTTTCCTTAGCACTTGTCCTCCCTTTACGGGAGAGATACTAGTGGCGGAATTTCCTTGCACTCCAGATACTCGAACCCGCTGCGTCCGAGTCGAGCACCAGCACGCAGCATACATTAGGAGGCGGTCTACATCACAAATACACTGCTGGCCATTAAAATGACAACGTGATGAACGCGCCATGAAATGGCCTTTAATTGACGTGATGTGTACTATAGCCTTAGATGTACAGTCATGCTCAAAAGTATCCGAACGATCTGAATTGCATTTCGCCTGATTCTCATGCAACCCACATAACGCAGCTGTATAGCAGGTCCTCTAATCGCTCCTTGGTACAGTCGTTTGACTATTGAAAATGGTTCCAACAAGTCACCACTAGAAAACACTGCTCTGTATCGTAATAATTCAAGATGTAAAGAAATACCACGATACTACAAATATCAAGGAACACCTTATCACAGATAAGACTGTCCTTAAGGCTTGTAAGCTCACATTTATTACAATAAATGACATACCTGAACTGTTACCACTCTCATTATTACGTCAGATAGGTAATGCACGTAGTAAGTTCGTCGTATTCATGATTTCCTCTTCAAAGTAACATACCGTACTTATTGTTTAACACAAAATGAGATTAAAAATTTAAGTTATTCAAGAGCAGCTAGTTGAGAATATGTATGAACTTCAAATGACACGACGAACCGTCTCGTTCTGCATATGGATTCAAACCCAGGTCATGTAGACTAAGCAAAGATTTCGTGACTGACGGAAACTAACAGTCATTCCTGATTAGGCATACAGAGAGTGATATAACTCGATTTTAGACAGTATAAGTCAGCAAATATCAACTTTAAATCGCATATCGCAAACATTTTTAACGGACGCGAATTCCTACCCAGCATCTATTGTCCCTGTTAACGTACTACGAGAGGTCTTAAATACTGCTTCTTCACAAGTAACTTACTCGAATTGCTGTGAGGTAAAGCTTTGTGTTGGACAGGGATTCGAACCCAGAACCTAATCGGATAGATATCGACGCACAATCAACAGTGACATTTCGGATTTTCTCGGCAGTAGCTAGATGTTTTAACTGAAATGACGAGACGAAACATTAATTTTTTCCTTCCCAGGACTCCAACCTGGCACCTATCGCTGTTATACTCTAGAGAAAACGGACGTTAAATATGGGTTTGTTGCACCAGCACCGACATGTGAGCATGTTTGAACTAGAAATAATATGACGAAGAGTTCAGTGCTGATTGGGAATAGAGCACCACACTTATCGTTGTTGACTACACACAAAGAGACGTCAGCTACCGAATTTTTCTCCATCTCGGAATAACATTTTGAACTTACAGTGATCTCGCAAATAGTTGTGTGTCTCACTGGGAGTCAAAAACGCCACATATCGTTAGTGTTGACAACGAATGAAAATACATTAAAAATCACAATTATTATCCACCAGCAGATAGGTGTTCTCATGCTAGAGCTCTAGCATGAAAATGAAATCTCTAGTGCCGGGCCAGGATTCGAACCCATTCACGCGCAATATGTGGAGATGTTGTGGAATCTGCAGTTTTGAACAAACAACAAATTGTAGCCGAGCTGTATTGTCACGAAGGGCTCAAACTCCGCGTTAAGGACGGTCTGAGTTGCATTCCCAGTTCAGAACCAATTTTATCGACGTACAGAAGTTCAGATAAAAGATAGAATAAGTGTGCTGTGAGCCTACATAGCGTTTGTTTCGTCACTAGAAATAAATAACTAGTACAAGAAAGGTTACTGGTGACCGAGTTTCTACATGTCGCCATTCCAGACTTTATTGTGGTTCAACCTAACGTCTACTTGGTAGAGAAGGAATATCATTTTTAATGTTCATTTCAGACCACAATCCCATTATATCTTCTTCACTTGGTGTAGCCAGAAGAGAATGGAATCTGTCTCTCCCTATCTAAAATCATTGACGGAAGTTGGAATCGAACCCAGACCATAGATATACAAACATGTGGTCAGTCCAACAGACCACCAAACCATCTTCTTAGTGGCTCATTTTTCTATCGTAACGAGGTTGCGCCACACTGGTTGAGAATTCCTGGCTCCCTGTAGTAATTTGCAGCATGTTCAGTAAATTCATTTACTTGGTTGACCGAATCACCATGAACTAGCTGCCTCGGCTACCCAGTGCATACATTCGACTTTATTTTGTAATCACCGAAATAAAATCACGTAACTGCCACCTACACAGAACTGCCGACAGTGTAGGATGCAGAAATTTAAATAGGAAGTGTTTCTTTCCACTTGAGCTACTCTATTGCGCTATCGCTTTGTTGAAAACGTCGTGCAGTGCAAATGTGGCGTTTCAAAAATAAATTTTGTATTCCTAGAAACCCAAAATTTGCTTGTCAGCGGCGGGAAGACGAGTTACCTGTTGTGCAGCATTGTAAGTTTTTCACCATTGCACTATGAGCCGAAAATATTTTCTTGCGATTTCCTTATCGATGTTTGATCTGACTACTTGTAGCTCTTTCACAGAAGGGATAAAAACGGTACAGCCAGTGAGACTGGAACTGCGAACCATAACAGACGCTTTTTCACAGGTCAGCACGTTACCACAGACCTGGCGAAGAAGTACGTCTCTTAGCTTCCTCTTACGAGATCAATAGCGCCTATTACTCGTAAACCGCTATTTAAAGGACGAGCTTAGTTGCGATTTCCACGTGCAATGACTTTCCTGGGCTAAAAACCGTAAATTTACAATTTTTTGTTACACCTCAAGCGATAATAACTCAGATTATTCAATGGAAATGACAGGCAAAATCAAGTGAACATCGAGGCTTATTTCCGTGCACACCACGAAGTAACTCGTCGATCACAGAGTTGCCAAACATACGTTGCCTTGTTGCCACATCTCAGTTACAGTACCAGCAGGAAGAAGACGACGAACCGATGTGATCGTACAGCGGGCTGGGAAGTGAACATAGCTGGTGTCTCCAAGTCGCGGCTGCTACGGCCTGGAATACGTAATGCGTCTGATTCGTATTTCTGTAACTACGTTTAGGGACTGCAGCGTAGTTACTAATCATACTCAGAGCTGACTGCAAACTAAGCATCATAAATCAGTAACTCTCATAGTTGTTTTTATATTTCTTTCGTAAGTGTACTCAAAACTAAGAAACTCATTCACAGACGTTTTCGTGCCTCGCCGATAGTCGAGCACACCAAACAAATAAAAATAAAAAAAGAATGTGTGTGTGTGTGTGTTTGTGTGTGTGTGTGTGATAGAGAGAGAAAGAGAGAGAGAGAAAAATAAAAAATAATGAGAGAGAGAGAGTAAAAAATTGTTGTAAAGAAATTGAATCATGGTACGTAAAGAAATCTTTCATTAAAATGACACGTTCCACAACATTACGAAATGTCATATTCATGATCTATGAAACAAGAATTGATGTAATGCAATATAATCTAATCTAATCGTATCATACTAATGACTAGTCATGAACAGTCATGAATTACCAAAATTTTTGCCAATACCAGTAACCAAATCTAAACTTGAAAATAAAAGACGACAATTTTTGTAATAAACCAGGACTTCTATCAAGACCATTTCGTCCCTGTTAACTAACCGCGAAAGGTGTCTGATGTACCTCCATTCTGAAGTAACAAAGTGTGCATGCATTTAAAGATGAAATGCATGATGTGAAGTTCTGTGACGGAGATACGAACCCAACACGTAGTCAGATTGTTAACTAAGTAAAATCATGTGTGCGTGTGTGACCAGAAATAACGACACCTATTGCGATTGTCAGCAACACATGCACAGACATTAAAAATGCACGTCAGTTTTCACTAGCAGGCCGGTGTGCACGTGATAGGGCTTGAAATGAAATTATGAATATTTTTGTATTGGATCAGGATACGGACCCACATACTTACCTTTGGAGGAGGTCTAGAGAAGACTGCAGTCTTGAGAAAAGGAACGAAATGATTGAACTATACTGTTCCGACAGATTCAGATCCTCGAAAGAGGAGATACGAATTCGAATCACATCCCAGCACCAAATTTTTCAACGTCTCTAGTTCAATCAAGTACAAGTAAAATAAGAGCCCTGTTCCTTTAAATGTCCATCGGTTCATCAAATAAAATAAAATTTTCTAATGTAAGTAAGTTTACTGGCGACTGTATTTCTGTTTACTATGACTTCCGCTATGTCATTTCCCAACGTGAACCGGCTCTGCCCAGTTGGTAATGAAGGAACGTGATGTTTAATGCGGATTCTGAATTATAACGACTTTCTCTTGAGGTTACCAGGGGTAAAGTAAATCTGTTTGTGCCACTTAAAAGTAAATGCCTGAACCCACGCATTGCATCTGTGATTGTTCGTTCCACCAGACCATTGTGGCCACATTTCCCAGCCCCAGGAGTGTGCTTAGCTTACAAAATTAGTCACGGTGGAAAAAACGCAAGTCTATTAAATAGTTAAGTAGAAGCAAGCTTCTGACGCGGAGATTATGCTATTCCCATGTCAGCAGGATGTAAAGACTCTTCTAGGCATCATAGGCTCGATGTGAAGCCATTCTTAAATTTTCACAAATTCAGCAAATTTCTTAGTTCGAGAAAATCCACTGGGAAGTGTGAAGTTACCGGATAATTCGATTATTACCGTCATTATTTCTATTATTTTCTTCATACCGCTGCTGGAACACTGTACTTGAAGATCAGTTGATGCGTTTTGGATACTATATAAGTAGTTTCCCAAGACCAGGTTCTTTTCCTGTGTACGGAATCCTTAATTCTTTAAGATATTATGTGACAAGTTTCAGAATTATTGACGCTTTATGAAAGAAAATATACATACCCATCGATGACAAGGTCAGTCAGTTCGTCCATGGTAAAATCGGCGCTATTTTCAAGACACAGTTTCTCACTCACTATGAACGACACCGTGAAACTGACTGTGACAGTGCGCAACTGACTCTGCCTACTTCATATAACAATGCGTCTCAGTCCGTTACTACAATGCGTTATTCGCAAAAATAAATAATTTCAACAGTGAGTGACGTCGTCCTTCCAGAAGGACGTCAGGGTTATCTGGGTTAAATTGGATTTAAGGCTACAAAATTGCCCATATTTGAAGCTACCTACCCAGATAAAAAGTAAGTTGCTAGAGCCGCTGTTAGCAAATGTCTGCAGAGAGTTCCTAATTGCTACTGTGGAAATTTAGCATAGAGGCCCTATAGTAATCAAGAGGTTCATTTCCTTCATACTTATCACCCTGGCATGTGAGTCTTAAGTGAAGAACAAAAACAGAATTTTTTTCTGGAAACTCGCATCTCCATAAAATATATCATAAAAAGAAGCCCGCACACGATGGCCCCTACCACAGTTAGAACTAACGACTGATTGAGCCGTTCTGACACGAGACACGGGCGGTACCACCGGGCTACGGACACACTGCTACCTGTACGCCACTCTCATCATGGTATTTTTTTTTAGTCACCCCTGAAAAAAAGGTGAACTTATATTTACATAACATCAAATATTATAGTATATACTTATGTTAAATTAATAATAAAGTATCACAACCTAATAAAAACGCAAATGTTAGCAAAAAAGTTTGGAAGCGTCGATTCACGAACCACCGCCCAAATAGGTATTTCATACGGATCAGTGACAGTATTCACTTCACTTTTTTTAATACATTCCTAATGTGGTTTTACTTTATACCACAACAAAAATAAATGTATCTAGTACTGCATCGTGCTCTGAGAAAAAGAAAACAATATCTCGGCACGTTCCTACACCGAGGTAATGTATATGGGGAAAACGAAAAAAAAAAAAAGTGCGTCATACAGGATGCAGAAGGGTGTGTCGCTACTCTCCTTACGCTTCATCATCCAGGTACATCTTCACGTATATCATGTTATTCCACCGAGAATCGAACTTAGTCTTGTCAGCTCACTCAATGGGTATCTTCTCCTACCTGTTGATGATCCAGCTGCGTGGAGGGTCGCGTAGGGCACTCCCTAAGTAATTAGAAAAATACTGTCTGTATTTTGGGTTCCGCACGATCTTGCAATGACGTTCTTGTAGGTAGTTCCAAAAGTCGAATGCATCTTTAGGTCCATCGTGAAATAAGTAGTGTACCGCATGCGCACGGATCCACGTGACAGCGTTGGTCTTGGCGCGCGGGAAATACTGTTGATCCGGAAATAGTAGAAACCGAGGTGTAATGCGTTCCGGAGTTTGGCGCTCAAGGACCAAAAGGACCAAAGACGTGCAGCGTGAGTGGCCAGCATTACCGTGATCTTCGCCAACATGTCACACCCGCCCTACGGGAGAGAGACTCATTGAACTAGACAGTTTTCATGCAAGATGGGGCCCCACCGCACATCGCTCGTTAAGTTCACCTGCTTCTACGAAGCACATTTGGAAATGATCGATAGTTACCAAATGCTTGGCCGGCACGATCACTTGATCCTACCCCCTGTGATTTCCGGTTATGGGGCTACCTTAACGACAGGATTTCCCAGGTAAATATTCACACATGTGATGATCTGAAGTGCAGCATATCAAGAGAGGTAGCCAGCATATCTACAGACATGTTTCGTTCTGCTGTACAGAATGCAATCCTGCGTTTTCAGGCTCTTGTGGACACTGATGCCCACCATATTCAGCTCCTTTTATAGCCTAATGGTACATCTACATCTACAATTATACTCCGCAAGCCACCCAACGGTGTCTAGCGGAGGGCACTTTACGTGCCACTGTCATTACCTCCCTTTCCTGTTCCAGTCGCGTATGGTTCGCGGGAAGAACGACTGCCGGAAAGCCTCCGTGCACCCTCGAATCTCTCTAATTTTATATTCGTGATCTCCTCGGGAGGTATAAGTAGAGGGAAGCAATATATTCGATACCTCATCCAGAAACGCACCCTCTCGAAACCTGCACAGCAAGCTACACCGCGATGCAGAGCGCCTCTCTAGCAAAGTCTGCCACTTGAGTTTGCTAAACATCTCCGTAACGCTATCACGCTTACCAAACAACCCTGTGACGAAACGCGCCGCTCTTCTTTGGATCTTCTCTATCTCCTCCGTCAACCCGATCTGGTACGGATCCCACACTGATGGGCAATACTCAAGTATAGGTCGAACGAGTGTTTTGTAAGCCACCTCCTTTGTTGATGGACTACATTTTCTAAGGACTCTCCCAATGAATCTCAACTTGGTACCCGCCTTACCAACAATTAATTTTATATGATCATTCCACTTCAAATCGTTCCGCACACATACTCCCAGATATTTTACAGAAGTAACTGCTACCAGTGTTTGTTCCGCTATCATAAAATCATACAATAAAGGATCCTTCTTTCTATGTATTCGTAACATTTGTCAGTGTTAAGGGTCAGTTACCACTGCCTGCACCAAGTGCCTATCCGCTGCAGATCTTCCTGCATTTCGCTACAATTTTCTAATGCTGCAGCTTCTCCGTATACTACAGCATCATCCGCGAAAAGCCGCATGGAACTTCCGACACTATCTACTAGGTCATTTATGTATATTACACCGGTATGTAATGGTACGATGTACCGTAGCAGCACATTAAAAATGTTTCAGTTGAACTGATTCTCCGTTATTTCTCTTCCCCATCTCCTCGACGTTAATTCTACGAAGTTTGGTACTCGTACGGTAATTACTTCCCGTCTTATAACGAGTTAAATAGGGAAAGTTTAATTACAAGCACCCGCTATTGTCATCGGTATTACAATGGTTCAAAGTGAAAGTATTAGGCTATAGTAAATAAAAAACCTCTTACCGCGTACACTTTGCAGTACTTCGCCCCCGGGCGTTAGGCTACCGCAGTGGCGTCGAGCGAATGACGAACAACCGGTGGGCACGAAGTTTAAAAGGTGTTCTTTTTAGAAGGTCATAACAGCGTACTATCAGAATGTTTGCCCAAATTTTCTTCTGGAATCGATTGCTGGGGCTGATATCTCGCGGTGGCTACTTTTTACTCCTTAAAATTTGAGGTGGAGTTGGTGATATATCCTTGTGAGTTCGATTGTCATCGCGCACGCGCGGCTAGGGCCGTCAGTCGTCGCAGCTGGTGACCGGTGTAAGCGACCAGTACGACAGCATTGGGCGCGCGGCGCTCGACGCTCCGGAAACATGGGCTGCGGCGGCAACAACGGCTGGAGGGGTGACTGGCCGGGCAGGTCCCAGGGCGCGCCGGCCCCGGGGGAGCGCCCGCCGCTGCCTAATGGGGGCTCTCTCTAAACCTCCGCACACGGACGCCGATCTGGGCAACGGGCGTGCTTTGTTGCTCCTTCTCCCCTTCCGCCGTACTAAAATTTGAAATCACCCCCACTTTTAACATCTCTGCAATTTTAATAACAGTGATAATAAAGATGTGAAATTATAAAAATAACAATAAAAATATAAAATCTGTCAATGCAATAATACACTGTTGCATGAGTATTCGAACAGCATATAAAGCTACACTGATGCACCACAGAAACGGTATAGGCATCCGTCATCATTTCTTTAGATATGTAAACAGGCGCTGCTGTCGGCAACGTCTATATAAGTGTCTGGCGCAGTTGTTAGATCGGTTACTGCTGCTACAATGGCAGGTTATCAAGATTTAAGTGAGTTTGAACGTGGTTTTATAGTCGGCGCACGAGCAATGGGACACAGCATCTCCGAGGTAGCGATGAAGTGGGAATTTTCCCGTACGACCAATTCACGTGTGTACCGCGAATATCAGGGATCCGTAAAACATCAAATCTCCGACATCGTTGCGGCCGGAAAAAGATCCTGTAAGGGCGGGACCAACGACGACTAGAGAGAATCGTTCAACATGCCAGAACTGCAACCCTTCCGTAAATCGCTGCAGATTTCAGTGCAGGGCAATCAACAAGTGTCAGCGTGCGAACTATTCAACGAAACATCATCGATATGGGCTTTCGGGTGCCGAAGGCCCACTCGTCTACCCTTGATGACTGCACGACACAAAGCTTTAAGACTCGCCTGGGCTCGTCAACACCGACACTGGACTACTGATGATTGGGAACATGTTGCCTGGTCTGACAAGTCTTGTTTCAAATTGTATTGAGCGTATGGACGTGTACGGGTGTGGAGACAACCTCACGCATCCATGGACCCTGAATGTCAGCGGGCCGGCCGCTGTGGCCGAGCGCTTCTAGGCGCTTCAGTCCGGAACCGTGCTGCCGGTACGGTCGCAGGTTCGAATCCTGCCTCGGGCACGGATGTGTATGATGTCCTTAGGTTAGTTAGGTTTAAGTAGGTCTAAGTCTGGGGGACTGATGACCTCAGATGTTAAGTCCCATAGTGCTCAGAGCCATTTGAACCATTTTTGCATGTCAGCACGGGACTCTTGAAGCTGGTGGAGGCTCTATAACGGTGTGGAGCGTGTGCAGTAGGAATGATGTGGGACCCCTGATACGTCTAAATTTGACTCCGACAGGTGACACGTACGTAAACATCCTGTCTGGTCACCTGCATCCATTCATGTCCATTGCGCATTCCGTCTGACTTGGACAATTCTAGCAGAATTGCTACAGAGTGTCTCCAGGAACACTCTTCTGAGTTTAAACACTTCCGTTGGCGAAAAAACTCTCCACACATGAATATTATAGAGCATGTCTGGGTTGCCTTCCAACGTGCTGTTCAGAAGAGATCTTACGGATTTTGGGACAGTCAGTTCCCTCCTGCACTACCTCAGACATTAGTCGAGTCAATGCCACATCGTGCTGCGGCACTTCTGCGTGCTCGCGGGGGCCCTACACGATATTAGGCAGGTGCACCAGTTTCATCGGCTCTTGAGTTTAATAATAATAACAATAACAATAATTGTAATCATGTTGTTTCAAGGAGAGCATAAGGGAACAATTGAGAGGAATGGGGGAAAGAAATACAGTAGAAGAAGAATGTGTAGCTTTGAGGGATGATGTAGTGAAGGCAGCAGAGGATAAAGTAGGTAAAAAGACGAGGACTGCTAGAAATCCTTGGGTAACAGTAGAAATATTGAATTTAATTGATGAAAGGAGAAAATATAAAAATGCAGTAAATGAAGCAGGCAAAAAGGAATACAAACGTCTCAAAAAAGAGAGCGACAGGAAGTGCAAAATGGCTAAGCAGGGATGGCTAGAGGACAAATGTAAGGATGTAGAGGCTTGTCACACTAGGGGTAAGATAGATACTGCCTACAGGAAAATTAAAGAGACCTTTGGAGAAAAGAGAACCACTTGTATGAATATCAAGAGCTCAAATGGAAACCCAGTTCTAAGCAAAGAAGGGAAAGCAGAAAGGTGGAAGGAGTATATATAGGGTCTATACAAGGGCGATGTACTTGAGGACAATATTATGGAAACGGAAGAGGATGTAGATGAAGATGAAATGGGAGATATGATACCGTGTGAAGAGTTTGACAGAGCACTGAAAGACCTGAGTCGAAACAAGGCCCCGGGAGTAGACAACATTCCATTAGAACTACTGACAGCCTTGGGAGAGCCACTCCTGACAAAACTCTACCATCTGGTGAGCAAGATATACGAGACAGGCGAAATACCCTCAGACTTCAAGAAGAATATAATAATTCCAGTCCCAAAGAAAGCAGGTGTTGGCAGATGTGAGAATTACCGAACTATCAGTTTAATAAGTCACGGCCGCAAAATACTAACGCGAATTCTTTACAGACGAATGGAAAAACTAGTAGAAGCGGACCTCGGGGAAGATCAGTTTGGATTCCGTAGAAATATTGAAACACGTGAGGCAATACTGCCCCTACGACTTATCTTAGAAGCTAGATTACGGAAAGGCAAACCTACGTTTCTAGCATTTGTAGACTTAGAGAAAGCTTTTGACAATGTTGACTGGAATACTCTCATTCAAATTCTGAAGGTGGCAGGGGTAAAATATAAGGAGCGAATGGCTGTTCACAATTTGTACAGAAACCAGATGGCAGTTATAAGAGTCGAGGGACGCGAAAGGGAAGCAGTGGTTGGGAAGGGAGTGAGACAGGGTTGTCGCCTCTCCCCGATGTTATTCAATCTGTGTATTGAGCAAGCAGTGAAGGAAACAAAAGAAAAATTCGGAGTAGGTATTAAAATCCATGGAGAAGAAATAAAAACTTTGAGATTCGCCGATGACATTGTAATTCTGTCAGAGACAGCAAAGGACTTGGAAGAGCAGTTGAACGTAATGGATATTGTCTTGAAAGGAGTATATAAGATGAACATCAACAAAAGCAAAACAAGGATAATGGAATGTAGTCGAATTAAGTCGGGTGATGCTGAGGGAATTAAATTAGGAAATGAGACACTTAAAGTAGTAAAGAAGTTTTGCTATTTGGGGAGCAAAATAACTGATGATGGTCGAAGTAGAGAGGATATAAAAAGTAGACTGGCAATGGCAAGTAAAGCGTTTCTGAAGAAGAGAAATTTGTTAACATCGAGTATAGATTTAAGTGTCAGGAAGTCGTTTCTGAAAGTATTTGTATGGAGTGTAGCCATGTATGGAAGTGAAACATGGACGATAAACAGTTTGGAGAAGAAGAGAATAGAAGCTTTCGAAATGTGGTGCTACAGAAGAATGCTGAAGATTAGATTGGTAGATCACATAACTAATGAGAAGGTATTGAATAGAACTGGGGAGAAGAGAAATTTGTGGCACAACTTGACTAGAAGAAGGGATCGGTTGGCAGGACATGTTCTAAGGCATCAAGGGATCACCAATTTAGTATTGGAGGGCAGCGCGGAGGGTAAAAATCGTACAGGGAGACCAAGAGATGAATACACTAAGCAGATTCAGAAGGTTGCAGTAGTTACTTGGAGATGAAGAAGCTTGCACAGGGCAGAGTAGCATGAAGAGCTGCATGAAACCAGTCTCAGGACTCAAGACCACAACAACAATAACAATCATAATCATAGCAATTTGTTTACATCAGTGTTTAGCACTTCTCTTATCAAAACTTCTCAGAGATTGCATTTCAGAGAAATACATCATTTGAATAGGATTCGTCAGAAAATTTCAGATGTACATGTGTCATGCAACTGATTTCTTAATACAGAGTCATTCTTAACAACGTTTAAAGAAAACCGAAGCAACGTAGGTGACGCTAAGACACGTTATTTAATGTAGGACAGAAGACGCCGCAAATGGCGGGAAATACCTCAAAAGTGGATGAGAAATATTGAACATATCGCGTCACCAGGTGACATATCTCGCCAAACGTGCAGTGGTTGGACTTCAGCGTGAAGGGATGACTGAACATTGATACACCTTTTGTAAATGTGATTTTTTGTAAATGTAGAAGCTACAAATTATTGCCCTCACTATGACCAAGGAAAAGGCGTTCTTCTTTTGTATTTCCGTCCTTTAGTTCCTTTCCTCTGTTTTCAGACTTTATTTAATAAAGAAAATGTAGGTCATTTATTGGTAACGATTCAGTTCGGAAACTTATAGTCATTTAATTCTGACAGAATAGGATTGGTTTTTGTTGTACTGTCGTTCCAAATAAAATAGTGGAGATGGCGAGACCGGTAAGAAAAATAATAAATCTTACCTCAATGTAAACACATAATTGTCTAACTCAACGAAAAAAGTACTGCCTGCCAGACACAAGACTCGAACCCTGAGCCCCACGTGCTTAAGTAGCGGACATGGTCCCTGAGCCACACTGATTTGAAAGTTTGATGAGTGTTAGGATGACCAGGTGTGGCAGAACGATAGGCTCAACCACTGCAAGTGTGACGAGATACAGCAACTGTTGACGTCTCATATTCAACACTTCTATCCATTTTTGGGGTATTTCCCAACATCTGCGGCCCCATCTGTGTAATATTAAATTACTTATCTTAGCGTCATCTACGTCGCTTCGGAGGTTTTTAAACGTTAATAAGTATCACCATGTACACGAAAAATACAAGGTTAGTTTGCTAAACGGGGACAAACTTCAGGAAACAATCCCTGAGAGGATTAAGAGCAAAAAAGGTCAAGTGGAGATATGGTTAGAAATGTGTCCCAAGAGGTACACCCTCTTGAAGGTGAAGGTATTACGTCTTTGCCACGCACCCCGGTATGGGTACCAGGCACGTTGTCCGGCAGTACAGAGTAAGCCAAACGATCGTGTGGAGCATTCTCCACAACAACTACCACTATCTGTATCACTTACAACGCCTGTAGGCTTTATTACCTACGGGCATGCTGCCGCGGCGACGGTTTTGTCCCTGGTTCGTTGCACAGGCCAACACGGGGCTGGGATTTCTGTCATCCACCTTATTCACAGATGAGGCTACTTTCAGGAGGAACATTATTGCCAACCTTCACGACATCCGCATGTGGGATACGGAGAATGCCCACAGCGTGGTCCCAACGAACCGTCAGCAGCGGTTCAGCCTCCAAGTACCGGCGGAGATTGTTGACGACATTCTCACGGGAAAAGTCATCCTTCCATAACACCTCATAAACGAGATCTATTGCACTTTCTGCCTCCTCTACTGAAACACGTGCCTTCGGTACGACGAATGATAATGTGACTATTACATGATGGCGCTCGAGTTCCCCGCCCTCTTCAGTGTGGAGCTAAACCACAAGTACAGAGAGAACATTCCCACTTGCCTGGTGTGTACTCACGTGTGCTTTCAATCACTGAAACACAGTCTGTCAATGATTTTTCATCTCCATATTCAAGGCGGTATATCTCCATTGGAATGTATTTCCGGCCATATGTCTGTATGACCTTTTTTGCTCCTTATCCTCTTCGGGATTCTGCCCCAAATCATATTGTATAAACGCTTTTAGTATTTACTTTTATTTTTATTTTTTGTGGTGGGGTAGAGAGTGAACGGATGATGACCTCCTCCCCCTAGAATCAGCTCCATCCTTAGAGGTCAGTGTAGGTGCGGTTATCTGCAGTAATTTATTACTTTGTGATTAAAATTTAGTCTCAATGTTATGATTTTCGTCTGTCTGGATTATAAGTGATCGATAATAATAACAATAATAATAATTACTATTTTAGGTCGATATTATAAACATTTGGGAGAGAGTGCCATTACATTGCCTTCAAAACTTAGTGGCATGGAAAGACAAATACGTTGTTGTCATCTATACGGTAAACATAACATGACCTTCCTGGTTTTCGGCACAATTATAAGTGCATCTTTTTACCGTCCTGCCACAAGCGCCCTTAGGTCTGAACCATTCTTGTTTCGTTCACATCAACAGAAGTCACTTATAGAATTACCAAAGTTGTCATACGGCTACCCGAAGGCGCTTTTAGGATCCTCCATCCATTGGAATCTTCGCTTTGTGACCTGTCTCCCGTTTGCTTATCACATATGACACAAACAATTTCGGTATGATGTCAGTGAATCTACAAACGCTCCTCTTAAACATATTTATAAGTGCACAGTGCAACTGCTATTACATTAAGAAGTGTAGCAAATTTATAAAATTAAACATTAGGGTAAATTAAAGTACAATTGTTAAATGAACTTTATGACTAAATTTAAACAGTGTGCAATATGTGACAACATCTTACAGCATAATTTCATTCGATTTTCCAATGATGCGAAAAAATGGATTACGACTTACAGAACGTATGTTGTAGTAAAATTTTCTCATAATAAATCTCTACGTTGTTAGGGGATTCTCATGTCAGTAGACGAAAATTTAGGCCATGTGTGATCCTAACATGAAAACTGCGGCTTGTTAAAATGGTCTACAAAATTTTAAACTTGGGCATTCAGGTCCGCGTATTATGCAAATATTTGTGTTTATGAATGCTCAAACATGTTTAGACACCTTTGTGCCATAATTAGTGACTATTTTTCTTCAGTTCTATAAAATTCAAATACGTTTCTAGTACTAATTATTCTAACGCAATTTTTACATTGTTGGTTCTCTAGGAACCTCTTTAAGTTATTGCATAGCAGTAGTTTGTCATCTGCAACTGAATGACATTACTGTGACTGGCTGGCGAGTTAACAAATCACTTTATCTATAAACCTAATTTTCTTGCACGAAAATCTTAGGCGGCTGTATTTTGTGATTTCTTACAGGTATTTTCAGTTTACATCTCCATGCTCCTCTGTTGTGGAAGTGCACACACAAACACGATACACATTTTGAGAAATTTCACACGCAAATTACACTTCCTCACGCCTTTTTTTCTTTTTTTTCCACACTGCTCAACCAGTTCAGAACTTAAGGTCCTTAGTTAGTATGTGGCTAAGCAGAACACTACTCCTGTAAGTCTATACACTTATTTTAGAGTACACTGAAGTCTGGTGTGGGCCTGTGTATATGCTGGAAGAACGCCAAGAATAGTGAAACATTAGCCAACTTCAGAGTTTTCTTCACGTTCAGGAAATTACGTAATCGACCAGACGAAGTTCTGAAGCCATTTCAGTTTTTACGTTTGGGATATTCACCGTTCATGTTAATAGCCTCTAAGTTTTAAATATCATTTTATCATCACTGCGTATTATTTTCAGTGAGTTATTGTGGACCTTATGACTTTCTTTTATGGAGAGGAAATTCATAAAACGTATTTCTGCATTGTCATTTAGAAAAACTAAACCAAATTAAAAGTGAAAAACTATTTCACAATTGGTGATTTTCGAGAACGAAGTATTTACACATTCTTCTACTACACTGACCCTGGAGTAGTACTGCACGTAACTGATTATCCATGTTGCACACACGAGCAAGATACCCATAGCCAGATTTATACGTCTTGAATTTGATGTTCCATAAACAATAATCTGCCCTCCGATTGTCAATAAATATCAGTATAAAAATCAGTCTGTACATAAAAAATGTGCAGCCTGTAAACTGGATATGCAGGATGGTTATAAGTAATCTTTCATTGCCTGAGCCAGTGTAGACCGAAAACTATTTACCATTTGGGCACTCAACTTTATGAGAATAATGTTCAGACTGTGCTCTGCAAGATTTGCGTTATTAGTAGTGTTAGTGTCATGACTATCCGTTAGGCACCAGCACTGGTACGGCGACGCAGGATTGAAACACAAGCATCATTATGCTTCTACAACTGCAGTCAGTCAACATGGGTCTAGTCCAAGCGAGCAGGGCTTCATTCGTAAAGCTGTTTAATCAAAAGAACAACTACAGTGCTGCTGCTCTCCGCGGATATCGACGAATGAAAGGAATAGGGAGAAGTCCCCTTCAGCATCGGAGTTGAAGAACATGATTAGAAAGTTCGAATAAACAAGCGATTTGGGGATTGTTCCTGGGAGAGGCCGACGGCCAATTGCGCCACAAATTGCTGAAGAAGGTACTGTTGCCATAGCTGAGAATCCTAGATGTGCGATCTTCCAGCAGTGCACGACCTTTGTCACGACAGCTGAACATTCCATGGTCCACTGCTGTTTCGTGCAGCAGTAGAGCAGTGTAAGGCCCGTTTCCAGGGTAACATGGTAATGTCATCGTCTCATGCGACAATTAATTCTTTCAATGGTTTATTTGTTACTTCTCTTTGTAACATCCACGAGATAAATTTTAGCTACAGTGCGACGAGAGGAAATTATGCCTCTAACAGTTATAAACATTATCTATCCGACATATTGAAAAACAGTGAAATAAAACAAAACGATAATAAATATTAATTATTTATATAACATTTTATTATGTAATTGGATTTATCGATGTGTATCATACAAAGACAATGATAATTGTAAATTCCTTTTATGATATTCCTTTGTTTTTACCTTTTTTTCCTTGGCTTTTGTAGGTTGCGGACGCAAGACGCATATCAAACTGAGGTCTGTTAAGAAATTGTTATTATTTGTTAATTATTACTTGAGAATATTCATTATTATTATAAATATGAGTGAATAATTATTTGTAACTTTAAACCTCTCTCAATACGCTTTATTTGTGTTAATTATTTCTTTTCCGTTGCAAGGAGCGCGAGCCATTGATGATAGCAATTTGTATCGCATTTTTATGTGTGTTTCCTACGAATGTATCAAAGGTTTGCTTGGTGAAAATTAGTCTAAATAGTGCACAATATAAAAGTAAAGTTTAATAAGCATTAATTCAGATACTTATCCTGTTAAAAGGAAATTTACTCTAACAATAGAAAGTCTCTGTCAATTGTCTGCCATCATCTAAACAATTATATCAGCGGCAAATTCAAATTACGCAACTCTGCAGACATAAATGCCGAAGGTAATAAAAATGTGTACCGGTGGTCTCGAACTCATTTTAATGAAAATAATTCGAATCAGATGGGTTCTTTAAAAACAGTGCTCATAGCACGATCGATATGACAAACTTTTCTTACTGATGTATAGAGCCGAAATTAACTATGCACGAGTTGCGAAGGATATTGTTTCAGGTAACATACGTCAGTGTTGTGATATTCGGTGGTTTTAATGATCATTTTGCTGAAGATAACTGTTTCCATCATAATCAATAGTTGTTTAGAATCTGTTGTATGAACTGTGATTTAGTGACACTTACACAACTTACAGACAACACTTTAACACAACGTTTACTTGGATTTCTTTAGCAATTTGACCAAATCTTTAGCCGGGAGACAAAAAATTATTTTGTAATTACTCATTGTAATAAAGTAACATTACCATTTTCATTTAGAAATTAGTTAAATACCAAACAACTGAATAACACAGCGAACGCATCTTCCACAAGCCCTTACAGATGTTTCCACAATGTTTCATTGTTCTACAATCACTCGTCTTTCACGGGGGGCCCCTCTAAGTAGCGGAAGTTTAATTTAAGCACCCTGCACTACTAGACGTATCTCATAAGATGCAAATTGTTATATTAACAAATCGCTAAGAGAGTTGAAAGTAAACGAAATAGCTACTGGAAAAAGAAGTTGGTCTGACCAAGGTTTGAACTCGGACCGTGGATTGGTCGTCAGTTAGTATACCATCTAGCCACCAAAATACGGGGTTCCATATGACATAAATGAGTATGAGACGCAGCGCGCATGTACTAAAATGAATAAAGTCAGTGTTACGAGTCAGCTACTATTATCGTACGACAACTGCTAGGTAGTAAAAACAGTGGTTATTTATTCGTTCTTGTGCTAGCAACATACAAATTGCACACTGCAACAATGAAATGCTGGAGCAATAGCAGATTCAACGAAATGTGGTCCAATAGACATTGATGGCGTATCACAAAAACAAAACGTACTTCACATGGAAAGCAAAAATTTTTCGGTTTCCACAAACTACCTTTACGATACCCGATTTTCAGGTTAACTGTAAGTGTTCCCTGTTTCTTTTTCTCATTTTTCGGAAGTACTATAGACACATATCGCTATAATTTTTACATTTAATAGGAGAACAATTTGAAATTGCTGTTTACTGTCCTTCACATTATGCAAGCTGTATTAGTTACATTTATTATAACCTCCAGAAATCTAAATTTAGTTTAGAAAAATTGGTAGGAAACTGTAATGCGACAATCTTTGCCAAAGTTTCGACTTACACCACGATTCCTTCATTGACAAAATACGTAAAATAAACCGACAAAGGACAAGCAGAAGCGCGCCAGGACCTGCTACGTTTCTACCTGCAAATAGTTATGCTACGGAATTGGTATTGGGAGCGTTAAAATTCGTCTACAACGGCACCGCGCATTATATTTCAGCCACATAAAAAACAGGACAGGAAAAAACTTCGTGTCGTAAGCTCTCAGCCAATCAGTGCCAATGTCACCGTAGACCCTCTAGTTCCTGCCGGCCGCGGTGGCCGAGCGGTTCTAGGCGCTTCAGTCCGAAACCGCGTGACTGCTACGGTCGCAGGTTCGAATCCTGCTTCGGGCATGGATGTGTGTGATGTCCTTAGGTTAGTTAGGTTTAAGTAGTTTTAGGTTCTAGGGGACTGATGACCTCAGATGTTAAGTCCCATAGTGCTCAGAGCCATTTGAACCCTCTAGTCCCTGCTCATGTTCACTTGTTTTCATATTCGTCTGGCACCAAATCTAAACTTCGTTTACTTTTTCTCTCCCTGTGTGTGTTCGTGTGTGTGTGTGTGTGTGTGTGTGTGTGTGTGTGTGTGTGTGTGTGTGTTTTCTATTACCTGTTTGTGTCGGCTATTCTGTGTTAAATAGCGTGCATTTCCATAGGGTATAATCTGTCTTCCTTCTGCTATTGCACACTGCATGTGGAAATTTTCTACTATTGTAGATTTTTCGTGTACGCTGTGGCTGGATTATAGTCTTTTGAAATCTGTGTCTGTTTTCGTTGGTGGTGACTGCGAGCTGTTAAGTGGTCAACAGATTCGGCATGGGGGATATTGCTTTTGAGATTTCTGAAGAATCCTGAACATAGCAATGGAGAAAGGGTATGACAAGCACGTGCTACAGGAACTAAGCCATAAAATATGCGAAGAATCTGCGTAACAACAAGAACCTACGTGCAGGTAATGACTGCACACAGGACACAACGAAGCAAGAATCTGCACACAAAAAATGGTAATAATAAAATAGTTCAGGTAATAGGTAACATTTTAAAAAAACAGGAATACCAAATACGATACAGAACAGACAACGCAATCCAGAAAAAAACACAAAACACAGGAAACATTCCATAGACAAATTGAACGGATCAGGGATATACCGACTTATAATTTTTTGACATCATAGTAGAACCACAGAAAGATAATTACTATTTTAATATAAAGCAGTCCAATTCGCAATTAACTATTTAGTGTTGAATCCGGCAACCGGTTTCGATCTATAATACCATCTTCAGAACGGAGGCTTCAGATGACGTGAGGAGACGGTTCACAGAACCGCTTTGTTGTACTGTGTGGTACCTCTCATATGAAGATAGTCTTGTTGACAGTATCGGTTACCCGAATCGAGAATAATTAACTTATTGAGATTGGGGTAGTTTTTTGTTTAAATTTGACGACTTACATTCAACTGTTGTCAGTCAGCATACAGGGGGAAACAAGTAGGAACTTTAAAACGGGATACTATAATATCCCTAAAAAATAATATCAAAATCCGCTGACCAAGACACAACTAAAAGATTTAAATTTACTAAATTCCAGCCACAACCTATACCATAAACAACAGAATAGAAGAAAACTTCCACATACAGAATACGTTACGAGAAGGTAAACAGTTCATGAGTAGCTACACCACACTATGTAATGGCACACTATTTAACAAATTAAAGCAACTATACCAAATAGATTGCAAACCCAGATAGTAAAATTTAAACACTCACAAACACGCATATGCACAATAAAATTTAAAATCACACACACAAATAGACAGAGAGAGACAGATGAAGGGAGAAAGTAGAAGTTCAAGCACCATGCCAGATTGACATATGTTATATGCAGGCTTCACAGTGTCGTAATTTTAACGGCCAACAATGTATATCATCAGTCAAAAAAGTTTCAAGATAGGATTAATAAAAAGTAGACAAATCTTAGGACAATGGTTTTAATGCCTCAGGTGCTCTATATAGCCTCCCCTCACTTGAATACAATTGCGCTCACATTCAACTTACTGTTCGCAATGGCTTCAATGACGGTTATGACGTCAAATCGTCGATGCTGCATGTGAATTGCTGCTCCTTCTCGTTTTTATGGTAGATTCGTACTGATAACATATAGTCTCGTCACCAGTGATTAACTTTTTTCTGGAAAAGAATTATCCTCGTTTTACATTTCAATCAAGTCACAGCTTGTGTGTTCATGTCATTGTTCTGGTTCGGTAGATAAGGTATGTGATACAAACTATCCACCCACTTTTCTCTTCTTCAAAAAATTTGGAGCATGTTTCGAACACTTGATTTACATATAATGCTCCACTGTGATTTGAGACACTACAACGATGATACACTACCATCGCACATCTGCCACTTAACAGTAGGGCACTGAAGAGAGGGGGGGGGGGGGGAGGATGTTACAGAGTTACTAAATCATCGTACATTTTACTACTCCATATTTTATTCAAAGGAAGTCATATACCTCATCTCCAGTGATATATCACATACTAAATACGAGGGCAGTTCAATAAGTAATGCAACACATTTTTTTTCTGAAACAGGGGTTGTTTTATTCAGCATTGAAATACACCAGGTTATTCCCCAATATTTTAGCTACACAACACTATTTTTCAACGTAATCTCCATTCAATGCTACGGCCTTACGCCACCTTGAAATGAGGGCCTGTATGCCTGCACGGTACCATTCCACTGGTCGATGTTGGAGCCAACGTCGTACTGCATCAATAACTTCCTCATCATTCGCGTAGTGCCTCCCACGGATTGCGTCCTTCATTGGGCCAAACATATGGAAATCCGACGGTGCGAGATCGGGGCTGTAGGGTGCATGAGGAAGAACAGTCCACTGAAGTTTTGTGAGCTCCTCTCGGGTGCGAAGACTTGTGTGAGGTCTTGCGTTGTCATGAAGAAGGAGAAGTTCGTTCAGATTTTTGTGCCTACGAACACGCTGAAGTCGTTTCTTCAATTTCTGAAGAGTAGCACAATACACTTCAGAGTTGATCGTTTGACCATGGGGAAGGACATCGAACAGAATAACCCCTTCAGCGTCCCAGAAGACTGTAACCATGACTTTACCGGCTGAGGGTATGGCTTTAAACTTTTTCTTGGTAGGGGAGTGGGTGTGGCGCCACTCCATTGATTGCCGTTTTGTTTCAGGTTCGAAGTGATGAACCAATGTTTCATCGCCTGTAACAATCTTTGACAAGAAATTGTCACCCTCAGCCACATGACGAGCAAGCAATTCCGCACAGATGGTTCTCCTTTGCTCTTTATGGTGTTCGGTTAGACAACGAGGGACCCAGCGGGAATAAACCTTTGAATATCCCAACTGGTAAACAATTGTGACAGCACTACCAACAGAGATGTCAAGTTGAGCACTGAGTTGTTTGATGGTGATCCGTCGATCATCTCGAACGAGTGTGTTCGCACGCTCCGCCATTGCAGGAGTCACAGCTGTGCACGGCCGGCCCGCACGCGGGAGATCAGACAGTCTTGCTTGACCTTGCGGCGATGATGACACACGCTTTGCCCAACGACTCACCGTGCTTTTGTCCACTGCCAGATCACCGTAGACATTCTGCAAGCGCCTATGAATATCTGAGATGCCCTGGTTTTCCGCCAAAAGAAACTCGATCACTGCCCGTTGTTTGCAACGCACATCCGTTACAGACGCCATTTTAACAGCTCCGTACCGCGCTGCCACCTGTCGGAAGTCAATGAAACTATACGAGACGAGGCGGGAATGTTTGAAAATACTCCACAAGAAATTTCCGGTTTTTTCAACAAAAATTGGCCGAGAAAAAAAATGTGTTGCATTACTTATTGAACTGCCCTCGTAAATACACTCCTGGAAATGGAAAAAAGAACACATTGACACCGGTGTGTCAGACCCACCATACTTGCTCCGGACACTGCGAGAGGGCTGTACAAGCAATGATCAGACGCACGGCACAGCGGACACACCAGGAACCGCGATGTTGGCCGTCGAATGGCGCTAGCTGCGCAGCATTTGTGCACCCCCGCCGTCAGTGTCAGCCAGTTTGCCGTGGCATACGGAGCTCCATCGCAGTCTTTAACACTGGTAGCATGCCGCGACAGCGTGGACGTGAGCCGTATGTGCAGTTGACGGACTTTGAGCGAGGGCGTATAGTGGGCATGCGGGAGGCCGGGTGGACGTACCGCCGAATTGCTCAACACGTGGGGCGTGAGGTCTCCACAGTACATCGATGTTGTCGCCAGTGGTCGGCGGAAGGTGCACGTGCCCGTCGACCTGGGACCGGATCGCAGCGACGCACGGATGCACGCCAAGACCGTAGGATCCTACGCAGTGCCGTAGGGGACCGCACCGCCACTTCCCAGCAAATTAGGGACACTGTTGCTCCTGGGGTATCGGCGAGGACCATTCGCAACCGTCTCCATGAAGCTGGGCTACGGTCCCGCACACCGTTAGGCCGTCTTCCGCTCACGCCCCAACATCGTGCAGCCCGCCTCCAGTGGTGTCGCGACAGGCGTGAATGGAGGGACGAATGGAGACGTGTCGTCTTCAGCGATGAGAGTCGCTTCTGCCTTGGTGCCAATGATGGTCGTATGCGTGTTTGGCGCCGTGCAGGTGAGCGCCACAATCAGGACTGCATACGACCGAGGCACACAGGGCCAACACCCGGCATCATGGTGTGGGGAGCGATCTCCTACACTGGCCGTACACGACTGGTGATCGTCGAGGGGACACTGAATAGTGCACGGTACATCCAATCCGTCATCGAACCCATCGTTCTACCATTCCTACACCGGCAAGGGAACTTGCTGTTCCAACAGGACAATGCACGTCCGCATGTATCCCGTGCCACCCAACGTGCTCTAGAAGGTGTAAGTCAACTACCCTGGCCAGCAAGATCTCCGGATCTGTCCCCCATTGAGCATGTTTGGGACTGGATGAAGCGTCGTCTCACGCGGTCTGCACGTCCAGCACGAACGCTGGTCCAACTGAGGGGCCAGGTGGAAATGGCATGGCAAGCCGTTCCACAGGACTACATCCAGCATCTCTACGATCGTCTCCATGGGAGAATAGCAGCCTGCATTGCTGCGAAACGTGGATATACGCTGTACTAGTTGTGCATGCTCTGTTGCCTGTTTCTATGTGCCTGTGGTTCTGTCAGTGTGATCATGTGATGTATCTGACCCCAGGAATGTGTCAATAAAGTTTCCCCTTCCTGGGACAATGAATTCACGGTGTTCTTATTTCAATTTCCAGGAGTGTACAAAATGTTCTGCTTTACACCCTATACTGATAGCTGCAGTTTGCCGGAAACGGCCAATTGGTAACAACTTCAATCGTAAATTTTACGAGGTTTACTGATCTAGGGTTAATACTGCCTGCTCACAAATGACTGGTCGAATCCACATATGTTGTGTGGGATTGAGAGATTGCAGGGTACTCTCACTTCTGAATTGGTATCATGCCGCCTAATGTTATTAGGGAAGATGATCTTTATTACGATCTGACCTCATACATCATGATGAAATGGTGGGCAGTGGTTGACGCTCTTGGTTGTGTGCACTAGTGAAGGAAAAGCGGTAAGCTCCCTGTGTTCTGATTAACAGTGCCTTTGCCATTTTTACTAAAGTCCAGATTATAAAAGAAAGTAGCAAACCCGCCCAGGGTAGCCGAGAGCGCCTACGCGCTGCTTCCTGGACTCGGTACGAGTGCCTGTCCCGGATCGAATCCGCCCGGTGGATTAACGACGGGGGCCGTTGTGCCGGCCAGCCGGGATGTGGTTTTTAGGCGGTTTTCCACATCCAGCTAGGTGAATACTGGGCTGGTCCCCATGTTCCGCCTCAGTTACATGGCTCGCAGACATCTGAACACTTTCGCACTATTCCATGGATTACACTCGATGCAGACAGTTGGGGTACACTAATTCCATCCCGGGGGGTACGGGGTGGCGGCAGTAAGGGCATCCGGCCACCCCTTATACTTTAACATGCCAAATCCGATTAACAATGGCTGACCCTGAGTAAATGTGGAACAGTGCTCAAGCGATGGATAAAAGAAAGTAGCAAGCCTGCGGCATCACATTTTGATACCACCCTACAGGCATACAGCAGTTGGCAACGGAACTGCAAGTCTCCGTCCGACGACAATAGCAGTCGTCAGGAATCTGGCGGACCCAATGGAGTATGCGCACTGAGCCACACCTCCAGCAGGTCTGGACTACGAGCGCCCTCTGCCGCTGCAATACACGATGACAGGTGACTGCGACTGGCGCCACTTGCACTTGAAGCTTCTACAGTACGACACCTTCGTTAACGCTTCATCCTTGTTGACACTGAGATAGCTGGATCATGTTTCTTGCTATATTGCTTGTAACGAGTCTCGGTACGCTTATAGAAACGCAAGTTAACCAAATTTTCTGTTTGTTGCGTTAAAGCCGAGCGGTCTAAGGCGCTGCAGTCATGGACTGTGCGGCTCGTCCCGTCGGAGGTTCGAGTCCTCCCTCGGGCACGGTTGGGTGTGTTTGTCCTTAGGATAATTTAGGTTAAGTAGTGTGTAAGCTTAGAGATTGATGACCTTAGCAGTTGAGTCCCATAAGATTTCACACACTTTTTTGTTGTTGTGTTAACTTCGTCATTAATCATTTCTGCTCCTGTCCAACTTCCCTACGACACCAGCTGCAGCATCACTCTGTAGCCCACCTCTCCTTGCCATTGTGTACGAAGTCGTACAAAACATATTGTTTACAGTTATTAGTTCGAGTTGCCAATGTAGTTACTGCGCTGACGTCGCTGTTGAGATAGAAGTAAAGTCGGCGTGGGGACGTTTTGGACGGTCGGTGTAAAAGAACGACGGTATTCCATCACGCGAAAATCAGCAGTCGGAAGGGTACGGCGGTAGATGCAGTTTTGTCGGAGGCGCTATCGATTGCTGGCGGGGAGACGGAGGCGAGTGAAGCTGCGGCTGGTGGCCGGACCTCATTTGGCGGCGGTTGTCGCAGCAGGGCCGGGTTTTACGCCCTTGTTTTTACGGGTAGGGTGCGCCGCGCGTGAGTTAGGGCCGGCGGGGGCGGCGCCGCGCGCTCGTAAAGTGGCTGCGACGCGGCGCGGCGCGCACCCAAGGATTCCCGCGCGGCTTTTAACTGACGCGACGGCGTCGCCGACGCCGACGTCGCACACCGGAAGCGCAGCGTCTCCGGCCGCGCACACTTCGCCACTGGGTCACTGCGCACGGCGCCACCGCAAATCACACTTCTGCTCAGTGTTACTCCCTTAACTCCATCACCAGTAGCAGCAGCAGCAGCTTCAAGGATAATCCGTTTCTTGTTGGTTCCTGCTTAACCCTCTTAACGGCGGCGATAGGCGCCCGATGTTGCTGCACGCGCTGCGTAATCGTCCGCGCTTGCGTGTTTCGCTGTACAGGGTGTTGTGTTGGCAGAAGAGCCAACACCGTGTTACTAGAAGAGGCCGAAATGTACGCGTTTTAGCTCACGCAGGTTGGCGTGAGGAGGGAAGGACTCTATTGACGTGAGGTCTGGAACATGACAAGGAATGAGAATTCAGAAAGCGGACGTAATTAGTTTGGTACTTAACTTTAAACCATTAATGATGAACGTCGCCCTTGACGGTACATGAGTCACAATACAGGGTGATTCAAAAAGAATACCACAACTTTAGGAATTTAAAACTCTGCAACGACAAAAGGCAGAGCTAAGCACTATCTGTCGGCGAATTAAGGGAGCTATAAAGTTTCATTTAGTTGTACATTTCTTCGCTTGAGGCGCTGTTGACTAGGCGTCAGCGTCAGTTGATGCTAAGATGGCGACCGCTCAACAGAAAGCTTTTTGTGTTATTAAGTATGGCAGAAGTGAATCGACGACAGTTGTTCAGCGTGCACTGAGAATCCGCGGGAAACAACTCAGTATGAACGTGACTCGCCTAAGGTGAACGTTTTCTGTGCCATTTCAGCCAATAAAGTTTTTGGTCCCTTTTTCTTCGAAGGTGCTACTGTAACTGGACTACAGTATCTGGAGATGTTAGAGAATTGACTGTTCCCTCAGCTCGAACAAGAAGCACAACAATTCATATTTCAGCAAGATGGAGCGCCATCACATTGGCACTTATCTGTCCGTAACTACCTGAACGTCAACTACCCGAGGCGATGGATCGGCCGCCAGGCAGCCCGTGACAAAGCACTTCATCACTGGCCTCCAAGAAGCCCTGATCTTACCCCTTCCGATTTTTTCTTATGGGGGTATGTTAAGGATATGGTGTTTCGGCCACCTCTCCCAGCCACGATGATTTGAAACGAGAAATAACAGCAGCTATCCAAACTGTTACGCCTGATATGCTACAGAGAGTGTGGAACGAGTTGGAGTATCGGGTTGATATTGCTCGTGTGTCTGGAGGGGGCCACATTGAACATCTCTGAACTTGTTTTTGAGTGAAAAAAAAAAACCTTTTTAAATACCCTTTGTAATGATGTATAACAGAAGGTTATATTATGTTTCTTTCATTAAATACACATTTTTAAAGTTGTGGTATGCTTTTTGAATCACCCTGTATTATCTGTTAGTAACTGAATATGGCGCCTTGCTAGGTTGTAGCAAATGACGTAGCTGAAGGCTATGCTAAACTGTCGTCTCTGCAAATGAGAGCGTATGTATACAGTGAACCATCGCTAGCAAAGTCGGCTGTTCCCCTGGGGCGAGTGCTAGGCAGTCTCTCTAGACTAGACCTGCCGTGTGGCGGCGCTCGGTCTGCAATCACAGATAGTGGCGACACGCGGGTCCGACGTATACTAACGGACCGCGGCCGATTTAAAGGCTACCACCTAGCAAGTGTGGTGTCTGGCGGTGACACAACACAGGGCGTTCGCAAATTCCCGTTACATTTGTAGGAGGGACTGACAAGACAATCTTTTGAATTAGAACTCGTCTGGAAACCTCCGATTTCCCGGCTACAGCCGTTTGAAAAGATACTTCTTAGTTATGTATGTAACACGGTAGTCGTAGTGTGGGGTGATTAGATCGGATCGGCTGATGTCATAAGGCATGTATCCGATCTTTCTGACCTGGTTCGAGACTCATTCAGTTGTATGTGAGCGTTAGACCAGCACTGTTGAGCACACGTTTGCAGAATACACCTACATGATCCTTCTAAATGGCCAAGTTCACGGTAATGGAAAAGCTGCTCGTCGCCTTTATCTAAATCGTTCTCCACAATGTCCAACTCCATCGCATATTCTTTGCGCCACAATTAAGGGACGCCTTCGAGTTAGGGTTCCTTCACCCTGAACAGGCGTCAGTGTCCATGGAGAGGCAGCACAACCGAACTGGAAAAGGCCGTAATATAAACAACAGTTTTATGTGAAAATTAAGTTTCCTCATTGTTACTTTGGTTAATAATGAGTGGAATTGTAGAACAAGTGATGTGCTGGGCCACGACTAATAAATTACTTGTAAAAGTGGCGCGTTACCAACATGTTTACAAGTGGTTGTAGCACGGAAACAGTACATTTCCGGACATGAGTTCCAATTCAAAATATTATCTATCAGTCCACTCTACAAGTCCTAAAAGTTTGTAACAAGAATTTCCGAATACCATGCATACGGAAATAAAGTATGAGCGAACGGACGCATTACACGAGACTAAACGCGACGCAGTACAGTAGGGCAAGGAGGAATACAGTGCAACACGGGGCACAGTGCAACGTTTGAATTTGTGTGTAAGTTATCATGTTTGGGTAGCCTTGTGTTTAACCAGTTTACAGTCATTATTTGTGACCACTTTTGGACAGTGCACTGAGGAAGAGATTTAAATTCATCTTTGGAATGCAGTGAAAACAACTGTTTTTGAGATATGCGAGGTAAATTTATATCACAATATTCTCTCAATTTTCTATAGTCACCTACATCTACTGTAATTCTGAGTACTATCGCCAAAGTCATACACTGTAATAATGTGTAATACTGCATTGCGAAAATTACATACCGTTTTGCACTTTTTTCTGGAAACATGAGATAACATAACGCTGCCCTATGAGGCACAGTGTCTGTTACAGTGCTGTGAACAGTGCATATTCTGTCCTAGGTACAGGTGGGTCACAAGAGTACTCTTCTAATGTCCAACTGAGGAAGATGCATCATGGTAGTATTTACTTGTTTCTGATGTTATTAAAGTAGTGTCCCAACCTGTCTGAGCACATTACCCCTGAGTGTAATCAGATGTTAGCTAGTACCCTAACCCCTACATTCAGCTTAGTGCCTAACTAAATTTTAGAGTGCGAAACAATTTTCTTTGAACATTTTCATTTTTAAAACGACGAAAGATATTTAGTTATCTTAGTTTCATTAAACCACGAACTAATAAGCCAATGAGACAGTTGGTACTACTTATTTTTAATTATCTTTTTATAGACCGGTGAAACAATTCTTAATGCACGAGTGCTACCTGCAAATCATTTTCAGAAAAGAAAACTAACTACCCATACTAAGAGTACACGCTTGTTACAAAACATGCTTCCGCTGCACCAGTTTTCTCCCTAGTGACACTTGCGTCACTCACAGAATGTTCCCTTATTTAAAATCAACAAAATTAACTTTTGCGAGTTATACCTTAAATTTTGTACATTATACTTGTACCTAACTGCTGTGAATCACTTGACTGCTGTTCTTCTTACTTGTGAAAAGGCAGAAATTCGAACACCTTAAGCTGCCAATTCTCTGTTTCTGACCACCGTTAATAACAATATTATTATTATTAATAATAATAATAATAATAATAACAATGATCATACTCAGTGGGCCCCACAGCAGTATAGTAGCAATAACATAGTTACTGTTGTGTTCTGCTGTCAATTAGTTCGTTTGTTGTTGCGAAGCGAATAATGAAGGAATTTCAGGTCCATTGCGAAAACCACCTACAACTGGAAGACATTTTCGTGATATATTTAAGCATATTTGAAGTGTACGTCTCAGTTTTATTGCCATATATCATGACTGTCAACCTGGTCCCTGCCGCCCACTATAGGGCATTCCACTTCTCTTGGTGGACGGTAGGTGGTAGGGCTATTAAAATCATTAGGTTTTCATAAAATTTTGACGTCAAGTATTTGGTAAATAATTATTATTGTATACTTTAACTTGCTGTAACTCTACTTCATACATTTTATAAGCCAAAATTCCTCCCCTACTTTATAAATCACTATTTCTGTGGAACCTATGGGAGATAGAAAATTTTACCACTAACAGAATTACAGAAGTGGGAGGTAGGTAAGAAATGTTGACTACCCCTGCCATAGATGAATGTTAAAAAGTACAAAGTACTTGTGTAATGGCTGGACTATGGGAGGAGGATGCTGTTCATATATTTGTTTCACAAGCTGTAATCTCCACTGCAATGCGCAACGTGTTATTGCTAATATTTGAAAAAAATGTAATTGTTTGTAACTTATGTAATCAATATTACAGACTTACGAAATACTAATGATCTTTTAAGAACGATTTAGCTTTGTGACCGAAACAAAATTGAACCCTCTTGTTTTTACCCTTCAGAAAATTACCTTTCAGGGATAATTACCCGAGGTTGGGAACCACTGTTTAAGAGGTTGCAGTAATAGATTATGAAGCTCGCACAGGATAGAGCAGCATGAGGAACTGCATCAAACCAGTCTTTGGACTGAACACCAAAACAACAAAGAAATAAAACAAACCATTTTCCTGTTTGCTCAAAATAAAACAAGTCATTCTTTATTTTTTGGATCATTATTTTCAAACATGTTATTGTGTAATATGTAAACTGCATAAGACGCAAACTGTAAATCATGTGAATTTTATAATTTTGTACATAAAAATACGTATGCATTACAATACGAGCCACACCAACATGAACGCACACTGTAAATAAGTTCCCTTCGGGGAACCGAAGCTCGAATCACTCTTCCAACGCTCCTCTCTTGCTTATGGCGAGGGCCAATGGAGGAAGTAATTGTAGTAACAAACTCTACCGTTATACCTTATACACAAAGCACGTAGGTGTAATACATACATATCGTAGTAACCATAGTAGAATAGAATATGCTAATTCAGGTAGTCAAGCTCGAAGTGTTGACCGAAGATCACCTACTTGAAATAGCCAGGTAAACGGACCACTTTTATTATCTAAATCTTTCCTTTCGTCTATTATTTTCTTCTTAAGCAAATAGTAAAAGTTGTTTTCCTTTCCCAAAAAGTACTTTACGTATAAACAGCAAACGTTCCACCACAGCAACCACTTTGCAATGTTAATAAAGAAATAATAAATTTTACGTATCATCTCTTCGTCATCCTGAAACCGTCTTCAACGAATGGCTCCTTTTAACAGCCCAAATACGTGGAAGGCTGTTTTCCCAGCGACTAACCGTACTTCTGTCGTCCCTAAACTGCACACAAACGTTTGTGAATGTTCCCAACAGCCCAAATACGTCTAAGGGAGCAAGGTCAGGGCTGTAGGGTGGACGGGCTAACTCTTTTCAAATCTGTTTACTGATGTTTCCAAAGTCCTCAAACTTGTGTGAGGGTGAGCGTTATCACCTATGTTGTTATGGCGCCAAAGTTGCTGGGAGCACTTCTAGAGTTGGGTTAATATGTTTACATATGCTTCATATTTATGGTGCTGCCTCCTGGCATCACGAATGAACACATCAGTAAGTTGCCTCTTGTCATGCGTGACAGCCGTGGATGGCCTCCCCGATCGCTTCAATCTTGGAGCTCTAATGAACCGCCTTCTCGTAACGGCGTTACCCTCTTTTCCCAGCGACTAACCTTACTTCTGTCGTCCCTAAACTGCTCACGAACGTTTGTGAATGTTCCTAACAGTTTTTTTCCCCGCAGTAAGAAATTCAACTACGACGCGTTGCTTGTAATGTACGCTGAGGTGACAAGAGTCGTTGGATACCTCCTAATATCGTGTCGGACCTACTTCTTCCCGGTGTAGTGCAGCAACACGACGTGGCATGGACTACTCGTTGGAAGACCCCTGCAGAAATATCGAGCCATTCCGCCTATGTAGCTGCCCATAATTGCAAAAGAATTGCCGGTGCAGGATTTTGTGCGTGAACTCACCTCTCGATTACGTCCCATAAATCTTCGCTGGGACTCATGTCGGGCAACCTAGGTGGCCAAATCATTCTCTCGAATTGTCCAGAATATTCTTCAAACCAATTGCGAACAATTGTGGCAAGGAGCACTGGCGCATCCTATCTTTGCTTGGGAACATCAAGTCCAAGAATGATTGCAAATGATCTCCAAATAACTGAACATAACCATTGCCAGTCAATGAAGTAGTCCAGCGCATGCAAACACAGCCCACGCCATTATGGAGCCAACACCAGCTTGCACCGTGTCTTGTTGACGGGTCCATGGCTTCGTGGGTTCTGAAGCACACTCGAACCCTACCATCAGCTCTGAAATCGGGACTCATCTGACCAGGCAACGGTTTTCCAGTCGTCTAAGGCCCAACCGATATGGTCACGAGCGCAGGAGTGGCGCTGCAGGCGATGTCGTGCTGTTAGCGAAGGCACTCGCGTCGTTCGCCTGCTGCCACAGCCCATTAACGCCAAATTTTGTCGCACTGTCTGAACGGATACGTTCGTCGTACATCCCACATCGATTTCTGTGGTTATTTCACGCAGTGTTGTTTATCTGTTAGCTGATTTCGGTATTCAGGTGAAAAGTGCCGACCACAGCGTTGTCCGCTGGGGGAGGTAATGGTATGAAACTTAGCATTTCTCGACACACTCTTCATACTGAGGATTTCGGAATATTGAATTCCCTATAGTATATGAAATTTTCGCAATGCAGTATGACATATTACTATATGATTACATGACATTCCGAGATGGAAAGTCCCATGCGTCGACCTCGAACTACTACTCCGCGTTCAAAGTCTGTTAATTCCCGTTGCCGGCCGGAGTGGCCGAGCGGTTCTAGGCGCTACAGTCTGGAACCTCCCCACCGTTACGGTCGCAGGTTCGAATCCTGCCTCGGGCACATATGTGTGTGATGTCCTTGGGTTAGTTAGGTTTAAGTAGTTCTAAGTTCTAGGGGACTGATGACCTCAGAAGTTAAGTCCCATAGTGCTCAGAGCCATTTGAACCATTTAATTCCCGTTCTGCGGCCATAAGCACGTCGGAAGCGTTTTCACATCACTCACCTGAGTACAAATGATAACTCCGCCACTGCACTGCCCTTTTACACTGAAGAGCCAAAGAAACTGGTACCCCTGGCTAATATCGTGTAGGTCCCCTGCGAGCACGCAGAAGTGACACGGACACGACGTGGCATGGACTCGACTAATGCCTGAAGCAGTGATGAAGTTCATTGACACCGTGAATCCTGCAGGGCAGTCTATAAATCCGTAATAGTACGAGCGGGTAGAGATCTCTTCTGAACAGCTCGTTGCAAGCCATCTCAGATGTGCTTAATAATGTTCACGTCTGGGGAGTTTGGTGGCCAACGGAAGCGTTTAAAGTCCGAAGAGTGTTCCTGGAGCCACTCTGTAGCACTTCTAGACGTGTAGGGTGTCACATTAGCCTACTGGAATTGCCCGAGGCCGTCGGAATGCACAATGGACATGAATGAATGCAGGTCATCATACAGGATGCTGACGTACGTGCCACCTGTCAGAGTCGTATCTAGACGTTATCAGGGGCCCACATCGCTCCAACTGCACACGCCCCACACCATTACAGACCCTACACCAGCTTGACCAGTCCCCTACTGACATGCAGCGTCCATGGATTCATCAGGTCGTCTCCATGTGCGTAAAACGTTCATCAGCTCGATACAATCTGAAACGATATTCGTCCGACCAGTCAACATGTTTCCAGTCATCAACAGTCCAATGTCGGTGTTGACGGGCCCAGGCGAGAAGTAAAGTCATCAAGGGTACATGAGTGGGCCTTTGGTTCCGAAAGCCCATATCGATGATGTTTCGTTGAATGGTTCGTACTCTGACACTTGTTGATGGCCCAGCACTGAAATATCCAGCAATTTGCGGAAGGGTTGCACTTCTGTCATGTAGAACGATTCTCTTCAGTTTTCAATTCCATAAACTTTACGAACAGCCGTATACTTTAGGTTATTTCATTTTATTTCGAACGCAAACAGTTTCGGCAATTCTTTACGGTCGTCGTTGTCCGTTCTTGAAGGATCTTTCTCGGGCCGCAGCGATGTCGGAGATTTGATGTTTTACCGGATTCCTGATATTCACGGTACATTCGTGAAATGGTCGTACGGGAAAATCCCCACTTCATCGCTACCTCAGAGATGCTGCGTCCCATCCTCGTGTGCCGACTGTAACACCACGTTGAAACTCACTTATATCTTGATAACTGGCCACTGCTGCAGTAACCGAATAACAATTGCGTCAGACACTTGTTGTCTTGTATAGGCGTTGCCGACCGCAACGCCGTTTCCTGCCTGTTTACAAATCTCTGTACCTGAATACGTATGGCTATCCCATTTTCTTTGGTGTTTCAGTGTATATCTTATGTACGCGGTACTACTGCCATCTGCATATGTGGTGATCGCTCTCACATGACTGTCAGCTCTGTGTACGTCACTTACATACGACATTTTGAAATACTGCTGCAGCTACGCTACTTGTCGGACGAAAAGGAAAATTTTTCAGCGCACTCCGTAAATTTCAAAAAATGCATACCTAAAGTTCTGCGTATGTAACACTGCTGTTGACTGAGAGAAAAATGTGGTGCTTTACTTTCTGGTCGACATTTGTACACTGTCAGTGTTATAGCATCCGACGTTGTCCCCTAAACAACATTTTTACGCCTTTTCTACTTTACTAGAATTGCTCTGGCAACACGTGGTCGTACTTGTTTGGCTTTAGTTTCTCCTTTGTTCATGCATTTATTTCTTTTTCGGTATTCTAGTGAGAAACCAATGCGCCTGAACGTATACACTGAAGCTTTCATTCAGGCCTCTGACCTTGCGTGGTGGCGCGCGAAATCACATTCGCGGCTGCGACGAAATCCGTGCACTCTTGGCGATGCGCGTCGCGCGAGACAAATGACGCGACGTACTGTTCCGCGGATTTAATCGGAAACCTTTATTGGAGGGACCGGATTAATCGTCCACTCTGTGACGCTATCTGAATATGGGTCCACAGCTTCTTTTTGACCCACGAGACAGGGTTAAATTTCTCTCTCCTCCAAATCCAGTAATCGGAGCCCTGTACTCTGCTAACAGGTCTGTACACCTCCTCCAAGTGGCCAGAAGCAACTCTCGTTGATAATCATCACAACTACAATACAGGAATACAAATCCGAGAAGTAGTGAAAGACGCACAGAGTTCCACCACTCCCAGATTTTCACGAAAATAAGTGAAATTTATTTGGCATCAGTTAACCCTAGGCAAGTCCGTCACTTTTATCCAACACCAATTGCAGCAAGCTAATCGCTGCACGTTCTGCTCTGAGGCCTCTTTCCACCGAATAAGCAAGTGTTCACTGCTCCGACTCACTCGCCAAGAAAACCAGAGAATGTCTAAGACGAATTTCACTCCTGCGCAGAGAAACACACTTTCGAACGCTATCACAGGTTTTCCGTACCGGAAAAGAATCACTAATTTTGGACTTCCGAGGTACAGTAGTAGCCACTTTAAAACACGAATTCCGTCCCTAGGGACCACGACTTGGCACCTTAGCCCACAAGGACTGATAGTCGACTCCCCGACTTCTCGATCTCCAAACCGTTCCGCTAAATTATTTAACACACAAACCTTTCAGCCTGTCAGAACCAGGAGCAGAGATTTAGGCATTCGCACTGGCCATTTTCTGCTGCTGCTTACAGCGTTTCTGCAGTGTGCTGCCTCGAAGCAATACATTAAAGACCTCCTCCGCAGCACTCGTTGGAATCGACTTTTGTCGGGGGAAATTACTCTCTCTGTAAGCTCGTCATGTGGGCTCTGGCCATAACCCATGTCGGAATGGTTCGAATGGCTCTAAGCACAATGGGACTTAACATCTGAGGTCATTAGTCCCCTAGACTTAGAACCACTTAAACCTAACTAACCTAAGGACATCATACACATCCATGCCCGAGGCAGGATTCGAAGCTGCGATCGTAGCAGCAGCGTGGTTCCGGACTGAAGCGCCTAGAACCGCTCGGCCACAGCGGCCGGCTCCCCATTTCCGAGGTTTAGGCGAAAACCAGCCCATAAGCTCTAGACTGACGAAAAAATCCCTTCACCCTGTGAGCCAGATACTGGTCCAGGCAACCACAATATGCACATATGGGCATCTAGGAAATTGGTACGTATTCGACAGCATACTCTACCTAATATGTTCCAAAGTTCCGCACATAAAAACGGGATTTTCAATACCTTGTGTTCTACTGCAGATAGAAAGGTAAGGCCAACTGTTTCGGATTGCCCTCAGCCTAGGGATCATATGCGTACCCAACAGAATGGTTTCCGAAGTGTCACTACCCTACAGCACAAGAACAAAGTCTAAATATTACATTCTCTAGCTTAGGCAAACGGAGCAAATCGGTTGATTCTGTTCGCATTAGATGGGGTTTAAGGGGCTATGGAGGGACCATTTAGTTCGTGGACTGTTCCCCAGAAAACCGAAAACCATGGTTTCTGGGTACCAATACCGAACCGTGGAATCCAAGACCGTTGCTCACATAAAACGACTGATATGTCCCTTGATAACTTTATCCTTTTCTCCGATACAGAGCTTCAACATTATCCTACTCGTACGAGTAAAATACGCGTGTAAAAATCCGGAGACGTAGTTTATAAAATGACGTATTATGGAGAAATACGCTACTGGCCATTAAAATTGCTACACCACGAAGATGACGTGCTACAGACGCGAAATTTAACCGACAGGAAGAAGATGCTGTGATATGCAAATGATTAGCTTTACAGAGCAATCACACAATGTTGGCGCCGGTGGCGACACCTACAACGTGCTGACATGAGGAAAGTTTTCAACCGATTTCTCATAGACAAACAGCAGTTGACCGGCGTTGCCTGGGGAAATGTTGTTGTGATGCCTCGTGTAAGTAGGAGAAATGCATACCATCACGTTTCCGACTTTGATAAAGGTCCGACTCTAGCCTATCGCGATTGCGGTTTATCGTATCGCGACATTGCTGCTCGCGTTGGTCGAGATCCAATGACTGTTAGCAGAATATGGAATCGGTGGGTTCAGGGGGTAATACGGAACGCCGTGCTGGATTCCAACGGCCTCGTATCACTAGCAGTCGAGATGACAGGCATCTTATCCGCATGACTGTAACGGATCGTGCAGCCACGTCTCGCTCCCTGAGTCAACAGATGGGGACGTCTGCAAAACAGCAACCATCTGCACGAACAGTTCGACGACGTTTTGCAGCAGCATGGACTATCAGCTCGGAGACCGTAGCTGCGGTTACTCTTGACGCTGCATCACAGACAGGAGAGCCTGCGATGGTGTACTCAACGACTAACGTGGGTGCACGAATGGCAAAACGTCATTTTTTCGGATGACTCCAGGTTCTGTTTACAGCATCACGATGGTCGCATCCGTGTTTGGCGACATCGCGGTGAACGCACATTGGAAGCGTGTATTCGTCATCGCCATACTGGCATATCACCCGGCGTGATGGTATGGGGTATCATTGGTTACACGTCTCAGTCACCTCTTGTTCGCATTGACCTCACATTGAACAGTGGACGTTACATTTCAGATGTGTTACGATCCGTGGCTCTACCCTTCATTCGATCCCTGCGAAACCCTACATTTCAGCAGGATAATGCACGACCGCATGTTGCAGGTCCTGTACAGGCCTTTCTGGATACGGAAAATGTTCGACTGCTGCCCTGGCCAGCACATTCTCCAGATCTCTCACCAATTGAAAACGTCTGGTCAATGGTGGCCGAGCAACTGGCTCGTCACAATACGCCATTCACTACTCTTGATGAACTGTGGTATCTTGTTGAAGCTGCATGGGCAGCTGTACCTGTACACGCCATCCAAGCTCTGTTTGACTCAATGCCCAGGCGTATCAAGGCCATTAATACGACCAGAGGTGGTTGTTCTGGGTACTGATTTCTCAGGATCTATGCAACCAAATTGCGTGAAATGTAATCATATTTCAGTTCTAGTATAATCTATTTGTCCAATGAATATCCGTTTATCATATGCATTTCTTCTTGGTGTAGCAATTTTAATGGCCAGTAGTGTATGATGTAAAGTGTCTCCGTTATCATCAGAAACGTTCTGGTAACCCCGCGTCACGACTGAAGGTTTTGGTTCGGCTGAGAGGAATATCGCATACAGGAAAAGCGAGTGCCGGCAACACGTGAGCAGGGGAACAGCGGGTGGGCGGCGAGGTTATGAGGCCCGCGGAGAGCGGGCAGCGCGGCTGCGGCAGGTAGGGGCGCCCCGCGGGAGTACAGGCCGCCGCGTGTTGCCGCCCCGCCCGGCGCAGCCGTTCCTCCGCCGGCGTAATGGTCAGCCGGGACTACACGCGCACCTCCCCCGGCACAAAGTGTCCTGTCGCCTAAATCAATAACACGGCCGCGACGCGCCGCGACGCCTATAAACGCGATGACGCCCGCTTCCCCTCCTGCAACATTTAGGCCGACGGCGAAAGAAATCTCGTCGCGGCAGCAAACTCTCAGCTATATTGTTCGCGTCGCACTCGCTTCTTTATAAGTCCCGCCGCGCCACTGTGGAGCAGATCGCGCCGGCGGTCGAACGCGCATTTCCCACCCCTCTACGCGAGGCTGCGGTACTTCACAAGCCAGTTTCGGCTGCTCTCGGGCTGCAGCCCCGCACATCCGCGAGCCATTGACCAGTAGAGACAGAAAACGGGATACGAGTCTAATGTTGCCTGCGACGCTGTTGCCTCAGTGCTACACCGGCTTCCTCCCTTCTCGCTGTAGTTCAAAAATGGCTCTGAGCACTATGGGACTCAACATCTGAGGTCATCAGTCCCCCAGAACTTAGAACTACTTAAACCTAACTAACCTAAGGACATCACACACATCCATGCCCGAGGCAGGATTCGAACCTGCGACCGTAGCAGTCGCGCGGCTCCAGACTGAGCGCCTAGAACCGCTACACCACTGCGGCCGGCCGCCCAATGTAAATGTGCTCATTTACAGGAAGAATGATATCTGGAATATGTTCGATGTAACAGCCCATGCTTCAGACGAAAAATACACAAAGATCGTCCGATGCAAACACAGTTTATTCCATCTCCACCACGAGAAACATTTCTGTTCCTTCAAACGAAAACAGGGCACAGAGCAACATCACTGTTACGTCTCTACTAGCAAAAGGCGCGCTATTTGTGTATTCTTTCAGCCATGGCAACGTGAATTTATAGACTAAGATCGAGTTGTGTAGCTCATCCTTCATTTCTATAGCTTTTTGTAACATTGCTGTGAATTTATTTTTCAAATTAATCACCATTTAGAGAAAAAGCTACATCCTCGAGTCCTATTATCTTTAACAGTCTGACTCGGTAATTTGTGGAAGATATGTGTATCTCAATGTACGAGTAATTGCTAGATACTCCGTGAACAGAGATTAAAAATTAAGAAAAATTTACAACAGGAAGAAATTTTCACTCTGTAGCGGAGTGTGTGCTTATATGAAACTTCCAGGCAGAACTCAGGATATTTGCCTTCCGCGGACAAGGGAACTCTATCGAATGAGCTCCTCAACCACGACTCACGACCTGTCCTCACACCTTTACTTCCGCCAGTAGCTCATCTCCTATCTTTCAAACTTCTCAGAAGTTTATAACACTAGCCAGTCGTGACACAAACTAATGTTACCCTCTGAGAGGATTTATAATTTTGACCGTGCGTGTTGTATGTCTAACGGATAACGGTATCGGACAGTTATTTTGAATTTAACAGAAAAACTAAACAGGCTTTAAACTTTGGGGTTTAATGAAAGTAGTAAATTTCGTATACGAATGAAAAAATGAACGGTCGCCAGCCCCCATTAGGCACAGGAATTTGGAAATATATGTTTAAGAAAATTAAATATTAGTTATTCAAGTTACTTTCATTAATATTTCCCTTTGAGTAATACAAAGAATACAAACGGACACAGGGCACACTGAGCTGCGCGTAGCAGCAGTCACCAATACTGCGCGTAATAGTAATCATAGAAAGCAAAATTTATACCAAACTCACACTAATAAGAGCTACACTCAAGATTGTTCAAAAAATGGCTCTGAGTACTATGGGACTTAACTCCTGAGGTCATCAGTCCCCTAGAACTTACAACTACGTAAACCCAACTACCCTAAGGACATCACACACATCCATGCCCGAGGCAGGATTCGAACCTGCGACTGTAGCTGTCGCGCGTTTCCAGACTGTAGCGCCTAGAACCGCTCGGCCACCCCGGCCGGCTCAAGATTGTTACTGATATGTTACTGCAAGAAGTGCAGAATTAAAATTGGCCAGGAGGCGGTTCTGACTTAACTTACATATAAATACCACAAATAAAAATAAATAATACCACAATTACACTGTTTATACTCCCAATTACAAAAATGGTTCAAATGGCTCTGAGCACTATGGGACTTAACATCTGTGGTCATCAGTCCCCTAGAACTTAGAACTACTTAAACCTAACTAACCTAAGGACATCACACACATCCATGCCCGAGGCAGGATTCGAACCTGCGACCGTAGCGGTCACGCGGTTCCAAACTGAAGCGCTTAGAACCGCAAGGCCACACCGGCCGGCTCCCATTTACAGAAATGTATCAGATTTCCTTAGTAATAATAATATTCCAATTATCTTTCTAATGTGAGAAGAATATGGTGGGTACCCATAAACTGATATTGTATCACTAGTCAAACTCTATGATTATTTCAGCAGAAATATTCAATTCAACTAAATTTAATTCTTAGCTTCTCTTGGAATAGTTTATGTTTTATTTTTCAAGGAAAATTATTCAACACTGAGCTCAATTAACTTCAAAAGTTGGTTCATGATAGGAATCAGAGCTAAATTAAGTTTCAAATGAGTATAACTTATTTGCCTTTTTTCATCACCTGTGAAGCAGGTATTTTAGACAGTAATATTTACACAATCTGGCACCGAATTCTTGCAAAACGATACTTGGCAAAAAGTTGAGAGTATTTTAGTAAAATTCTAACTAGCTTCACTTTTATAATCCTTGGACATCTGACAAACAAAAATACACAATAATAGTGCATTTGAAACAGGATAGCCGCGCGGGATTAGACGAGCGGTCTTAGGCGCTGCAGTCATGGACTGTGCGGCTGGTCCCGGCGCAGGTTCGAGTCCTCCCTTGGGCATGGGTGTGTGTGTGTTTGTCCTTAGGATAATTTAGATTAAGTAGTGTGTAAGCTTAGGGAGTGATGACCTTAGCAGTTAAGTCCCATAAGATTTCACACACATTTGAACATTTTTGAAACAGTATACTCGGTTTTATAAACACTTAGGAGCGGATCCTGCATAGGTTCACGATCAGGATAAAAGTTACTGTTCTAAACACAGGTTTATAGCACTTGGGTTATTATTAAAATCACTCACACAATTTAACTGGTCCATGCTCTGTTACATATCGGTATGCATGAAGTTGGTGGAGCAGTGGCGAAGTAGTGGTGGCAAGCGACGTGGCGGCTAACTGTACTCACGGCTCTTGATGTTTGAGTGCTCTATACAATTTCTTCTTGGCAGCGTATTTTTAACGTGTTAGAGTCATTCTTTATTGCCGAGAGTACCAAGCAACAGTCAAATCCACATCCGGGGCAAATTTCCTTGTAAAGCGGCTTCCAATTGGCTCCCTTGGCACCGTCGATGTGTACCGTGCAACGGCTAGCCACTGACTGCGTACCGTTCCCACCAAGTAGCCGCCCAGTTCGACCGCCAAAACCACATTTTACATCGCGCCGAGCCACTACGGTTGCGGAGGGAGTTCCCTACATCATTGACATTTTACAATACAAGTGCCCTAAGCATGAACCAGTTTTCAATAACATTGTTTTTCTTTTAAATATACGCATATAATAAAATGTCATTATTTTAAATATCATTTAGCTTTTTCCATATATACATTACAGAACTCTAAATTTCTTGTAACAAATCAATGACCTTAACTAAAAAAGAACACACACTTCATAATTACAGTTAGACAGTTACATAATATAATCCTACTTGTAATCGATATAAGAGTTACAAGTTCTTCTGCCAAACTTGCAGGACTAGCACCCCTTTCTTCTACCATCTCCAATGCTTTGCGGTACACAGGCCAAGAATAAACTGTAGGTGGAAACCCGCGCCCGAAACCGTCATCCATCTTGGCAAAAGGACATCGCATTCATAGAAGACAAGGCCTTTCTACGTAGCAAATAGCTGCATCTTCTCCGCTGGCAATCGTGGCATTCGGTTGCGATCACTGAATAAAAAACACTTTTCGAGACGTTCCGCCTACGGTCCATCAGGGAACAAAGTCACGTTTGCTGCCCAAGAGGTGGTCCAGTGCCTTCTGTAACTTCGACGCTCTGTAGCCTCTTTGACTGTCGTTTCTGGATATGGGTTCCTACTCTCGATTTGTTCCTCAAGACACCCACTACAATCCCTCAAAATTCGTCGCAGCATTTCTGGGACACCATGTGTCTCTCCTAACAGTCGTTAGGCACATTTTCTCTCGTTTTTCGCATTGTGTAGCTGCAGTCAGCTAAAAAAATACTGCTACGTCTTTCATGTAATGCCCAACGTCGAAGGAAAACGACGGGTTGATTCCCGTTACAAACAAAACAATTTTAAAGCGGAATTTTACGTGCCCATTCGATAGAGCGGTACCACATTAGTCCAGTAAGACATTCTTTTTATCGGCATGTATTGACAGGGATACTAAAACGCGAAGAATGACCAGTAATTTAGCAGCGACTAAGCAGCGCAGTGATTCTAGTTCCACGGACGAAGGCGGTATTTTAGCTGCTAGAGTACTGGTTATTTTCGTGCCCTTACTGTCCCTTTTAATACGTATCGATGAAAGGAATATCGCGCTACACTTATTTGAGGCCGCTGGTTTTTGACATTTAGACTGCTTAAAATGTTATTTTAAGGCTCTACTGAGTATTTTAAAAGTGTGTATACAACTACAATCGCATGCCACATCGTAAAATCTGCGGCTCTGATTTTTTCTCGTCAAAGATACCGGTACGACGCACCAGTGTGTACCGTCACAAATCAAACACTCTATAAGACAATGTTTGTTGTTATGGTCTTCAGTCCTGAGCCTGGTTTGATGCAGCTCTCCATGCTACTCTATCCAGTGCAAGCTTCTTGATCTCCCAGTACTTACTGCAACCTACATCCTTCTGAATCTGCTTAGTGTATTCATCTCTTGGTCTCCCTCTACGATTTTTACCCTCCACGCTGCCCTCCAATGCTAAATTTGTGATCCCTTGATGCCTCAAACATGTGCTACCAGCCGGTCCCTTCTTCTTGTCAAGTTGTGCCACAAACTCCTCTTCTCCCCAATTCTATTCAATACCTCCTCATTAGTTATGTGATCTACCCATCTAATCTTTAGCATTCTTCTGTAGCACCACATTTCGAAAGCTTCTATTCTCTTCTTGTCCAAACTATTTATCGCCCACGTTTCACTTCCATACATGGCTACACTCCATACAAATACTTTCAGAAACGACTTCCTGACACTTAAATCTATACTCGATGTTAACAAATTTCTCTTCTTCAGAAACGCTTTCCTTGCCATTCATTGTTAAACGACCAAGCATTGTATGGGTACACAATGATCGTCGTGCCCAATGCTTAGGAATATACCGGCATTGCCCCGAGTCCTCGGTTATGCCGAGCGACTTGGCGCAGTGGTTAGCGCACTGGACTCGCATTCTGGAGGACGACAGTTCAAACACGCGTTCGGCAATCCTGATTCGGGTTTTCCGTGATTTCCCTAAGTCGCTTCAGGCAATTGCCGGGATGGTTCCCCTTTCATTGAAGGGACTTGGCCTACTTCCTTCCCCGTCCTTCCCTAATCCAATGTGACTGATCACCTCGCTGTTTGGACCCCTCCCAAAATTCAACCAACCAACCGACCTCGATTATACTTGGGAACGCGTGTGCTCGCCATTTTTTCTTCGCTGGTATAGTCCACCTGCACCGGCTGACTGAGGTCAGTTCAAGTGACGAGTTTTCAGTTGAAGGGGCGGCAGCGGAGACTCGCGAGTCAAGTCTCAAAGCGTACTGCAACGGCGAGTTTTGAGACGACGTCAAAGGACCCGCAGGCGAGTCTGATTTCATCTGTTAAGATTAGGGCACACAGGCCCCCTAACACATCTAATCAGGTATCCTTATTGAGTCAAGAGTACAGTATATGCAATACATAGCTACATCTACAGCACACTCCGCAAGTTTCGGAGAACACACACGGTACCACTAATTGATCTCCCCCCCCCCCCTCCCCCCGTCACTGTTCCACTCAGGACGGCGCGTGGGAAAAGAGAGTGTCGGTAAGCTTTGTATTAGCTCGACTTTTTTCAAATTTTCTCGTCGTGGATACGCAATGCATAATGATAATGATCAATCCCCCGCCACGTTTTGCTGTCTCTATGTGAAGACTAATCTTTGGAAATACTGTAGGGGTTTTGATACTGTTCTCACTATTATATAGGCTGAGTTACGAGAAAGGTTTGTGTATACAGTGTTTTACCACTGTGCCACACAAGTCGTCCGGTCGTAGTAGATACTTAATGCTACACATGAGAAACTGGGATGGGTCTCTAATGATAATAATAATAATAATAATAATAATAGAGATATAGTAATGAATACGTGGAATTTAAGAAATATCTTATTAACATTGCGTTAAACTACTTCCTCATTGCATTCGCATCGAACGTGAGTAATGACATCTAGCAGAAATATATGGCAATAGTATGTAACACCGAAAATGCATATAAAATACATTCTGCACCATCCAAAATTTTCGCCGTTTGACATCCATTGGTAGCTTGTATTGTACTTCTGATTCCGAATCTGTAAGTTTTGTCACATAAACTGTATTTAATACGTAATCGATGAAATAGTGCACTGCGTATAATTGATTGTAATTATAATGAAAATATTGTAAATTGCTGGGTAAGAGCCACGGGAACTTTATTTAAATGTATCGATAGCAACGACGAAATGGCAGAAGCTGTGCCGTTGTTCATCTTTGCGTATGGAGAATCTCCGTCGCGTTGCGAGCAGAGAGGAAGCGGAGCAGCTCGAGTAATGAAAGAGTGCGGAAGTGTTTGTTGGTCGCTCCCGCAGACGCGGTGTGCAGCTTACTGGCGCCAGTGTAGGTGCGCCTGATTCGTTAAGTCCCGAGTACTGAGAGCAGAGTAGGAGCGGACAGGCCGAGGAAGCTGCAGTTCTAACTGTTGGCTGTCCCATAAGTATCCGTAGCTCTGAAGACGACTCAGGGTTCTCAAACAGCAGCAGCAACAGCGACAGCTCAGCATTATCGTCGGCTTCGTTCTTCGTCGTCCGCACAGCCACAACATCGTAAGACTGTTAACTGACAGATATAGTACTGTAGAGGCTTAACCCAGATGCATTTCTTTCACAAAGTATGACCAACTTGAATAATAACCTGCAATAGTTAAAACTTGTAGGGCCCCTGTGTTGTCCTTGTCCTCAGACATTATAACCAAGCAGGGTCCTTTTCCTTTCCATGTAATCACCGAGTAACGTAAGAATATGCAAATTCATTAACTATTTACTGCCAGTTTTGTGTGTTTGCTAATCACCGGTTTCAGTCTAAATTTTCTGCCTCAGTAACTGTTCATTCTTGTATTTCATAATACAGGCTTAACTAATTTGCAGTTTTGAGGATTAACTTCGTTCACTTAAATTAAAGTAAAATTTCACTGGCAAAACTAATAACCGAAGATACAGCACAAATTAAGAGTACGCAACTTCATTTATTCTTATTTAGTTTTGGGAGTGACTTCTCCTGGCTTGCTACGTATTTTTGTTGTTATTTTAAAAGTGAAATCAGTTGCTCAATTGCGCAAACTAAATTGAATTCAGTCTTTCAATAATCAAAAGTAAATTGCTTGCCTCTATCTAAATTTTGCATTACGTTACATTGAGGTTACTGAAAGTATTTTTTTTTTACATAACAAAGTTTTAGTTATATTTATTTAACCAGTAACTCCATTTAACTTTACTTTCAGAATTTAATATTTCAGAATGAGCAAATTAACTCAGTGCTTTCTGACCATATATTTTCTCGTGAACTGTTACCATGCCAGTGATTATTTGCTTAAATTTCTTTGCCATCACCTTTCTTAAGATTCTGGTAATTCATTGCCCTAGCGGGCTGGCGACCGTTTAATTATCCCCATTTTAGCTAATCAGTGTTTTCTTCTATTATCAGTAATTTTTTGTAGTAATTATTACGTGGTATAGCTTTCCGCCCTGTGTGGTTCGTGAGCGATTGCAGTATATTTCACCCATTTCAAAATTATCACCAGTATTTAGATTAGGTTTAGAATAGATTCTTCATTCAGAAGGATCTGTTGTACACTTTCCTCCAACTAATTGTCGTTATTTTCCTTCGGTAACGATAGCCTTACTCACTGTAAAATTTCACTAGGCATACGCCATCACGGGCAGTTATATCGCAATCAAGTAGGCCGATAAGGAAGGGGAAGGTTACAAGTACACAAGAAAGAGCAGAAGTAGTTGACTGTTCAGACGAATAGCAATAAATAACAGAATAACATTAGCAGACCGGACATAAAGAAGGAAACAGAAATCGACAGAGTAGAGAAAAGCGTAGACTGTGTCAATAATGTTACAGAGGTGCTGATTCAACGTTGGGCAGAAGCAAAACAGCCGGGATATGCTCTGAGGGAAGCTACGCCGATAAGAGGAGACTGAAGATTTATCGGTTGAGTGGTTTTGGACAAGATGCAGGTTACACGGTAGTTTGTCCTAGCGCCTTATGGTTGAAATCGGAAGGAGATTGAGGAATAGTTAGTGTTACGCAAAGATACAATCAAGATGCTGGACGTATTCGACCTGGTGTTCGAGTTATGGAATGATGATTAGTATCTGCCATGTGAGTGGAGGCATGGAAGACATCAGTGATTAAAAACTCGATGAAGGAAATGCGAAGAGTGAAAATCACGTCATCTAAACAGTCACACCTACCTCAACTGACCAAAGGGAAGACTTACGTAATCAAACAACCGAATGTTGCACATATATCTTACGCAAACGATCACTGCTAGCCTAAGTCACCTGGAATTTTCACTATTATTGCTGCGTTGCACTACATTACATCACGTACAGATTTGCCAGAATTGAAATATTTTTTGTTTTATTTGAGGTAGAAATATTATACTAAATTTTTGGATTGCAAGTAGGCAAGAGAGAGATTTCCTGTATGTTGTAACAGTTTGTGCTTCCCAGTTTAGAAGTTCATCCAAGATCATACCGGTACGTTTTACTGTTTTTTGATAGAGTAATAGGATGCCATCAAGAGGTGTTGAAGGAACTGTTTGACGAAAATATCAACTGATCAATTTTCGTTGTGATATGTGGATGGTCTGTAACTTCTTAGGTCTAGTTTAAGGCCAAGTTTTGTGCCCATCGTGATACTGAGCAAAATACGTCATTCATGCTTGATAATGCAGCAGCAATGTTCTTAAAACTGGCGCTTAGATACACGTGTATGTCGTCAGTAGCACAGACGAAATATCACTGACACACAGCGAGAAATACTGTTTTACCTGTTCATTTCATCTCACATAGCTTCTTAGTATCACCTCTAAATGTATAAAAGATGTGACATGCTACTGATTTTCGCTACTAATCCTCTTCCTCTTTATCATGGGCATTACCTTGCTTTTATCGACAATCAAAGAAATCTGCCATATATTACGCAAAGTGGTTCTTTGTGATTTTAGTTATGTACTATTGTATTTCTAGAGTCTGTGAATCACAGGTCAAATGAAAGACACGTCTCTGACAAGAAACGGTCTTCTGGCGTTTGTAAAAATCGTTAATTACAAAAACGAAACGTCTTCCGAAATACCGAGTAATTAGCTTAAAATGCTCTTCGAATGCTTATGCAGCATTTAATGGAAGGCTGCCTTAGTTGTTGATATGTGCTTCATTTCACATCCAGTCCGTTTTCACGTAGATCTGAAATAGTGAAATTTTCGGATCCTCTTGAAAATAACCTGGATGTGGAGACCGAAACATTTCGTAGACTTAAATGAAGTACAAAATGGTTCAAATGGCTCTGAGCACTATGGGACTCAACTGCTGTGGTCATAAGTCCCCTAGAACTTAGAACTACTTAAACCTAACTAACCTAAGGACATCACACACATCCATGCCCGAGGCAGGATTCGAACCTGCGACCGTAGCGGTCGTGCGGTTCCAGACTGTAGCGCCTTTAACCGCTCGGTCACTCCGGCCGGCTAAATGAAGTACATATTAGCGGCCTTTTATTAACAGAATATACAGTTTCGGGACAACATCCTCCGAACATTGAGAAACCAATAATACTCATGGACACTTAGTGACAGTCGAAGAATAATTAGTATTTTCAGCGCCAACAGAGTAAGGCGTTTGTGCGATTCACATTCTGTGCATCGTAAGTATGAGACTCAAATGAGGAGTTGTGTCAACCGTGTGCAGATATTATTTCAATTGAGAAGCAAAACAGAAGTGTTCTTAAGGCAATGGGGTTTGTAATGACACTATGCTTCGAAAAAAATCATGTTCCTATCGTCGAACAAACTTTTTAAAAAAACTCTACAGGATTTAATTGCCTGGAATGTCGAGTCAGATCACTGTTGAAGTATTCAACACTACCCTCTTTTCGCCGGTCGGCGTGGCCGAGCGGTTCTAGGGGCTACAGTCTGGAACCGCGCGACCTCTACGGTCGCAGGTTCGAATCCTGCCTCGGGCATGGATGTGTGTGCTGTCCTTAGGTTAGTTAGGTTTAAGTAGTTCTAAGTTCTAGGAGACTGATGACATCAGAAGTTAAGTCCCATAGTGCTCAGAGCGATTTGAACCATTTTTGAACTACCCTCTTTTCAAACCATTGATAAACAAGCCAGCAAACCATGTTCAAATGTTCAAATGTGTGTGAATTCCTGAGGGACCAAACTTCTAAGGTCATGAGTCGCTAGAAATACACACAACTTAAACGTACTTATGCTAAGAACAACACACACACCGATGCCCGAGGGAGGACTCGAACCTCCGGCGGGAGAGGCCGCGCAGTCCGTGACATAGCGCCTCAAACCGCACGGTCACTCAGCGCGGCCAGCAAACCATCAAATAACATAACTACATGAAACTTTTCCCATACGTAGAAGGAACTGCTACCGTATAGTACGTGAAAGAAATACGGTATGAGACGAATAGAAATGACTCTTTTATTCAAAGACAGTTACTACACTGAAGCCACCGCGATTTATGATGGTTGGTTGGTCATTACAAAAGGTGGGACGTGATCCTTAACCGGGTGTGTGATCACGAAGGACGGCAATACATGCTCCGCATCGCGCTCCCGTGCTGACCATCAGGTTGGTAAGCAGTGCTTGTGGTACGGCATCCCATTCCTCCACCAACGAAGTTGACAATTATTAGATAGTAGTTTAAGCATGTGGACGTGCTCCAATACGTCTCCCCAATGCTCTCTATAACCGCTCGACAGGAATGAAATCGGGGAAACGGCCAGGCCAGACCAATCGCCGAATACCCTCTCGTATTAAGAGCTCCTCCACCGGCACAGTTCCACGCTGTCATCCTAAAAAAAATGAAGTCACGGCCGAATGCACATACACGTGGGGAAGGAGTATAGTGTCGCAATAACGTTGGCAGTGAGTGTAGCGTTTTCAAAGAAGTGGCTCTGAGCACTATGGGACTTAACTTCTGAGGTCATCAGTCCCCTAGAACTTAGAACTTCTTAAACCTAATTAACCTAAGGACATCACACACATCCATGCCCGAGGCAGGATTCGAACCTGCGACCGTAGCGGTCGCGCGGCTCCAGACTGTAGCGCCTAGAACCTCTCGGCCACTCCGGCCGGTGTTTTCAAAGACTTGAAGGTCAATAACTCTAGGAAAAATTATGCCTCGACATACCGCAACACTTGCACCACCAAAATAATGACGTTTGACAATGCTGGACATATGCTCACGGTGAAAGGTGAGAACACGTAACGTACCCAGGAACAATGTCGAACATTGTCGTTTCAATGACCCAGATGTTATGATGTGGGGAGGCATAACGTTGCATGGGCGTTCTGACTTTACTTATAAATGGCGGCTATAAACTTAAACATATAATAATTCCAATCCCAAAGAAAGCAGGTGTTGACAGATGTGAAAATTACCGAACTATCAGTTTAATAAGCCATGGCTGCAAAATACTAACACGAATTCTTTACAGACGAATGGAAAAACTGGTAGAAGCCGACCTCGGGGAGGATCAGTTTGGATTCCTTAGAAATGTTGGAACACGTGAGGCAATATTGACCTTACGACTTATCTTAGAAGAAAGATTAAGGAAAGGCTAACCTACGTTTATAGCATTTGCAGACTTAGAGAAAGCTTTTAACAATGTTGATTGGAATACTCTCTTTCAAATTCTGAAGGTGGCAGCGGTAAAATACAGGGAGCGAAAAGCTATTTACAATTTGTACAGAAACCAGATGGCAGTTATAAGAGTCGAGGGGCACGAAAGGGAAGCAGTGGTTGGGAAGGAAGTGAGACAGGGTTGTAACCTATCCCTGATGTTATTCAATCTGTATATTGAGCAATCAGTAAAGAAAACAAAAGCTAAATTCGGAGTTGGAATTAAAATCCATGGAGAAGAAATAAGAACTTTGAGGTTCGCCGATGACATTGTAATTCTGTGAGAGACAGCAAAGGACCTGGAAGAGCAGCTGAACGGAATGGACCGTTTCTTGAAAGGAGGATATAAGATTAACACCAACAAAAGCAAAACGAGAATAATGGAATGTAGTCGAATTAAGTCGGGTGATGCTGAGGGAATTAGATTAGGAAATGAGATACTCAACGAAGTAAAGGAGTTTTGCTATTTGGGGAGCAAAATAACTAATGATGGTCGAAGTAGAGAGGATATAAAATGTAGACTGGCAATGGCAAAGAAAGCGTTTCTGAAGAAGAGAAATTTGTTAACATCGAGTATAGATTTAAGTGCCAGGAAGTCTTTTCTGAAAGTATTTGTATGAAGTGTAGCCATGTATGGAAGTGAAACATGGACGATAAATAGTTTAGACAAGAAGAGAATAGAAGCTTTTGAAATGTGGTGCTAGAGAAGAATACTGAAGATTAGTTGGGTAGATCACATAATTAATGAGGAGGTATTGAATAGAATAGGGGAGAAGAGGAGTTTGTGGCACAACTTGACTAGAAGAAGGGATCGGTTGGTAGGACATGTGTTGAGGCATCAAGGGATCACCAATTTAGTACTGGAGGGCAGCGTGGAGGGTAAAAATCGTAGGGGGAGACCATGAGAGGAATACACTAAACAGATTCAGAAGTATGTAGCTTGCAGTAGGTACTGGGAGATGAAGAAGCTTGCACAGGATAGAGCAGCATGAAGAGTTGCATGAAACCAGTCTCTGGACTGAAGACCACAACAACAACAACAAACTTAAACAGTTGTGGGTAGCGATACACTAGTCACCCGTGTGTTATCTTGAATATGAAGAATGCTTCTTGCGTAAAAGTGCCTAATCTGCCCTTCCACTTCAGTTTTGGTATGGGTGGAAGACAATTTGATTAATATATCTACATTAGCCTACTTCAGTCGATTCCTAATTGTATTTTTAAGGATACTGCTGAAGCATCCTCTGCCCGCGGCTAAATTTTATTAAAAGTGGGAACCTGTCTGACAACTTCAGTATCAAAGTATCGGATTTCTGCTCCTGCTGGCAGGGTGAAGCTATGCCCAGTCTTGCTGATAAGTCACATAATTAAAGCCACATCTAAATTTATAGTACAGAAGAGGAATTTTTCAAACACTAGTCAGAGGAGTGTCTTATTGTGACTCAAATAAGACGGATATATTATGATTTCCACATATGTAACTTTATATATAATATACTCCTATACGTTATCTTCATCCCTCACCTCGGGAAAATACTCAAAATTAATATTCAGGTTTCACTACCTAATTTGATTTTGAACTTTAATCACCTCTTCTACTTTTTTCTGTGTGCACTCTAACTACAGGCACTATATTTTTAACTCTTGAGAAGGTGTCAATTATGCTCGTTAATGATTGTCGCATGTTACTGCAGTATCAACAAACACAAATTGTAAATGGCTCTCCAGCGCAACTAAGTCTGCTGTAATTATTTTATTTTGCAGTGTCTAGATACCTAGATAATTACACTGCTGTTTGTAAACTGGGGACTCCCTAAATGATACGAACCTTGCATGACATTTAACGCCGAATAAGATAAGTAAATAGTGAAGCTTAAAAGGTTGTAAGGCTGTTCGCGGCCTGAACAGTGCTCTCCGAAGCGCTGTGTAAGTCTATGTATGTGTAAACGGCTGTAGACGCACGTTGCCAGATGTGTTTCGTTGTCCGCCCGTGCTAAACGTTGCATGAGAGATCACTGTGCCTCACCGACACCGCATGACGAATTTACGGCCTTTGAAGAGGCAGCCAACGTTCGCCCTTCGTAAACGTTGTTTGTATCGTGATGCTGGGGTACGTTCCAAGATAAAAGAGCACGCTACGAGCAGTAAGCTGGTCAGTAGTTTAAGAGATACATTGTAATGCAAAAGTGGCAGACATTAGATCCACATGAAAGCGTCTATTCGTCACATCATAGATGTTGCCGACGGTGACTTACAGTTGAGGGATATTTCCTCAGTGAAGAGTATGACTGAAACTAAGCGTCTAGCAGCAATTACCCATCATCAGTATTTCAATTGCCATTTTTAACACAGATCAAGAACCTGTTATACTTACGTGGGTGACATGGATGCGAGTTACGTTGAAGTAATTTTCGACATGCTTTGCTACGTGGAACAATGACACAATGTTACGGTTTTATGTGATTGCCATTACGAATTGATTCACATTCTGCTGAATTCTTCATTCAGCAGAAACGTATATAATGTAGATTGTACCAGAAAGACGTGTGGCATTGTTTTAAATACTTACATTGCAAAACACCATACATATATTTCTGGGGGTCATAATACCACAGAAACAGGAATTCTGGATATGAATGGATATAACTCAGCATCCAGTTATTACAAGTCAGGTATGGGGTAAGGAGGAGCTGCCAGTTATTAAAAATGACAGAAATAAGCAAACATTTATAGTCTTGTGTTTAGTAATGATCAGCATTTTGAGGGCTGTGCTGTATAAACAGAAATTCATGGAAAATTAGTTTCAATATACGTGACTACAGTTGTTAATTTTGAGTTATTCATACAGGAACTGGATGTATTATGGTACTTTTTAACTTCTAAAGAGATTTATACAGTACTAAATGGACATTTTAATTTTATATATTAAGTAGAACACCTATTCTGTAGTTATAGTTGAGTACCTTGCCACTTTATATAATCCAGTTCCCCTCATATAATTTGCAACAATAAGCATTGGAACCACTGCAACGGCCCTGTAACATTTATTTAGAGGCGGTGACACTGCAAAATAATCACAACTGTCAACTCCAAAATGACAAAAATTAGATTTAGAAAACCACGGGTCTGTAAATGAAACAGGAATCTAGGAACTTGCTGCTGATGAAAAGTATAATGTATTCTGTAAAATAATCAAAGGCTAATTTGCTAATTTAAATATTGTTGTCCTAAAAAATAACCTGTGTGAGTAAATTAATAGCTCCTAAGCCCTGGTAACAAGCACAATCAGATTATCATGCAAAATTAAGACAAGCCATCTGTTAACATCAGAGGATACACATGATGATAAGTCATACCCTCAGTTTGTTTCAACATCCACCTCTTATTCGGGATCCTTATTATTAAGTAATGTAAGCAGTCGACTGGAGTAGCAGTAAGGCATCACAGTTGCAAAATTCACCGAAACGGTACGGCTCAACTCGAGTCAGGTTGTTATATCCACAACTACACTAAACGTTGGACACGTACTGGTCAGAGCTTTTCAATTCGAGATTTTCAATAGAGCTGTCTCCTGAGATATTTGTCATTCCTCTCGAATCACCAGTTACATATCCAAGAAATAGCCAGTGTCATTCTGTAGCCTAATGTTAACATTACTAGATGCATTTCTTAGGCAGAGTGTCACGTGAAAGACAGAATTAAGTGGGATTAGCGACAGCCAAGAGGGTGACCAACGATATATACGAACAGTTTCAGTTCTTGAGTAGTCCTTTTTTCCGATCTTATGTCCTCTACTGGCCCTACTCTCAATCCTCAAATTACCAAGGTGGAAAACGCGAACATTATTTCGGTTGAACTCCCGGAATAGATAACAAAGCCATATCATCGATTTTTTTTAGTTCATCCATAGCTAGACCGTTGGCACACTATCGACCGAATTGCAGACTAAAATGTTGAGGAATGTCAGCAGTCGGAATAGAAACTCTCAGCGCCAGAGCAAACGTTAGTGGTATACTGTGCGTGTCTAGGCGTCGCTGGAAATCCCGTGTGCTGGGGAGTCGCACCGTTGCCTCCAACCCAGGCGTCAAGGCTATGCCGAGCCGGCTCAAGCTGGCAGTTAACGGGGTGTGGTTTGTGTAAGATGCTGAAACAATGGTGAGGAAAAACTCACAATACGTTGTCTTGTACGACCTGCTGAACAAGACAAATGTCACCGCCCGCTAGATTTCCCAACATCTCGAACCCATTCAAAAGGCCACCGAAGCGAGGCGATAGGGGAAATGTTTCAGGCAAATCCGGTTGACTTCTTTAGCCACCTAATCACTATGGACGAGTGCTGGGTGAATGACCAATACTCCAAGTCAGAAGAAGAAAGCCAGAAAGTGGATTCCTCAACACTGAAAAAGGCGAATATCCAATCATTATCGGGCAAGGTGAGGCTGTTTTTTTGGGACTGTCACAGTGCTAACAGATTATGCCCGTAATGGCCAGCTGGTTAGTGCATAAAACTACCAGTATATCCTGACGAGATCACGAGAGGCTGTCAAAACAAAATATCGCAGGAGGCTGTCAAACCTAATGAGTATTTTTGTTCAAAGACAACACCCAATCTCATTTTTCACAGGTCATAGTCCACAGTCACTCTTGCACTTTCTTTGGGCTAACAAATTTTGGCCCTCACTCCGTATTCCATGACACAGTCTCCTCGGATGAAACTTTTGGTGGAAGACATTTCCAGAACGTCGACTAGAAAGTTTTCTCTGGGTATAACGTTTCCTGAAGAGTCAATATGTAGATTTCGACAACGATTGTCTCCGGCAAGTAATCTGTCGTTCGGAAAAATGTGCCGCATTGAAGGCGTTATGAAGGAGTTACAAGGTCTCAGCTTGATATTTTCAAGGCCATAATTAAAACTTTATGACTATCTTTTTGCATAGTAAAACGGCCAGACAAGGAGCTGAATTCTCGCGAAGTGCCACCATGGTATTGTGAATTGGTGGCCTCGGTGGACGTGTGTGCAGAGTTAATGAAACACCAGTTAAGTATACTGTTTTTGTACGTTCAACAACTTAATCTTCAGCAAGATATTTATAATGTGGTAAAATTCACGTTATAGCTGAACACGCATTTAAGTTCTCTGTCTTTTTCTGTCTTGTTTCTCTGTCAGTCACATGTAACCGCTCTGGTAACTCACTGCAATCGCTTTCGAGAGGCCGGCGGTTGAAGTCAAATGATGTTTAAGCTCGTCGGTAAAGGGAACAGCCGATTTCCGTCCCTGTTCTTTGTCATTCGCAGTCTGTGCTCCGTCTCTAAAGATCTCGTCGTCGACGGGGCGTTACGTCCTAATCTTGCTTTTTACTTACTATAATCCCATTAACATTGTTGCAAAAACTCCTCAAAATTATCATGCTCCTAAAACAGATGAAAACCATTTCTAATTTATTTTACGACAATTGCAAAAGGTCATAGGAGCAACGACATACATGGTAAATCATTACATAATCGTCCATAAAATACTTGGAAATGGCCTAGGGACGAAATTGTACAATTGTGCAACAAATAAAGAGAATGTCAGCTGAAGCCATCACGAAATGCTTCAAAAAATTCATCGCAGCTGCAGACCCTATCGCAATGAAGATTATAGCTACTTATCACTGGAAGAAAAACTTAAACGCATTCATGATCACAGTGCATATCAGATGTGAGTCTGGTTGATAACCAACGAAAACTAAATGACCCAGCCTCTATTAACACTCAAAAAATTGCCCGTTAGCAATTTACTAACAAGGGAACCTCCCTATCGCACCCCCGTCAGATTTAGTTATAAGTTGGCACAGTGGATAGGCCTTGAAAAACAGAACACAAATCAATCAAGAAAACAGGAAGAAGTTGTGTGGAACTATGAAAAAATAAGCAAAATATACAAACTGAGTAGTCCATGCGCAACATAGGCAACATAAAGGACAGTGTTAGCTCACGAGCGCCGTGGTCCCGTGGTTAGCGTGAGCAGCTGCAGAACGAGAGGTCCTTGCTTCAAGTCTTCCCTCGAGTGAAAAGTTTACTTTATTTTCGAAAAGTTATGATCTGTCCGTTCGTTCATTGACGTCTCTGTTCACTGTAATAGGTTAAGTGTCTGTGTTTTGCGACCGCACTGCAAAACCGTGTGATTAGTAAATGAAAGGACGTTCCTCCCCAATGGGAACCGAAAACATTTGATCGCAAGGTCATAGGTCAACCGATTCCTCCACTGTGCCAACTTACAACTAAATCTCAAGGGGATGCGATTGGGAGGTTCCCTTGTAAGGAGTGCTAACACTACATAAACACGGCAAAGCGGTGACTCATGTGTCCACGAAAGTTAACCATTCATTAATGAAAGATTGACACAAAAAGTTTCAAGAACCAAATTTGAACTACTATGTATTTCGGATCGGTTCGTATCAATTACTGGTCTAAAATTGTGATAGTCAAACTCTTTTGCTCAAGAGCCAACACTGACATTGTGGAGCGGCACCTCGTACTGCGTATGTACCGATATTTTTACTTGGTAGCCTACATAAATCTGTACATGATGAGTGCATTGTTGATTAAGTATAGTAATGGCGCGATAAGTCTGTTTCAGACTTCCCCCACACTCAGCGACTGTAAAAGACACTGACTGACACACTAATTGCATGACGAAGTGTTGTATTGTCTATGTGAACAGATGATTGATTTATAACAGTAGCTGTACTTATATTTACATTAAATACATTATGCAATATGAGACACGATCACAAGTGTTTACTAGATGTTTTCAGTGTTATTTTCCTTCTAACTATTACATTGTACTACAACAACCTTATTTTATTTTCATATTCCTTGCTACAAATATGTAGCGCATTTTAACATGACCGTTCCTATAATGGACATTCAAATATGCATGTTACTTCCGTTTGAAATTTATACCACAGCAGCGATCGGCACAAGTCGAGCACGCCCATCAGATGTCAGTTCTGCCACAGGAAAACAAACAATATAACACCAGTGGTAAAAATGCTCCTATCGAAGCACAAAAACTGAGAATATATTGCTGTTTATTTAAAAGACTCTGACTGAAAAGTTGGATACCAGTTGTCTCATTCTACTCGTACCTTCCTTAGCACCTTTGAAAATTTTCCCAAAAATTGTGGCATGCAAATATATTCGCGCTTTTTTTAACATTCAAATCAACTGTAACTCACACAAGCTCCCCTAACTGTAACTCAATCAGTCCCAATAGTCCATCGCTGAAAGTCGCTCACACTCATCCATTCCCAGTTGCCCTTTCTCACTCACTCATTTATCTCATTGCCGTTATCTCTGTGTGTCTCTCTGTCATTGTATCCCACATCATAGACACAGTCCCCTTCCTTCTGTCCTACTACTACAGTCTTTTCTCACTGTCGCTATTCCCTCTCGCTCTCTCTTACTGCCAATATCTCATTCCTTCCTTCCTACTGCTGCTGTCTCTTCTCACTGTCACTACTTCCCTATTCTTCGTTGTCACTGTCATATAATTTTTGTGTCTTACCCACTTCCACTTTCTCTTTATTTCTCTACCACTGACGCTTTGCCTAAAATTGTTCTGTCATTGTCAACTATGTTCCGTTACCACCGTGTCCCTCTTTTTCTTTCACATTGTCGTAGTCTCCTTCGCTCTTTCTATAATACAACCACTGTCTACTGTCATCTAGCATTTATTACTTTTCATTCTCTTTGCCACTGCTACTGTCTTCTTCTCTCTCACCATAAAACCCCGAATATGTTCGCATGCCAAAATTTTTGGAAAAATTTTAAAGATGCTGAAAAGGGTTGAATGAGGCAACTGGTACCCTACTTCTCATTCAGAGTCATTTTTTAAATAAACAGCAACATATTCGCATGTTTTGTGCTCCGACAGGTGCATTTTTCCGTCGGTTCCCTTCTTCTCCCTGCTGCAGCAGGACATGTAGCTTGTATGAAAAGAAACGTGTTGGTCAGTAAAATTTAGATAGTTTAATTCTGTGAAACTGAAATAACGCAAAACTAATTTTACAACTCAGAACGGATTTTGCGCGCAAAAGAATTTTGCATGTGCTTCAGTACTATAACATGGGGTTCCCAAATGAAAACGGAGACACTTTACAGCATATTTCTCCATGCTACGTCACTTTATAAACTATGGTTTCGTCTCACATCAGATTTTACGTGCACAAGTAATGTAAACTTGAAACTCTTTAGCTCGGAAACGGATACTAGTTTGAAGAAAATGTTCGAGATTGTTTGATATTGGGACCTTCGAAATACATTGTAAAAATTACAGCCATTTGCTGTGCTTAGCCATCTCCGAGTCCGTGGTTAGGTTTTGGTAGTCAAAAAACAAGTTTTTTGAGTGTTTCTGGATAACGAATAAAGATTTTTGAAATGGCGGGATGGATCTTCTAGGTAAATGTCAAGAGAATATACTTTTAAAATTTGAGTAATCTGCTGCGGTTATTTATTATTTAGATTTCGCCTCATTCCGGATTTTACTTGAAGAAGTAGGGTAACTTTGAACCCCTGTATCTTTGAAAGGAATAAAGATATCAAGAAAACTTTGAAGGTCCTTTGAAATCAGGATTTTAGGAATATATCTTAACAATTACAGCTATTTGATGCGCATAGCCAATTTGGAAAACTTGGTTGCTCTGGCGACGGCGAAAGTACAGTAAAAAAATCTTTTTTGTGAGGTTTTCTCAGCACTGTCCAAGAGGTAAATGGTGCCTCCATAAGCCCCTTAAGGCATCTAATGCAAAAACCAACCGATTTTCTCCATTTGCCAAGCTGGAACAAATGTGTAATATTCAAACTATGACCCTGTACTATAGAATAGCGACCCTTAGACGATACGTTTGCTGGATACAAATGGTCGCTAGCTCAAGGGATATCCAAAACACTTGACGCCACCTTTTATTACCAATAGAACCCGAAATATGAGCACCGGGAAATCCTGTTTTTAAGCGCGCCGTTTTGGAACGTATTATGTACACATTCTGTAGCATGCATACCGATTCCCCCTCTCCCATCCTCTAATCCCTCAGTGGCCGCGCTACTTACCACTCTGCCCCTGAGGCAGGCGGCCAAGTTTACTTAGTTCACGGCCGAATTCACCAGCGTCAATTAAAATTAAGCACATCTTAAAATACCACTGTCTCTTTAAGCTTCTCTGTTTGTTACCGAATGGGAAAACTACACTCTTAAGAAACTCTTAACGTTACTTGATGTTTTGGGATTCGGCTGTTAGTTGCTAGTTGAAAATCATTATAAAATACGTTTGAGAACCGGGGGCCACACGTATGTTTCATACGGGCCGCGTGTGGCCCGTGGGCCGCAGTTTGACGATCATTGATCTAAAACTTCACAATGCCTAGTCGATCGCGAAATCAACATTGTCAATCTGATGCGGGGATTCGCCCCACGCTTAGCGCCCATTCATCTCAAGATAGCGAAGTACACAGATAAACACTACAGCTGCAACACCAGGAACGCCAGCAAACAGCCAGATTTTACTTGCGGTACGTATACAGCATAGTAGCAAGAATACATTATTTGAAGGCGTACAAGGTGTAGTGGCAGGTAATGGCGTACCACACTCTCGATAAATAACCAGATATTCCCAGTAGTCTGCTGGCTAGAACAACTGTCCAACACGGTATGTAGGGAGGACAGCACAGGCCACATGAGGTCTTGAGTCACCTTTGAGTGAGACTTCGTAGATAGAGCTCAGTATTGAGCCCTAACACGTCAGAAATGCAACGGCTGTTGTCCACTTTACCGTCTCTAACAACCAGAGGTGATCGTATTGAGAACCCAGTGGCATCCTATACCATCACGGCGATTGCTGATCCCGTGTAACGATAGCGAATGCAGTTTGGTTACGTGCGTAGTTCTCGTAGCGTTCATGCACGGACACGTCCACCGTGATATTGTTCGCATCATCAGACCTCGTCTGAAAGGACGACGTGATGCCACTTCCGAGTCAAAGGAAGCTGCAACAGTGCTCCTTGTCGTCAGGGTCAGAGGCGTTACAAATATCGCACTGTTCGTGTCGATATCTGTCTTGCAACTAACAAGGAACATCCTGAGTGCGAGGTCTCAAGTTCAATCTTTAGTAAGGCTCATTTGAAAGTGTTGTGTTAAAAATTATGTCAGGAAAAATATTATCTACTAATGGCTCACCATACGCATCAGGAGGTAAATAGAAAGTGAGTGTCAGGGAGGTGCAGAGATCAACCTTCCAAGGGATGTACGTATTCCGCTTCACAAAATGGACATCTTCGACATTCAAGAAATGTCCAAAACAAACCATTAACTGGCATCATAAACGCCGAATGAAAAATGCGTACCACAGTCCCCACAAAGGTTCGCACCATCAAGATCGAAGGCGAACTCCTTGGGAGTTACAACCCGTGCAGGACGTTCAGCTAAGTATCCACTCGTAAACAACACGCATAGAATCATATTCGTGTAGCGGAGTGACGAGAACTGGTGGAATGTGATAGCTTGCAACCGGATGTGAAACAGTCTGTCGCGAAGCTTATCATGAAACTGGCTACCCTTTAAGGCATAGCTGCAGATAGAGTGGTAATATGTTTTAGAGGCACGGACAGAACTAGTATCCAGAGGTTGAATTTGTCGAGAAGTTCCATGTTGTATGAACAACAATGTCACACACTTTTCAGGCGGGATAGTTTGCTCTAAAGGAGTATGATTTTTATACGCAGACCAAGAATCAAGCAAAATCAAGCTATTTTGATTAGCTTCTATCCGAAAGCTGTGCTCATACCACAGTTGTGGTTCTCTTACGCCCATTATTCCACTCGTGCTTGCTGTGACGAAAATATTCCCTACTACCATTGCAAGATCACGCACACAACAAAGAATCGTGTGGGGCAGAGCACCTCCGGCTCCTCGCTGCACATAAATAAATTCCAGCCAATTTTCCATCCAGATTAGCAGTCGGTATAAATATACACGACTGCCCTGAGGCACTGATGTTAATTCATCTTGATACAATTCTCTTGGTATCTCTAATTTCCGGGATTCCTTTCATATGCATTTCCTCTTCAAATCTCGATTGGTCGGAGTTGAAACCAAATTCCTTATTGAACTTTGGGGTAAGTTTGTTTATCTCATCTACAAATTTTCGGACCGATTCCGCAGTTTGCTGTGCATCTTCAAGTTGACGCTTTGTTTAAAATTTCGTTGTCTTGCGTCTTCGAATTCTGTAGCACTGTGTGAAGTTACGCAGCCATCCACTGTTTCCCTTGAAATCACTGTAATCTACGTCGCGCGCAATTTGATATGCATAACGTAGTCGGTCACTATCAAGCACATCCTGTAAATTGTATCGAGTATCACTGAAACGCGCAAACATCAGTTTTCTTTCTTATGCACTACACGTCATATTGCTGTGGACTAATTCGAAATCTGCTCATATTTTTTTTTTTTTTTACCATTCTGCGGATGATCTTCCATGTACGTAACTATGTTTAGTACCTGCTTCTTGGACAACGATTGTCGTTACAGGAGACGCGGCTTATGGCTCCCAGCCGGACTGCTGTTTCAGTATCACTTTCACTCGTTAAGCGCGTATCGTCATCATGGTACACCTCATTTACGTTGTCCGCACAGGCGAACGTATGCGACAGCACACACTCCGCTGACTTATCTTGTAGAAACTATAATACTGTATTTCATTTGCCACTTCTCTCTCTCTCTGCGAAATTCCTTGGCTCCTTTCTAACGAAATGTCAACTTCGGCAACTGTTATTTTAAATATAATGCATTTGTATTGACAGCACTAGCATTGTAATACTTTTGTGAGGTACTCGTCGACAAAGCAGTTCAGCTACTCTCCATAGCCTCATGCTGTTCTCACCATTGGATACCACCAGCAAATATTGTGGTTGTATGATAGGCGATATCTGGGGCTTCGAATGCCGCAAACATTATTGACCTTTTGTAACCTCGCACTCAAGGGGTTCTTTGGAAGAAGTCCGTTTCCTGACACAAGGTAAATATCTGTCCTCTCAGGCGCCTGTCACCTGAGCTGTTTGAGATCCTACATGACGACGAATATGACCCTCCTGAACCCATAAATTCTACATTCGGATGACAGCCGTGTGATCCCGACCACAGCGAGCAGTAACAAGACGGAACGACGAACTGCAGTCTCCATAGGCCACGATCCAGCCCCTGTCGAATTCCGAGACGTGCTGGTAGACGTCCTCTCCTGTACCAACCTCTTCGTCTCGGTGTAGCAGCTGCAACCTATGTCATCAATTATCTGCTAGATTCATTCCAGTCTCTGTCTTCCTCTACAGTTTCTACTCCCTACGGCTCCCTCTAGTGCCACGAAAGTTATACCGTAACGTCTTTCTTCAAAAATGGCTCTGAGCACTATGGGACTCAACTGCTGTGGTCATAAGTCCCCTAGAACTTAGAACTACTTAAACCTAACTAACCTAAGGACAGCACACAACACCCAGCCATCACGAGGCAGAGAAAATCCCTGACCCCGCCGGGAATCGAACCCGGGAACCCGGGCGTGGGAAGCGAGAACGCTACCGCACGACCACGAGATGCGGGCGTCTTTCTTCTTGTCAGTGTTTTCCATAGATTCCTTTCCTCGCTGATTCTACGGAGAACATCTTCATTCCTTAACTTATCAGTCTATCTAATTTTAAACATTCTTCTGCAGCACCACATCTCAAAAATTTCGATTTTCTTCCGTTCCGCTTTTCCCACAATCCATGTTTCACTACCATAAAATGCTGTGTTCCAAACGGGAATTGTCAGAAACTTCTTCCTCAATTTATGGCCTATGTTTGATACCAGTAGACTTCTCTAGGGCAGGAATGCCCTTCTTGCCAGCGCTAGTCTGCTTTTTATGATCCCCTCGTTACGTCCATCATGGATTATTTTGCTGCCTTGGTGGAGAATTTCTTAACGTCGTCTACTTCGAAATTCACAATTCTTCTGCTAAGTTTCTCGCAGTTCTCATTTCTGGTACTTTTCATTACCTTCATCTTTCATCAATTTACTTTCAATCCATACTTTGTACTCATCAGAGTGTTCGTCCATTCAAAGAGCCTGTAATTCTTCTTCACTATCTCTGAGGACAGCAATGTCATCAGTGAATCTTATCATTGATATCGAATCATCTTTGCTTGTTCAATGTATAGACTGAACAGTAAAAGTGAAAGACTGCAGCCCTGTCTTGGTCTTCTTACACGAAGCATAACACGATCTTGTCACAAACAACCAACATTCAAGCGGGATTTGTGAGTGTGAAACCAACTGCGTAATCTTTCCTTATATGTAGGATATACAGAGTCTAACAGGTATAAGTGGAGATATTTCTGTTGGTGACTGAGGACAGTGTACTGACAACATTACGTCTGTATTTACGTCATAATTGTAGCCATTACAAATCGTTTGTTTTTAGGTTGGTTAGTATCTCCATGTGGCAAGAGCGAGCCATTAATGCTGATTTGCCTCTGGCAAGCTCAGGTTTTGCAGTGTGGACACGTGGACGCAAAACGGTTTGTCTGTACTGACAGGCGTCATCTATTTAGTGCTGCTGTATAACCGTGTAGAAAACATCAGATCGTAAAGTTTGTAACATTTTTGTGCGAAGACTGTTTGACACACAGAAAAAACAACCAAGACATCGATATCTGTACATATTAAGGAACCAGATATGAAATTTCTGCACTTACAACCATTAAATACTGTAAACGGCATTACCCCCGTCAAATTTGTACGGTAGTGCTGAAATACAGAACATCTGCATACCTACCCACGTAGTACTGCTCATGTCGATTTGACTTTGTTGCAAACAGCCTTCATAACGTTGCATTTTTAATGGACACCAATGTACTAGTGCACTGAAACTGTTCGAGTACATCCAGCTTTGGTAACAGTGAGATAAATCATGGGACGTATAACCCGGGACCGCGAGTGCATAGTTGCGGCTACACCGCGGCTACTGAAAGGGCAGCAGACTTTACCGCTGCGTCACTCAGTCGACTGGCAGTGGGTGGGCCGTCCTTCGGGCGAGAGCGTGCCGTACAGCGCCGCGGGCGCCCAATCAAGATAAAATGTTTGTGAATGAGCGCATATTTGTCGCGGCGAACGACTGCCGTTTGGACAGCGTGTTTGTGGCGCGCTGCGGCGCCGGGCCCAGTGCCGTGTGCAGAGCGCGCCCGTATCAAGAGTCACCGCGCTCGGTCCCACCGCGGTCGGATTCTCTCGCAGTGCACACGCCGGGCCTAAGGCTGCTGCGCTGCCATCGACACACTCGGCACAGCTTCTGCTCAAGTCCGTCAATATTTATAGCGACCCGTCCATTGGGGAAGCGTGGCAATGGTCGAACATTCGCATACACCCTCGCAGAGCTGTGAAGCGAGCTTCGAATCGCGAAGTTACGTGTTGATACAAAACGGGAGCGAAAAAGAGAGAGAAAGACAGAGTAGGATCAATGAGGAATTTGAATTCTTTACGTTATTTTCTGGGGGTCACCAGTGTTATGAACGGTGCGATGCGACCAGTAATGAACTCCTCTCTCGTGCCCAACTCTTCATGTCGGAGGTGCACTTACTCCCTAGCTCTTCATTTAATGGTCCAGTCACATTAATGTGACCCCACCCATGCTAGAAGTAAAAGTGTAATAACTACTCACAGACGGAACGTGGCAACACTAGCAGTGGAGGGTATACAAAGCGTGTCAGGGGATGCTGTCGTTGTCATGATGCAGATAATTTCAGATTAATCTCAGAAATTAGGTAAGATTATGCAGCGCCGTTCTCATTCAGAATTCATGTTTGAATGTTGTTTCTTTGTGAGAAGCTCGTGTTATGTCTAGCAAATGAAGGTAACATCTTTACTAGAGGTTGAAAACATCGCTTCAGTTGTAAATTTCTTTTATTATCACCACCGGTTTCGGGCTCTCATAAGCCCATCCTGTTCTGCGCTCATAGGTAGCAAACCGCGCCTAGTACAAGCCCACCGCGGCGCTCGGGAACCACAGCACGGCTGCGACACCTGAGGATGGGCTTATCACAGCCCGAAGCCGGTCGTGATAGCAAAATAAATTTACAACTGAAGCGGTATTTCAACCGCTAGAATGATGCTCAACTGCGGATGTTCGTCCAACAGGACTGTTTGTAGTAAAATCTGTAGTAACACTTGGAATTCGACAGAGCCAGAATCCTGACTTGTCGAAGTAATGGTTCATTCTTCCGCGATACTGCTGCTCGCGCTAGTCAAGGTCCCACGACTGCCATACGAATATGAAATCGACGGGTTCAAGGGACAACGGATCCAAGCACATAGCGCCACACAGGACGGACCATTATTCTCTCGTCACGCCACGTATATAGAGCCAGGAAATGGTCTTTTTAGCTGCAAACCAAGTATCCACTCGGTCGGGGCGACGACTTCTGGAGCACCACGGCTATCAGCACAGTGACTATTGTTGGGACTCCTCTCGACGCAGCAGAGAGACGATAGCAATGCGCCCAATGACAATGCTGGACACAAGAATGACACGACGTCGTCTCTTCAGACGAGTTCCAGTTCTTCGTACAGCAGCACGATAGACACATCTCTGAATGGAGGCTCCCACGAGAACGAAAGTTGCCAGACTGCATTCATCATCTTCGTACGTGCCCAGCAGCTGTAGTGACAGTATGGGGCGCCCAGCAGTTGGAGTGACAGTACGTGGTGTAATTGAACACACAAGACAATGAGCTCTGTTTCGTATAGCCGGCTATCTGCACATTTCAAATCTGCCCCGGGTTCTACACTCATCAGGGAGGTGCGTACCTCACTATCTACCGTCAGGCCTCATATAGGACACGCGCGAGCAGGCTTTTGTGCCAGGTATGTGGGTCTAGCGGGATTCGGCCAGTGTACTGTGGACTGGAGGCAGTTGATATGCTTTGTGAAAAGAGGGCTGTAAGTGAAACTTTGTGTCTCGTCGAGGCCGGCACTTATTGTGGCTGGTGCCTCGAGTAATGTGAGCCCTGTCGTGTGTTTTGCAGCTACAAATTACAAGCTGCTGAAATGTGATTAGATTTGCTCTCTTTAACTGAGAGCAGTGCCATCAACTCTATTCCGCAGAACTGATGTTGGCCGTTGTCGTTAGAAGTTTGTTGTATCCATACTAATGTGTGATTTGCTGCCTGCTATTCGGAGCTTTTGGTTTCGTTCTGGGATATATCTTAAGCCCCAGTAGCGATTTCTGCGAGGTTATCGTTTTTCGCAGCATGTTCTGATTGGACGGTTATTACACCCTCTTTATTTACTGAATGCGATTGCCCTTGACCACGCTGTGAGGTGTATGAGTAGTTGTATGGTATTAACGGCGTGTGGGCGCACTGGTTATTTAACAAACTGTCAAGAAAAGGCGGGGGGAGGAGAAGAAATGCGCAGGATAGTTTTAAGTAAAGGTGCTTTGTATCATAGTTTGTAAACTACCATCTTAATATGGGATTAGCTGATAAGTTCTTAGCAGTTTAAATGTTAGTGGTGGTATTAATATTAGTTCATTTTCAGACTGTCACGTCAATGTTAACCTGCTTTACCTTTCTTAGAGATGAATAAGGAATCTGTAGGCTATTATGGCTTTTGGGCAGTCCACTTTATGTGGCAGTGGCCAGAATTTGTTTATGTAGAGGCAACAATGGAGATACTGGAGCACGTCTGGTTTTAAGGATTATAATAATCGTATTTCACTGGACATTTTATGTTTGTTTTTTTTCAATTCTTGTTCTAAATGTCCAATCTTTGGCATGTCAGCTGATATTATATTCGTATTTAAATGAGTTTGTGATTACTGTTCAGCAGTTGACTTTATTTGCGAAGAAGTTAAATCGTCTAGGAATCGTTTGCCATTTTGTATTTTCACGTTAACAGAGCAAACTATATTAATCAATATTTTATCGCTCTTCTTAACTCAAACGTTTTTTATTTTGTAATTCCCAATTTGCACTACGATGTATAACAGTTTGATGAATATAATACAGCTACCATTTACGCAAAGAAAAAGGAAACGGACCGAAGATCACGAGGCCTCACTTCCATATGTGCTGCATGGGCACTGGAGCCTGTGGCCTCAACTCCGTAAGAGCTGCGCGGTGCGGACCGTTGGTCCCGGCTAGGGGGACTCAGTGGAGCTCTAGAGTCTGCACCAAACTTACTATTTGGCGGGCCCCGGCAGTCCAAATGGAGCATGAAAAAAAATCAACTTTGCTTTCAGTTCGATGTCATTTGTGAATTAGAGAATAAATGTTTAATGAAAAGTGCTACTTGTATGTATTTTCGCCCAGCCTACCATGCCGTTTCTCCCTAGTCAGTTTTGATATTTCATTTTTTGGTCCTCCGCGAAGGAACAGCGGATAGATGGTGATTAGACAGCAACCATTATATTTCTAATATGCAGAATAGTAATAAAAGGAGGGATAACATTTTGTTGAAGCTGACGGGGATGATGCTAAATGGAACACGCCCAGCAAGTACACAGTGATAGAGTAGCTAATGCCAACGCTCGGAAGAGCTGAAGTACAAACAAGCAGGATGCACGTTGCCTCAGAATATGCGAGAGGGAACGTCAGAACACCTGCTTCAGCATCTAGGCAACAATGCAGAGCAGACACAATAGTCTTCTGTAACAAGGTTATGCGCAGTAACTACCCCTACGGACGACGCAAGAACGCCTTTCATGCTACAGACTTTGCATAAAGGAAGGCTCTGAAGCTCTGTAATTAAATAGTAGGTTAGGCAAGAACGCTGACAGGCTCTGGAAACGGGAGCACATTCGATCACCTGTACTGGGGAATTACATTATAGATTGCTATAAAATGCTTGCCTTCCTTCTACTTACCCTCAGAGTTTGGCCAATTCATGTGCATCCCTGACACCGATGGAAGGCCGGCTCTGTGACTTGAAGGATGACGTGGTGAATACAATGAAGTGTTATCAATCACTGCCAGCTTGGAGCCTACTGTTAAGAGTCTGCACCAGTCTGGCTGTGGAGGAAACTACAATTCTGGCAGCTGCATGGCTGATGGTCACACCCGTCACTAACAATAGATGAGGACGACGCCGACCTTCCTTGAATGAAGAACGGATTTGTAGTCTGTGAGCTTTCAGCTTAGAAGCAGAGTGCCCTTGCCGCCGCAGTACAGAGCTGTATGCCATGACCACCTCT